>NC_084647.1:887500-1200000 GCF_019802595.1 Syngnathoides biaculeatus | reverse complement strand
AGTTTCCTCCTACCTCTCAAAAACGTGCATGGTAGGTGAACTGAAGACTCTAAATCACCCACAGGTGTGAATGTGATTGCAAGTGGCGGTCTGTTTATATGTGCCCTCCAATCGGTTGGCAATCAGTTTAGGGTGTACGCTGCCTCCTGCCCGTTGACAGCGGGGATAGGCTCCAGCACTCCCCGTGATCCTTGTGAGGATAAGCAGCTAAGAAAATGGATGGAATCAACATCATCAACACTCAGAAACATTACCGGCATCTCTCATCTAAGATAGATTGACACAGATTGGAAAAGTGTGCTGTGGTCTGACTCGTCCACATTTCAAGTTCCATCCATCCATTTTCTGAGTCGCTTATCCTCACGAGGGTTGCGGGAGTGCTGGAGCCTATCCCAGCAATCATCCGGCAGGAGGATTTGTCTTCCATTAAACGTATGGTGAATTATGAAACAGAAATTCTGACATCAGACTGTTGATCTGATTAAGTTGTACATCAAGCAAGAATGGAAAGAATTCCACCTAGAAAGCTTTGACAATTAGTCTCCTCAGTTCCCGAATGCTTGAATGGTTATTCATAAGAAATGTGATGTATCAGTGTTAAAGAGGCTCCGGTCCCAACATTTTTTAGAACATATTGAACACATCATTTTCAAATGGAGTGAATATTTGCAAACAATTAAAAGCTCATCAGATAGAACGTTAAATATTTTGTCTTTGTAGTGTATGGTATAGCGCCTGGTGTGTGGGCTTAAGTTTCAATTTATTTATTTATTTCAGTCTCATTTGGCCCTTCGGCTGTCAGTTAATTTAGGATGTGGGCGAGAGCCAAGATACACCCTGAACTGGTCACCAGCCAATCGCATGGCACATAACCATTCTCACTCACATTAACACCTATGGGCAATTTAGAGTCTTCAATTAACCAAGCATGGATGCCTCTGGAAAGTGGGAGGAAACTGGGGTACCCTGAGAAAACCTACATAGTTTTGTGGAACTCGGGTCCCCAGACCTGTGAGGCAGTTCTGCTTGCCCACTTGTTTGATGACTTGTATGTTAAAATATTCCACTGGTAATCAAGCATTATCTATCAGTGAGTATCACCAAATAAGTTACATGAACACTAGTTCTGTTTTGTTTATGGACAAAGCAGATGTCAGTCATCTTCCTTATCCATACATTTAATTGAAATTGGTATTTTGTGTGTGTGTAGGTGCATGCATGCGTGCGTCTGTGTGTGTGTGTGTGTGTGTGTGTGTGTGTGTATGTGGGTGCGTGTATCCATGCCCGTGTGTGCAGGGCATGCGCATGTTCAACAGAGTGTTCACCTTCCCCAAGGTCTGCGTGGTGGCCCTCCATCTGTGGCACTCAGGGGATTACAGCCAATCTGTCTGTCTGATGCTCAAAGTGCTGACGACCAGAGCAGCAGTAGATTAACACAGTGCTCAGAGTGGGAGACAGAGGTGGAGTATGGTCGAGGAGAGGTGCGTGCGGGGGGGCTGTTGGAAGGGGGATGGATAATGAGGGAGGGAGAGATATGTATATGGTGAGTCAAGTGGTAACAAGAGAGCAGGTTGAGAGGGCAGGGTCAGATTAGGACACAACTGGTACACAAGAAGCGGGTGTTGAATTTGGAGGGGTACAATGGGGGCAAGGTTTGAGAAACTGGGTGTGGAGGGGTAATCTTACCATATGTAGAGGACTCAGTGGTATGAGGAGCTGCAATTTTTGTGCATACCCTTACAGTATCATACGCATGCAGTATATATACATAGTGAAAAAATAAGTATTTGAACACCCTACTATATTGCAAGTTCCCTCACTTAGAATTCACGGAGGGGTCTGAAATTTTCATCGTAGGTAAATGCCCACTGTGAGAGAGATAATCTACAAAGAAAAATCACAATGTATGATTTTTTAACGATTTATTTGTGTGATACAGCTGCAAATAATTATTTGAACACCTGAGAAAACCAATGTTAATATTTGGTACAGTAGCCTTTGTCTGCAATTACAAAGGTCTAATGTTTTTTGTAGTTGTTCACCAGGTTTGCTCACACTGCAGGAGGGATTTTGGCCCACTCCTCCACACAGATCTTCTCTAGATCAGACAGGTTTCTGGGCTGTCGCTGAGAAACAGAGTTTCAGCTCCCTCCAAAGATTTTCTATTGGGTTTAGGTATGGAGACTGGCTAAGCCACGCCAGAACCTTGATATGCTTCTTACAGAGCCACTCCTTGCTTTTCCTGGCTGTGTGCTTTTTGTCATTGTCATTTTAAAAGACCCAGCATCAACCCTTCTTCAATGCTCTGATACGAAAGAGGTTGTTCCCCAAAATCTCACAATACATGGCTTTGGTCATCCTCTCCTTAATACAGTGCAGTTGTCCTGTCCCATGTGCAGAAAAACACCCCCAAAGCGTAATGCTACCACCCCAAGTTTCACAGTCTGGATGGTGTTCTTTGGATGGAACTCATCATTCGTCTTCCTCCAAACACGGTTAATGGAATTATGACCAAAAAGTTCCATTTTGGTCTCATCTGACCACAAAACTTTCTCCCATGACGCCTCTGTATCATCCAAATGGTCATTGGCAAACTCAAGACTGGCCTTAACATGTGCTGGTTCAAGCAGGGGAACCTTCTGTGACATGCATGATTTCAAACCATGATGTCTTAGTGTATTACCAACAGTCACCTTGGAAACGGTGGTTCGCAGTTCTTTTCAGGTCATTGACCAAGTCCTGCTGTATAGTCCTGGGCTGATTCCTCACCTTTCTAAGGATCATTGAGACCCCACGAGGGGATCTTTTGCATGGTGCTCCACTCCAATTGAGATTGCCTGTCATGTTTAGCTTCTTCCATTTTCTAATGATTGCTCCAACAGTGGCCAGGTGTCTTTATTCAGCTAATGACCTCACACAGGTGCATCTAATGCAGGATAATCCATGAAATGGATTTGGACATTTAAACCCAGAGTAGCACGACTTTGAGGGTCAAAATTCGAACTGATCGACAGGTGTTCAAATACTTATTTGCAGCTGTATCACATCTTTCTCACAGTGGACATGCACCTATGATGAAAATTTCAGACCCCTCCATGATTTCTAAGTGGGAAAACTTGCAATATTGCAGGGTGTTCAAATAATTATTTTCTTCACTTTATATATATATATATATATATAGCCTATCCTAGCTATTTTAGCACAGAATGCAGAAGAAAGTCAAAAGTCAAACATAGAATCTGTATGTTCTCTAATCGCTCATATTCTGGGATCTCTCTGAACCAATCCAAAAATGGACATGATAAAATAAGCACATTATTGTACTCTACTCTACAAGAATTTCTAACTATAGTTATAATGGACCTGTGGATTTGAAAAAAGAAGCCTGTGGCCAAAATGTATGCAGACGCTATGCTTGCGTATGTTTGTGCCTCTCACTGGATTTTCAAATAAGCCAGCATCTTTTAAAATACTGTATCGGTCCCCTGTCCTGATTCTGTATCAAACCACTTGTACCAACTATTAATCTATCTTTTTATCGATCAATAAATGCATAAATGTGATTAAAAAAACAACAACATACTGTTTGTGCGGCATCAAACGCGTCCTCATATTCAATGGCTCAATTTATAGAGGAGATGTGGGAGTTTGCTTTATGCACGTGGAAGACGTCTCTCGCCTCACATCCTGCCCTTCTTCCTCTTTTTAAATTTCGATCATGCTTTTTGTGTCACATCTTGGGACCTCAGCTGGATGTCAATGGTGATCAAAGTCCTTAGAGAGATTAGCGATGAGAGGACAAAGGCGTGAAGATGCTCATGATAACTCTAGAACCCCTTTACAAACGACACCATAACATTCCTATCCTGGGGCCTTTGAGGATGTCATGGCAGCCAGCAGGGAGAACCTCTGCACGGCACAACAGGTGGTGAAGCAGTGGCAGCGTCACGGCACTTAAAGTTCTAATCAAGCGCATTGAAATTCTGGCAAACCACATCACTTGGTCGCTCGGAAGTTAACTTAAGCGCACATTGAAATAAGATGAGGATTACCAAAAGCAATAAAAACTGATCAGTAAGCACAAAGAAGTGGTGGTGGTGGGGGTTCCAGTGCCAGTGCCAGGGGTCTGTGGCGTCCCCCTGCTTGGGTCCCACTGGTGTATGGGCTCACTGACTCAGCTATCCGCCCTTGTTTTTTTGTTAGGGGGTGGGGGTCAGGTGTATGTGGGGCTGAACCCTCTGATATGGGCTGTTCGATCCCTGTACAACCGGTGTCAAAGTTTGTCTAAGGCTCGAGAGCATCTGTGTCTCTGATGGTGAAAATGGATAGAGAGATGAATGTTATCTGGCGTATTTTTTTTTTTGTGCTGACATTCTCCATCAAATTCCATCTTTGTTTTGTATATTTTCTGAACTGTGCATTGAATTGAATGTAAAATGAAAAGTGGGGGTCATGAGAGGAGTAGGATGGAGCCGCAGGGTGTTGAGTGGGTCCAGAATCCATGAAGGCTCGTTGATGTTATGGTACTGTACTGAAGCACTAAGAGAGAACGGAAGGGGATTCTTGGGAGCATAAGACTGAAGGGGTTGGGGGCTCTCAGGGATTTAGCATTCTCATTGTAGGACAAACTGGTAGTCAACTGGAAACATGCCAGGATTTACACACACACACACACACACACACACACACACACACATTTTAACATGACATGATTCTAAACAATAAAGGTTTATTGTGGATATAATAATACAATAATAATAATCTCCCAAAAAGGAAATTAAATTTACACTCTATTGTATATATTTTGTTTTGCACCCTACTGTCACCCAATCCCTCCCTGCACATGACTGTTCCTGGCTAATGTCAAGGTGCTCCCCCTCGCCCTTAACAAATTATTTTCAAATGAGCAAAAAGTGACCCACCCGACTGATCCAGAAAGATTTCTGGCATCATGTATAAATTTAAGTACTACAGTATTCATAAATTGTGCTTGGATTTTTTTTTTCCCTCTTAAGACCAGAACAAGAATACGGAAGCGTATTACTGCCACACGCGTTTCACATAATTATGTGAATTGTTTCACATAACGATACGCTTCCGTACAAGAAGAGATTGTTACGCTAAATTTATTGGGTAAATTCTACAGGGTTTTTCAGTGTAGGTTCCTCTCAATTAAATTATTATTGGTAGTAGTAATAGTAGTCATAGTAGTAGTAGGAGGAGGAGTAATTTAAGTGGATGAAAAAAAATATGGTTGAAAAGCTCAAAACACGGTTTCAGACTACATAAATCTACAAAAACATTTGTTTTGTTTTTTTACTCCATTGCTGTGTTGGCATGTAAACGTATCCCCTCATATTTACTGGACCAACCTATGGCATAGGGAACACTATATTCACATTTAATACAGAGAGAACAAGTACATCTACTTCACAATGATTTTCTTTTTTGCATGGCTCTTACAAGACATCAAGTGATTTTGATAATAAAGTGGTCCTGTATAATTTCCATATAATCCGAGTAACAGATGGATCTGACCTGGACAAACAACATTGTATGAACTTGAAATGCACTCCAGGCCTTGAACACCATCCCTATAGGTTCATAATGTTCAAATGAGAGGTTACATTGCTGCTCCAACCGACAGGAGAGAGGCAGCAGGGTGCGCGCATATGTCACCACACATCCCCCTAGCGACCACTTTGGTGCATTTCAATTTCCTTCACTGATCAAAACCAGCGGCACTGTGGTTTTATAAACGTACATATATATATTTTTTTTTATCCCGCCCTAGTTTTAGGTAGATAAATGTCTCTCATACCGAAACATTCATGCTTGAAGTCCTTTTTTCCAAAAGTTATTGATGATATAAAACTTTAGGCCGCAATACTAAAGAATATTGTAATATAAATGCACTTATTTTATTGCACTCTGATGCAAATGTAATTTCTATAAGAGATTTTTAAAACTTGCATCGGAACAATCATGAACAATGATCATTTTTAATTATGGAGAACAATTTCACGAAATAACAAAACCACGTTTGCAGTAAACTAATAAGCTAAACTTTATCATTGAAACTCTTTATCTTTATACTGTGAACAACTGACTAAGTAGAATTGTAACTTGGTATTTCAAACTTGTAAAAAACACCCATCCTTTATAATATAGTATGACGTTCTGCATCAATCTTGTCTCAATTTAAATTCTGCCACAGCTTTGTTGAAAGTTAGTGGCCCACTGAAATCGACTTCTTGCATAATGGAAAACATAAACAGCACCACAAAAATCAAACTTTGCCCTCAAACGCTGCAGATATGAGTGCATTAATGATATTAACTACTCATTAAACCTTGACACTCTTGTCTTTAAACAGTGTTAATAACAGCTGCAAAATGCAATATTTCTGACATCAATTTTGCAGCCTGCTATTGTGTGAATGCCAAATGGCTGCCAAATCCTGACAATTCATACTGCAGATCCTTCTGTTGTATTGCACCAAGATAATCGAGGGTGTCTCCAGTAGGATTCACGGTAAAGACTGCTTCAGTAAAAAAGGAGGACCATTTGGAAAGGAGCCTGAAAAACGAACTCTAAACATATGAAGATGCAAGTAATGCAGTGATTGAAGAAAAATCCCAAGGATCCATAAATGTAAGAAGCATCTTCAGAAATTGTGTTGAAAGTAACAAATGTTCAGTTGGAACACATAATTGTAAATGTATTTCGGCATCGAAGGTGTGAACAATATAAAATTTGAGCCATTGTTTACCTTAGAAGCAATTACTACCTTTTGAGTGACAACAACTGGCAGAAATTTAAATGTATTCATATCAGTAAATGAATAGATTCTCAACATAAAATCCAACAGAGCGCATCTTTTCCATTACTGATTCAAACTATACTAAAGTGACTTAATTTAATTGTGTTTGTAACTGTAGTGGTGTTGGACATCACAGTTTCCTATAAACTAAACACCAGATGGTGTTTTCATTTGGCTACATCCTTGAGCTAAATTTATAGAAACACCTTTTGGTATGATGCTGAGAACTTTTGCACCACTCCAAACACCGTTTTTTCAACAATATGTTCAAATGAATACCTCTCAAAGGTTCTTTAAAAATGGACCCTGATTATGTTTCTAGAAATATATATTTTGATGGTGACATTTTGTCTGAAAAATGCACATTTTGATCTCTTCATGTGTCTCATTATAGTGACAAAAGACCAATGGGAATTTTGTTTAATATAAATTATGAGAATAATGGATGCATCTGGTCTAAGGGACAGGCTTAACAACAAAAGCTATACAAAAAAACACACACACACACACACACACACATGTACTGTAGATGGACGCCGAATCAGTAAATATTTGTGACCATCACTCGCAAACATGTCGGTTCATGTGTTGTTGTGTCTTGGCCGCATGCAGACTTCTAATAGCCTCAGAGTCACAGAGAGCAAACAAACATGTTGACTTGTTGTTTTCGCATTGTGTCTGTGCTCATTTGAGGAGGGGTACGCATGCGTGCATGCATGTGTCACATGATTGTCATATATGGTAACCCCTCACCCATCCCAGCACTTTGGAGTTGGTCTGTGGCTCCAGCTCTGAGGATTAAACCACATTTGCCCCCTTTTTTGTCCCGGTCCCCTGTTTCAAACCCCCCCCCCCCCCCCCCCCCGTTTCTCCCACTCTTTTCCCCATGTCACATGATCCGTTACATCACGGGATTGAGGTCAGAACTGGATTAGGGCGAGCTACGCAAGCGCTGGAATTACTGAAAGTGAGGGAGGAAATGCATGAGTGTGTGTCGGTTTGTGTATGTTTGTGTGTGTGTGTATTGGGTGGGGGGGTGTACAACATTCAGATGGGCAACAGATGAAGAGAAAAAGTGAGATGATGAAAAAGGAAACAAAGAGAGGAGGGTGCGTTGGAAGGAAAAGGGGGAAAAGGTAATATGTTTATCCCAAACGATGGAATGAACATGAACACCATAGGTCATGTCTGATGCTGTAATTAGAGCAAAGTGACCAATGGACAAAACAGAGCTCTATTTGTTTTCTTAATTCAAAACTTGGGTAGAGCCACAAAGAGTGAAGTGTCTTTCTTAATACATGCAGTCATATAATGTTGATAAGCACACAGTACAGTGTAACCTCAGGCCTAACGGCAAAAGTACTCAAACTCTCTAATGAAGTAGACGGACATATACTTATGGATGTTTTTATAAGTACTGATCAACCTTATAAAAAAAAAGAAGCACAACAGAAATGGACTGAAGCACTAAAGTAAAAAGTACAAATGATTTTTTTCCCTCCAATTATACACAATTCCAGTTTTGATGACTTGCCACAATGAAAAAACAAATCATTTTCACTGGACACAGTTGACAGAATAAGGAGGACTAAACTGACTGCACGTCCTGAATGACCAGAACAGAACTAAACATTAAAGGTCAAGTGTCATGAAATGGTTGATTTTTTGTATGGTATTAATGAAAAAACAGCAGCCGGTATGGACCCATCCGTTTTTTTCACCACGAAACATGATTTTGACGTATATGGCTTTTTGTAACTCCCGCCATGAAAATCCTCTCGAGGGATTTGTTTTCAACAAGAAGCAGGAAGTGACGTTGGAGGGAGTAGCGCGCTCAAGCGGAATCGTTTGTTTCTATGAGTTTTATCTGCAGGAAGATAGCTCGTTGTTCCTTCGTGTTAGCCAAAATGCCAGCTCGTTGCATTGCTGAATATTGCTCGAACACTCAGGAGAATGGATTTACCCTTCGTAAGTTTCCAAGAGACCCGGTTCGTCGTGAAAAATGGATTGCACGGGTGTAAAGGATGAGAGCTTCGTGGGTTCCAAATGACAGGTAGGTGTGTATACAACTACTAAAAAAATAATAATAGTTTGGGGGGGACCATGTAATCCGTCGCTCATAATGTAACAAAAACTATGAATGACAGGGGTGCTAAATGTGTCGATGTACGCGTCGGACGGCTTCTGCGTCAGGCTCGCCAGCGAAGGCTGCCGCGTCATGCCTCGCGGACGAGCATGGCTTAGGCTGGGGAGGCTCATACATCCTGTCTGAGAGTCTGTTGTTAAAAGTAATACGTATATCATCTAAGTATGGTTCGAAACAATAGACAGCGCAATGCTTGTTCTGGCTGGATGAAAGGCAAGCATGACTTCCACACTTAGGGCGCACGGGCATGAACAACGCATATTATGCAGGTGAAGGACAACCGCAGGCGGGCTTGCAGCGCAATGGTTGTGCTGCCTGGATGAAAGACAATCATGACTTCCACAAAGGTTGTGCCGGCTGGATGAATGACAACCATGAATTCCACACTTCGGGCGCACGGGCATGAACAACGCATATAATGCGGGTGAAGGACAGCCAATAACAACAACTTGATTGTGAGATGTTCTCTTCCTCGAAAACAGCTTCCGTGTCTGAAGGGGCGTGTCCCATCGTCGGGGCCACAGCGTGTTTTCAATGGTGAATGTCTGGGGTGACGTCACGGACAGTAGATACAGCCAATATTGCGACCACTAGGATGTGGAATGACACTTTCGCAACTTTGCGCATGGATGACGCGTTCTCTACTCATATTTATTTTTTCGTATGGACATTGAAATGAATAATGTTATGTGTATTTTTCATTTCAATTTCTATTTTAGAATGTTTATAGGGATGGCACTTGATTTTTAATAGCTATTTTTACCCTGGTTAGTACTTGGATGCGAGACCGCCTGGGAACACCAGGTGCTATCAGCTTCTCTCCCCCGCTAGAATGCAGAGGGTTTGCGTCAGGAAAGGCATCCGGCGTAAAACTGTGCCAAACAAATATGTGTTCATCTGAGATGACACGCTGTGGTGACCCCTAAAGGGACAAGCCAAAAGGAAAAGAAGAACAGCTATTTTTGAACACCAGATGCTTGTTGGTTTTGTCTCAACTCAACTTTACATATGAAGTACTTTCTAACAACCACCCCTCCAAAAAAAGTGCAGTACATTATATAAAAACATCCATCCATCCATTTCCTTAGCCTCTTATCCTCACAGGGATCACGGGGGTGCTGGAGCCTATCCCACCGGTCAACAGGACCAGGATGTGGGGTACACCCTGAACTGGTTGCCAGCCAATTGCAGGATATAAAAAGAAAACTTGTAAAACAATTGAATGTAAGGTAAATTAAAACAATATTTTGAGAGGAACATTAAGTAAGTTTCTTTCAGCTTGTCCCTTTCGGGGTCGCCACAGCGTGTCATCTCAGATGAACACACATATGTTTGGCACAATTACACACATATGTTTGGCACAATTTTTACACCGGATGCCCTTCCTGACGCAACCCTTCTCAGGGAGTGGAGGCCCCAGTGGGATACGAACCCACAACCCCTGGTTTATCAAACCAGTGCTCTAACCACTGAGCTACAGGGCCTCCAGGAACATTGAACACAATAAAAACAACAAAACACTAAAACAGTACAGAGTCTCGTGCTGAGTTGAAAGCCAAAAAAAAAGAAAAAAAGGTTTAAGATGAGTTTTAAAGATGCAGAGTGAGGTGGCTTGTCTAATATTTAGCGGGAGGTTATTCCAGTGGTGGACCAGCAGCGGAATGGCCTTTATTCCCTCTGGGCTGTCGTTTAGTCCTCGGCACCCTAAAGAGTCTCCAGCCAGTTGACCTGAAGCAACGTACGAGTGTGGGTGGAGCATGGCCCATTAAAGATTTATAAACAAATACAGGAACTTGAAAACACACAATAAGATAGTGAGAGAAGTTGGAATTATTGTAATGTGCTCCCTCATTTTTTATTTATTTTCTAAATTTAATTTAATCCATCTTCTTCAACTCCATGACCTTGCAGAGTCGTGGATATGTACAGTGAAGAAAATAAGTATTTGAATACCCTGCTATATTGGAAGTTCTCCCACTTAGAAATCATGGAGGGGTCTGAAATTTTCCTCGTAGGTGCATGTCAACTGTGAGAGAGATAATCTCAAAAGAAAAATCCAGAAATTACAATGTATGATTTTTTTAACGATTTATTTGTGTGATACAGCTGCAAATAAGTATCTGAACACCTGAAAAAACCAATGTTAATATTTGGTACAGTAGCCTTTGTCTGCAATTACAAAGGTCTAATGTTTTTTGTAGTTGTTCACCAGGTTTGCACACACTCCAGGAGGGATTTTGGCTCACTCGTTTCACACAGATCTTCTCAAGATCAGACAGGTTTCTGGGCTGTCGCTGAGAAACAGAGTTTCAGCTCCCTCCAAAGATTTTCTATGGGGTTTAGGTCTGGAGACTGGCGAGGCCACACCAGAACCTTGATATGCTTCTTACGGAGCATTTACTTGGTTTCCTGGCTGTGTGCTTTGGGTCATTGTCATGTTAAAAGACCCAGCATCAACCCTTCTTCAATGCTCTGACTGAGGGAAAGAGGTTGTTCCACAAAATCTCCTTTGTAATTGCAGACAAAGGCTACTGTACCAAATATTAACATTGGTTTTCTCAGGTGTTCAAATACTTATTTTTAGCTGTATCACACAAATAAATCTTTAAAAAAATCATACATTGTGATTTCTGGATTTTTGTTTTTAGATTATCTCGAGTGATGAGACTAAAATTTGAAATTGAGGGTGTTATGTATAATGTGGTTAGCGGCTATGCACCACAGGTAGGATGTGACCTAGAGTTAAAAGAGAAATTCTGGAAGGAACTAGATGAAGTAGTTCTGAGCATCCCAGACAGCGAGAGAGTTGTGATTGGTGCAGATTGTAATGGACATATTGGTAAAGGAAACAGGGGCGATGAAGAAGTGATGGGTAAGTACGGCATCCAGGAAAGGAACTTTGAAGGGCAGATGGTGGTGGACTTTGCAAAAAGGATGGAGATGGCTGTAGTGAACACTTATTTCCAGAAGAGGGAGGAACATATAGTGACCTACAAGAGCGGAGGTAGAACCACGCAGGTAGATTATATTTTGTGCAGACGATGTAATCTGAAGGAGGTTACTGACTGTAAAGTAGTGGTAGGGGAGAGTGTAGCTCGACAGCATAGGATGGTAGTATGTAGGATGATTCTGGTGGTGGGTAGGAAGATTAAGAAGACAAAGGTAGAGCAGAGAACCATGTGGTGGAAGCTGAGAAAGGAAGAATGTTGTGCGGCCTTCCGGAAAGAGGTGAGACAGGCTCTCGATGGACAACCGAAGCTCCCGGAAGACTGGACGACGACAGCCAAGGTGATCAGAGAGACAGGCAGGAGAGTACTTGGTGTGTCATCTGGTAGGAAAGGGGAGAAGGAGACTTGGTGGTGGAACCCCATAATACAGGGAGTCATACAAGGAAAGAGATTAGCGAAGAAGAAGTGGGATACTGAGAGGACTGAGCAGAGGCGAAAGGAGTACATCGAGATGCGACGTAGGGCAAAGGTAGAGGTGGCAAAGGCTAAACAAGAGGCATATGAAGACATGTACACCAGGTTGGACACGAAAGAAGGAGAAAAGGATCTCTACAGGTTGGCCAGACAGAGGGATAGAGATGGGAAGGATGTGCAGAAGGTTAGGGTGATTAAGGATAGAGATGGAAATGTGTTGACTGGTGCCGGTAGTGTGCTAAATAGATGGAAAGAATACTTTGAGAAGTTGATGAATGAAGAAAATGAGAGAGAAGGAAGAGTTGAAGAGGCAAGAGTGAAAGACCAGGAAGTGGAAATGATTACTAAGGGGGAAGTCAGAAAGGCACTACAAAGGATGAAAAATGGAAAGGCAGTTGGTCCTGATGACATACCGGAAGAGGTATGGAAGCAATTTGGAGAGATGGCTGTGGAGTTTTTGACCAACTTATTCAACAGAATACTAGCGGGCGAAAAGATGCCTGAAGAATGGAGGAAAAGTGTTCTAGTTCCCATTTTTAAGAACAAAGGGGATGTTCAGAGCTGTGGGAACTATAGAGGAATAAAGTTGATGAGCCACACAATGAAGTTATGGGAAAGAGTAGTGGAGGCTAGACTCAGGACAGAAGTCAGTATCTGCGAGCAACAGTATGGTTTCATGCCTAGAAAGAGTACCACATATGCATTATTTGCCTTGAGGATGCTCGTGGAAAAGTACAGAGAAAGTCAGAAGGAGCTACATTGTGTCTTTGTGGATCTAGAGAAAGCCTATGACAGAGTACCAAGAGAGGAACTGTGGTACTGCATGCGTAAGTCTGGTGTGGCAGAGAAGTATGTTAAAATAGTACAGGACATGTATGATGGCAGCAGAACAATGGTGAGGTGTGCCTTAGGTGTGACAGAGGAATTTAAGGTGGAGGTGGGACTGCATCAGGGATCAGCTCTGAGGCCCTTCCTGTTTGCAGTGGTAATGGATAGGCTGACAGATGAGGTTAGACTGGAATCCCCTTGGACCATGATGTTCGCAGATGATATTGTGATATGCAGTGAAAGCAGGGAGCATGCAGAGGAACAATTAGAAAGATGGAGACATGCACTGGAAAGGAGAGGAATGAAGATTAGCCGAAGTAAAACAGAATATATGTGCGTGAATGAGAAAAGTGGAGGGGGAAGAGTGAGGCTACAGGGAGAAGAGATAGTGAGGGTGGAGGACTTCAAATACTTGGGGTCAACAATACAGAGCAATGGAGAGTGTGGTCAGGAAGTGAAGAAACGGGTCCAAGCAGGTTGGAACAGCTGGCGAAAGGTGTCTGGTGTGTTATGTGACAGAAGAGGCTCTGCTAGGATGAAGGGCAAAGTTTACAAAACAGTGGTGAGGCCGGCCATGATGTACGGATTAGAGACGGTGGCACTGAAGAAACAACAGGAAACTGAACTGGAGGTGGCAGAAATGAAGATGTTGAGGTTCTCGCTCGGAGTGAGCAGGTTGGATAGGATTAGAAATGAGCTCATTCGAGGGACAGCCAAAGCTGGATGTTTTGGAGACAAGATTCGAGAGAGCAGACTTCGATGGTTTGGACATGTTCAGAGGTGAGAGAGTGAGTATATTGGTAGAAGGATGCTGAGGAAGGAGCTCCCAGGCAAAAGAGCGAGAGGAAGACCAAAGAGAAGGTTTATGGATGTGGTGAGGGAAGACATGAGGGCAGTTGGGGTTAGAGAGGAAGATGCAGGAGATAGGCTAAGATGGCAAAAGATGACACGCTGTGGCGACCCCTAACGGGACAAGCCGAAAGGAAAAGAAGAAGAAGATTATCTCGCTCACAGTGGACATGCACCTATGATGAAAATTTCAGACCCTTCCATGATTTGTAAGTGGGAGAACTTGCAAGATAGCAGGGTGTTCAAATACTTATTTCCTTCACTGTATGCCTAGGTGTTGGAACAGTACTGCTGTGCAATAGAGGAGTGTGAAATACTCCCTCTGTTTATTTTATAATGATTTTGACGTTTCTTGAAAATGCAGCCAGACAATAAATAGGTTTTTCGGGGAAAGACTGAAGGACAGTGTGGACAAGGGGAATAAGGGCGAGAACAACAGAAGGAGAGTCATGAGACAGTCAAGAATTTTGAACACTGGTCACATTCCAACAGTCAAATCATGTTATGATTTGGATTGAGGGTTGGATTGCCCAATCTGGTGAGGGAATGCAATAATTAAAGAAGAGAACAAGATAAGGGAGGACAGAAAACAAGTCCCACCACCACCATCACCCCACGCCCCCTGGACAGCACTGGGGTATAAGCCACCAGCAGTACCCAATGCAGAAGCCAGCTGCCACACAAAAAACAAAAACGGTCACACCCCTGAAAGCGAGTTCATGTTAGGCACCCATTGCGACAGGCGAGGGCGCAGAGAGATGGGAGAGGAACGCAGGGCCCAAAGGGGGGAGCAGAGGATCGACAACTATTTCTCTGCACCCCGACAATCGGAGGGGTGGGAACTGGTGGGGGTGAGGCAATACTGGGGCACAGGGAAATAATGACGTGTAACTGTCACCCCCTCCCAGGCCAACAAGCTCACCAAAGGATGTGCGAATGTATGTGGTGAGTTAAAAACCTGCAGGGGATATGTGTGGCGGACCAGAAAAAAGCTGATGCTGGGACCCTATGCCAACACTGCCCTCCCCCCACAGGGGTGTGATGCATTAAAACTGGAGGACCAGCAGGGCATAGAAAGGGGTTGTGAGGGGGTGACCAGGCATGGTGGTGGCGACCAGGGGTGCAAAGCAGCACAGTTGTGCGAGCACCCAGCCAAGCGCCAAGCCCGCCCTGCTCAGCGCCTGGCCCCAGGGGACCCTGTATGAGATGCGTGTGGCCAACGTGCAGCGTATGGAGTGTGAGTATGAAAAATGTGGTGGTTGTAAAGTGATGTGCCCCCTTCTACGTGCACTTGTCACACCGGTTCTTGAACCATAATTCTGAGGCAGGACTGTCTGACTCAAAAATAAAGTGCCATTAGAGTAATCCAGGCAAGACATAACGTAGGCATGGATTAAAATTTCAAACTGCTTTTGTGAAAGAAGAGGGGTACTTTAGCCAGATGCCTTCAATGAAAAACAAAGCTGGCCTTGATCACCTCACCAATTTTCCAATCCAGTTTAAAATTACTGCTCAGTTTAAAACCCAAGTTTGAGACTGATGGCTTTTGGTAGTGTCAAGTAAACTCAACAGTGGGAATTTAGAAAGGCCATAACATCTACTTGGCTACAGCGCTAAACTCATTAGTACCCCAGTGGTGCTGATTGTGTGATTTTTACATCGCGTTGTCATCCGCAGAGGTTGAAAATTTGTCTCGAGATACAACAGATATCTGTTATCAAATTGAGGTAGTAAAAGTGATCTGAAAATAAATATTTAACTAAAGTACAGGTAGCTGAAAATTCCAATGTTCAGTAATGAAGTATTTGTACTTTGTTCCTAGAACCGCTGTCTAAGGTGATATGTTTTTGGGTTCTCTTCATCTCCACTTACTTTTTATAGCGTCAAATACATCAAACAGACAGACAACCATTACCAAACGAGCACTTCATGCTCGGTTTAGGTAAGAGAAATTTCCACTGTTTTGTACAGGTGGGTTAAACCCATTTGAGTTCTGGGGCCGCATAAAGCCCAGTTTGATGTCAAAGGGACAGGACTTCTAAAATATTTCCATACCTGACATAATAATAAATAACATCTTTTTCCTTAAACTGTATTTGAACGCAACCAAATCAAATACATGAGGAAAGTCTTTGTTTAAACGATGTTTAAAAAACTAATTTTTCAAAACAACATTAGATTTTTTGAAAATGTTTGTTTCATTTTGTCATTTACTATTTTAAATTGAATAACTGATCAGAGTGAATCAACTTATGACAACCTAGGAGATATCTCTATTCCTTTTTTTTTTTTTTTACAGAAACATAATCATTTTTGAAGAGGCATCAAATAGGCAATGAAAAACAGCATGTGAATTTGACACACCACAGAGAACAGTAATGTTCAATGGCCTACCAAATAGGAATGCGGGAAAAAAGCACAAGTATATGAAATCCACTTTCAAAACTTCAATAATAAGGACTGCGTCTCAGCTCTCAGACATCTGTGGGTGTGTCGAATGGAGGCGCCTAATGGCAATCAAATATACAATGGGGGTCATAGTTTATACGATGTAAAATCACGTTAGGAGGCTCAACTTCAAAATTGAGTGGTTATTGTGGATTATAATCATATAAAAAACAATCGGGCAAGTCAAATTATCCTCGTTCTTGGTGACATAGCAGAACACGGCACCTGATGACAGGGGGAGGGTCGGAGGAAACCCAGGAAGTTAGACAGTGGGCACTGCCCCATTGACGAGTATCGAATTACCCACAAAGCCATGTAGTCTCTGATGAAAGTTTACAAAACAATCTGTCGTAAAATGCACACTGCAGAGTTAGATGGTGGATGCTCTGTGAGTCTTCATGACTTTTTAATTACTTATTTTTTGTGATCTTAAAAAACATCACCGGGCTGTTCTGTAAATTGAAGTGTCCAGCGAACATTTTCACATTCTGATTAATATCATTCAGTACTGGCAGGGCAGTTCTGTCTAGCGCTTGGTTTTGGTTAACCATGATGAACGGCAGTGTTTGGAAAGTTCATTTTCTGTGCGAACTACTGTGGATCAAAGTTAGGTTACTGTGCCAAAAATTTATTGCTTTTGTTTATAATCCGTCAATCAAAATTTTCAATGAGGTTCACCGTTTGTATATATATATATATATATATATATATATATATATATATATATATATAATACATATATTTGTTTCCCTCAAAATACTGCCATTTAATTTATTCATTGTTGCCACCCACTCAGTCCACACTAATAGCCACCTCCCCTTTTCACCGTACAATCTAAAAAATATGAGATAAAAACTTGAAGGAATTAATAAACACACATGACAGGATCAACGGTTAAAGGAGAATGTTAACGGCATTTCACAATGGTCCAACTGATTATTTCATCTTACCTACTGTATTCTTGAAATAAAAACAAAATCAATGCCATATTATGATAGCGTGTTCATATAGCGTTTGGACTAAAGGACTCTAATACAAATAATATTCCAAGGAATCAAATTTTACAATTCCATAATAGAGAACGCATTTGGTCCCATCTATGTAGTGTCTCTGAATGCATTTTGCACACTGCTGGTGTAATATAAACATCAACGGCAGCCAATGGGTTGTCAAGTATGGCCCCTTTTCACCAATGTATGAAAGCTCTGATATAGTAATGTGTTAAGCTGAGTTTTTTCTTGGAAGTCCCAATCAAAACATTTCCTTCTTGAATGAAAATGTACTTTTGTTTGAAAACCATTCACAGATGCTGGAATGAGCGCGTTCTCAATCACGTTAATCGGCCAGAAATGAACTGAATTCATTTTACGTTTGCCCAAAATATAAATGACTCAATGAACTTTCATTCATGTATAAAACTGATGAACATGGGCATCACTGGGGCAAGAGACCAGGCAAGTGAGAGGTCCATATTTCTCACTTATTTAGTGGTCTTTCCAACACCTAAAACAAAAAACTTTGAGCAACAAATATAGGGATATTTTTGTGGTGTTATTATTATTATTATTAGAGACTTCTGGACACTCCATGATTCACTTCAGATTTGGGCAGGTTTACCCAACTGTGTCAAGACTGCAAATGAGTTGCTGTTGTGCAAATCTACCACTGGCCTCTTTGAAACATAACTTTATCTGTTTACGTTCTACTTATTCCTCTCACACAAATGCTCTGAAACAATTTCATTGTGTAACCGGTTAAAAGTTCGTACAGATAAAATTTCAGTATAAGAGAGTAGCAATTAGGTTATAGGTTTTCTTTATGCAATGTGGTGGAATATCTGTTCAACTGTGTGCTGACTATTTTCTTTTGAAGGGATTTGTATTTAAATGTGTTTGATTCATTTGTGAGAAAGAAATACTTTTGTTCGTCACTTTATTGTTGTAACCATTGTTTAAGAAGGACAGGAAGTGACGTGTTGAGGGGGAAAAAGGGAGAGAGAAAAAAGACTAGACAGAGTGCAAGGTACAAGTGGTGGTCGGAGGTCAACGAAACGACAAAGAAAGTGAACAGTGGACATTTATCAAAAGTTGAAGGACGTGTTCGACAAGGACTGTTGAAAGTTTAACTGGGATAGTGTGTCGTTTGAGTGGACTACTGAAATCACGCCGTAACATGGTGGAGTTAGCCGCTACCACAGGGGCTAAGTGCATGCATGGGACTTGGCTTGGGCGCTAGCAACCAGCTAACGCTAGCTAGCCAGGCCTGTGTATTGGACCACGAAGGAGAGGACAAGGGCGCTAGCCTCGAGCTAACGCAGCTAGCGAGGCTGTGTTTGGACTTCAAGGAAGAAAAAGCGACGAGGAACGTGAGGACACCGGACAGAGGAAAAACCACCTTCACCTTTCTTCACTCCTGCCTTGGGAAGCACCGAAGTGATATTGGGGTTTGAATTTTGTTTGCTTGCCGGCTATATTCATATTTGTTTGGGCCCTGAGCATGTGTGCATTGTGTACCTATTAAATTGACTTTTTTTATTTGACTGTTGTGTATACGTTGGATTTTTCCATCTTTAATTTTGTTATTAATTGTTCACACTTTTTGTTACATAATCACTTTTATTATTTGACTATCTGCAAGACAATTAAAATAGTGGTGAGTTTATTTGCTAGCTTGATTATTTAAATTAGGATAATATTAACTCATAAGGGAAAATATTATTTCAGAGACTTTTAATAGAGAATTTAATGCACAAGTAAAGAGTACAATTGTAATAGACATTTAGAGTAATTAAACTTGAGTTAATTTATTAGTTTCGTACCTTGGATTAAGAAAAGAACTCTGGTGGCTACCTTGTCGAAGTATTTTATACTAGAGAGGCGCTACAATTCGCTGGGTTGTGTCAGATGATCGGTCCAGGCAAGTACTGCACGAGACTGACAAGACCACCAGAGATTTTTAGACCCCAAGACATTGGAGAATATTCCTGTGACAAATTGCAAAATCATTTCAATTACTACACTCAGTGATGTGACAGCATATGTCACCAGGAGAGCAATGGCAGCAATATCATCACCAAATGGAGATGATCTTGTTGCTACCGATTAAATGAGATATATTTCCAGAGAGGTGGTCATAGAGATGAAGTGAAGAGTGACAGCGTAATGATAAGAAATAACAAGAGAAGGATGGGGAGGAGGAGGAAGGGGGGGCGACGAGGTAGACAGTAATCCTGTCTAATTCACTTAGGGTTGCGCTGAGGGAGCGGGACACTAAGAGGATTTGGGACATTCTCTAAATTAGATCAGCAAGAATAACAAACTACAAGGAGAGGTGGAGCAGAGGGCTCGAAGCGGGCACCGTGCGAGAGGTGGCATGACCCAACTGAAGGAAGTTGGCATGAAGGAGGCAACATGTGACGGGGAAGGTGCAAAGCAGAAGCAGAAAGTAATGGAAGCATCACTGACATGATTGTTCCACTTTGGATTCCTGGATCAAGACCTGTGACAAAATAAAAAAAAAAATAAAAAAAAAAACATGCAAATCCCCAATGTGTAAAAATGTGGTGGCAAAATGATAGACTAATTTTCCATTGTGAGTGGTCATCTTTGCCCAGAGGTCAATCACTGCCATAATCCAACTTGGTTTCAGGCAAGATGCGATTTTTAGTATTTGTGATATTAACTAGGTGTTAAATTGTAATCTGCAGCAAAGCCCTCAGCAGACGAATATGCTGTGAGCGACACTCTCTGCTTGATCCATTCGTAGTGTAATGCTGATCTTGTTAGCACTGCTAGCTGCAGATCATTCAAACCTACTTACACTGCTGTAGGTGTGATTTAGCAGCATTACTGCACGATTACAAATCTTCTTTCATGACTTATGGTTTTGATTATGGTTGGAAACAGATATCGAGGTCAGGGGCGTCACTAGGGCATTGCTGGGGTGGCCACCGCCCCCTTCATGAATTTCTTGACCACCCCAATGTCCATAGATACAGTAAGAGGAATTACATTGACACTTACTATCTCTCCATGTCTCTCATTAAATGGCATTTTGATCACAGTAACAGCTAATGTGGTAATTGTGTCCTGCTTCCAGAAAGCAAAATGTTACCTCTGTATTTTTACATCTATGTTTAAGCCTCATCACTCAATCTTGCTTTGTTATTCATCTCACTTCATTCTAAGTACATTCAAGATGAATGTAATTTGTCCATTTAGGTCTTCAATTTATATGTATTTTTCATCCACGTGCCTTGTACATTTATTGCTTTACTTGGGTGTGTGCGTGTGTGCAGTAGAACGTGTCAGTCTCCGTCCAGATACAGTATGTACAAACAGTATTTCCATGTACTGTATATGGACAAGCGATCTGCCACATGCTTGGCGTGGGTATGTCTGGCAGCATCGGGATTAGAAATCGATTAAAATGAAATTGGACTGCAGCCCAACAGGAGGGAGAAAATGGTGGGGAAGGAGCGGAGGGGGGATGATAGCTAGGCTGGTC
Organism: Syngnathoides biaculeatus; assembly: GCF_019802595.1. Taxonomy (NCBI): domain Eukaryota; kingdom Metazoa; phylum Chordata; class Actinopteri; order Syngnathiformes; family Syngnathidae; genus Syngnathoides; species Syngnathoides biaculeatus. The sequence continues at coordinate 1,178,978 of NC_084647.1, read as the reverse complement.
ATCTCCCTCAGCCCGAGCCATGATTACAGCGTGCCTTCAGAGCAGACTGGCCGCCAGCTTGTTTCGAAGGGATTAGGGCTAGGAAAGAAATGAATCATATTTCTAAGTCCAACGTGTATCTGTGTCTGCCTCTGCACTCCCCTCTCCATATGCTGCTAAGGGGGATTACAGGACCCCTTGCATCTATCTATCTATCTATCTATCTATCTCTATCTATCTATCTATCTATCTATCTATCTATCTATCTATCTATCTATCTATCTATCTATCTATCTATCTATCTATCTATCTATCTATCTATCTATCTATCTATCTATCTATCTATCTATCTATCTATCTATCTATCTATCTATCTAACTATGTTGGTAACCCATCCGCTCGACAGTGTGGACATAACAGGCACAAAGCATGATTATGTCTCCTCCTGTTACGTCCCCCTCTACTATTCTCTTGGACATACAGTATCTAGTTGTGAATGAATAAACGTTGTGTTACTAAATACATTTTTTCCAAGATTGGAAGTGTCAAGGACACGCACCATGTGCACAGGGTGCATGGTTAAGCATGTGTGACGGTGGTACAGCTTGGCCAGTGCAGACCTGGGAAAATCTCACAATTGCTGATTGGCCCTCTGAGTTTTTATAAAAACAAAATAAAATGTGCGTTTGTTGGGGGAGTGTAAGTGAGTAAGAGCAACAACATTGTCACTTTATTTCACAACTTTTGCAATCCCTCTAGTGACTAGTTTTCAAAAACGAAACAATTCCAAAACTAGTCATACTGCTTGCAACATTCCTATTTCATGGAGGGTGGAGGTAAATTTACCCTGATCATGATGGGCCCTATTCTCCCATGTGTGTAAATCAGAAAAGGCCCTCACCTGGGTGATTTTCTGGCTGTACGCATTCTCCAATCCAGCTAAATGTATCATTTTCAGACCCTCGTGCCAGGTAGCCACTCGTGGTGGAGCAATTTTAAAATATGCATTCCCTGTCAAATCTGGTCCTGTATTCATGCTGCACGTGTTCTTCTGTGGATTTGAGCACTTTTCCTCTTCTGCAGTCCAGAACAACTTGCAACTATCTCCAGCTCTACATGAAGATGAAACATAAAATTATGCATTTTGATTCGGTGACGGCTGACTCGCGTTGACGGTGCAGAAACACACCTGAACCGCTCATCTATTTTCACGGAGTGAAGTTTCACTACCACACTAAACCAAATGCCAAATGTCAACTTGCAGTCATGGAAGAAATTATTACACCAGTCTTGTATATTTAATTTCTTGTCCATTTTAATACCTGTTACCACTTAAGGTATATTACTTGAAAAATGCGATGAACACAACAACAACAATTCAGCTGATTTCATAATACTTTGTTTAGAATTTCACATGCTTGAGCTTAATTGTATTTTCAAAGATTTTGGTTATTGTCAAGAAAATCATGGAAAATTGCAAAATATCAGCTCTTAAATTAAATTCTTGTGAGCTTTTTTAAATTATCATGTTTATACTTGTCCAAACAAATAGACATTTGACTATTAACAGATGTATTAATTATTTATTATTATTATTATTATTATTATTATATTTATATTATATTATTATTATTATTATTATATTATTTATATTATATTATTATTATATTTATATATTTATATTTATTATTATTTATTTATTATTTATTAATAGACTATTAACAGGCATTAAAAAGAAACAAGAAACAGACAAACAAAACAAAACAAAAACAAACAAATACAATACAAACAAACATGTGATCTAATTATTTTTTCCATGACTACTGTATAATAATTTACTTGCAAAAATTATCAGTGCTGCCAAGACTTTGTTTCATCTCTGTGACGAGAAGCTTTTTTCCCCACAAACGGAATATTATTTTTTTTAACTTAAGGCTCCCATTATTAAAAAAAATAATAATAAACTACCATCAGTGTGATAATGCAATGTTGTGTATTTATTTTGTTTTTATTTTAATGTAGTTAAATGTCTGTCATCAAATACATTAAAGTGACTCACCCTGTGGGCGGCACGGTTGCACGACTGGTTAAGGCGTTAGCCTCACAGTTCTGAGAACCGGGGTACAAATCCTGACCCCGTGTGTGTGGAGTTTGCATGCTCTCCCCAAGCCTGCGTAGGTCTTCTCGGGGCATTCTGTTTTCCTCCCATGTCCCCAAAAACATGCATTAGTTGGAGACCCTAACTTGCCCCTAGGTGTGATCGTGAGTGCGACTAATTTCTGTCTTCATGTGGCCTGCAATTGGCTGGCAACCAGTTCAGGATTTACCCTTCCTCTCACCCGAAGATAGCTGGGATAGGCTCCAGCACTCCAGTGACCCTTGTGAGGATAAATGGCAAAGAAATTGGATGGATGGATGGATGGATGGATGGATGGATGGATGGATGGATGGATGGATGGATGGATGGATGGGAAAAAATCATGCTCTCCTTCAAAATGCTTCATGTTATAGAAAGAGCAATGCGAACTCACTGGTAATATAATATCTGCAATGGAATGTTTTTTTAAAATATACATTTAAAGTGTTCTAAATTTTTTTCATGGATATCTACGAAATTCACAAATTTCAGAAAAACTCCATGTTTCATTGATTACAGCCAGCCTCAGACTTCAATGAGTCTTGCTGCTCTGGTGGTTGTGTACAAATTTCCAGGTTGCACAAAGTGGGTGTATCAGAAGTCTGGACAGGAAAATGCACAAAGCTGAAATGTGAACAAGCCAGACGTGTAAATAAGACATGCATGTGAATAAGTGAATGTGACACACATTTAAAAAAAAAAACTTGTAACTGTTCATTGAATATCGATATAATATTAATTTCTATGAATGTAATTTAAGTGACTGCTTTGCCCTTCCTCACTGACGTATAAAATATACTAGAAAAAATTAATCTTCTATAAATCTACATAATATTGTTAAAATGTACTGTATATTCAGTTTTGAGTATTTATTGATTTTGTATGTGATTTGTCTCAATAAATCAGTCACAATAAGAACCGAGACTGAGGTCTTCATTCACCCTCTCATTTGGTAGATAAAGTAGGCTCAGCAGCATGCTGGACGAAGAACCCAAGATGCAACGTCTATACAAGGTTATTTAATGTCTCAGAAACATTAACGCTATCTAGCATGGTAGTGGTGCACAAACACATGAGACAAATGAAATATACAAAAAAAAAAAGAAGAATCATTCATGTCAGAAGAATAAAGCAAAAATGAAATTATTATGCAAAAGATAAAAGTCCAGTAAATTAGATTAAGAAGCATTAACAGTATTGTTCCTATTACCGCTACTTTTATCAGATGATACCCTGAGTTGGAAAAAGCAGACACCAGAAAAATATAAACAAGAGAAAACGAAACAAAGTTGGCAGTTTTCTAAGAAGTAACAACGAGAGATGTTGTTGCATGACATGCGTACAGGGTGCATTTCCTGGGTTAAATATGTACACCAAAAAAATCAATAGTATTTTAGCAATTGCCGTGCCATCAAAAGAAAAACTGTTACGTTAATAATGTTGATGACAGGTGATATACTGATATCAATTTGAAAAAAAGTATTACAACAATGTTTACTTTTACTTTGACAAATCCACAAATCTTCAAAGAAACAACAATATTTAATTCTAATACCCAAAAAAAAAAAAGATACATGAAATACATATACTGGTACCCATCACGTTTTTTACATGTTAGATGTTCATGGACATATTGAGAGAGACACCGAAATCCTTGTGCTGTGCCCTTTCTCTGGTGCACTCATTTGCCAATCAGATGTCTGACAAAGAAATACAACAACAAAAAATGTCATTTCTAGATTAGAGCAGAACTGCTGAAATTCTTCTAGCTTCCTGTAAAAAGGAGCGTGGTGGTATGGGGGGATTTCATCAAGTCCCAATTGCCACAATGCCGCCATTGTTGCTCAGGAGTTGATCCCATTAAACTAACAATCCATGATTCATTACAAGCATGCTCCAAGGCAAGACGTTTGTACTGGAGTCGCTTCGGGGACTCGATCAAGCCTCTTGACTTGGATCACACGCGGGCTGAGGAAGGTCAACATCAAACAAGCCTGTTGAGGAATCGTCAGCGTCGATGGGGTATTGATCGGCGCCTCTTAAACGTTGGGAGCGCTGATGTGTTGCCTCAATGCTGGTTGAGGGGAGAAAAAAATGAGCAGCTCTCTGAATTTATTTAATTACTTTGGGGGGCATTTACGTTGCTCAAAATAGATTTACCCTGAAGATGGTTAGTGATGTAATCAACTCAGCTGTTGGTTGATATATAAATCAGCATGTGCTGAGTTTTGTTTCATTCTATTCCATAATTTTGGCACCCTGTTTCTTTATATCATGCATCACATGTTGAAACCAAACCAAAAATTATTGTAGTACACAACTTTACTTATTTTTCTTGGAATATTACATTTCTATTTAAAAAAAAAAAAAGAATTACACTTTTATTTCCTTGATTTATATGTTGTTTCCGTTTCATCATTGTTTTTGTTAGCGATTGGCTTGGAGAAATGATGGCCTTCTGTAGCCTAATGTGTATTATAATTGTGTGAATTTCAATATTGACCGATGTTACAAAAATGCTACCTTGACTTATACCACTTACTGTACTTGGTGGAGCATTTCTTACATATTTATTTCATTTTCTTTATACTGTGCCTGATTGTTTCAAATTGAGGTAAGCATCAACAGACAAAAGAGAGATTGAGACTGGTTTCTTTGTCCATCTTGTAAAATCAACATCAGTAATTCGACTGATTCAAAACGTGTCCCCACAGCCCCTCCCTTCCCGGACCCACACTAGATGATATTTACAGGACCTGGAACTTCCAGGAGTTCTGGTCTTTGTAGTCCAGACAGTCAGTGGCATTGAAATTAAGTTTCCAGCCAGCTTGGTCCTTGTAGTCCAAACAGTCGACTGCTCCAAAACCCAGGGAAGCAGCCGTGTAGCCTTGGGAGGAGAGGGAGGCGGGAGACTGGCTGAGGGGCCCCCCCATGGAAGAGGCGGTGATGGGGCTCAGGGCACCACCTGTGCCCGACAGCTGCGGGTGCATTGGTGACAAGTAGGAACTACAGTCCAGGCCAGTGAAGTAGGAGGAGGACCCTGCGTAGCTCTGGCTGTAGGCCGGGGCCTGGGTGTAGGTCATGGGGTAGGCGCTGGTACGCTGCATGCACGGGGTGGTGGAGGCGGACAGGGGGTCCGGCAGGGGAGAGATGGAAGCTGGACTCCAAATGGACACCGTGGCGCTGGCAGAGCTGGAACTGGGCGTGATGGCGGTCCCTGGGGGAGGCGGCGGCGGGCTGTAGGGGCCATTGGTGGGGTTGGCGCTGGCCTCTGTGCTGGCCTCACGAACGGGGGACGCCTTCTTTTTGGGAGGCCGCGGTTTGGACTGGCCCGTGCTCTGCTGCTGCTGTTGCCGGCACTTGGCACGTCGGTTCTTGAACCATACCTAGATGATGGCGAGGTCACATGTCACATCACATTTCGGTTTAATGTCAGTATTAAAAAAAAAATTTAAAAAATGGCTTATGAGAACAAAATTTGGGTAGGTTTTCCATCCCTTTTAGGGTTGAATTGGTTAGACTCATCTTTCCAGTTGACCTACATTGCATGTTTTTTGTAATTGTGGGAGGAAAGTGGTACCTGCAGGAAGAAACAGGGGGAAATGTGTGACCTCCACACAGGAAGGCCTGAGCACAGATTTGAAGTATTTTTAATATCCCAAGCTACATGCTTCCCATAACATTATGGAAATTACACATAATTATAATTATACACAACAATATTCTAAATGTACTTTTAAGCATGATTAAAACATGTTCAACTATCAAAGATTGCACATTATTTTTTTAGGACAAGATGGGAAAATCATGTAAGTTTACCACATTTTTATCAAGTGCAACCTCCTTTGTTGTAGAGCATCATCTGATAACTGCAACTTGCTGTGTAAAATAAAATTTAAAAAGATATTGTATATTTGAAGAGTTCAGATTCAAAAGCAGAGGTATTCAATGTTGTTGTTTCTATAGATTCTTCAACAAAGAATCTATAGAAACAACAAAAATTGATTTGTCTGCTTTTGTGTGTGAACCCTTCATATATATTGCACATTTTGGGGTGACATGATAGCTGTGGGTGGCAGGGTGCACATCTATCTCACCGTTTCGAGGTTTGTGGTTCAAATCCGAGTATGGCAGCACGTTCTCCTCCCACATTTCAAAAACATTTGTTCGTTCAAAATCCTCCTCAGGTATGAGTGAGAAAGTATAAATACTTCTTTGCATGTGCTTTGTGATTGGCTGGCGACCAATCCAAGTGTACCCCAGAGGTGTGCATGGGATAGGAGAGACCCCGACCCCCGAGTGAGGATGCGGGGCGGGAGGCACAAAATGGATGGCTTAGGTTTATTTCAACTCATCCTATTTAAAACATTCTTTTGAGATTTTGCCACCCCCCAACCAGGATCACAAAGTCTTCTGTCTCTGAATTCAAGAAGTCGTATCTTGAATGTGAAGTGTCCATGACGGCACAGCGACGGGGTTACCTGCACTCTGGACTCTGGCAAGTTGATTTTGAGGGCCACCTCTTCCCTCATGAAGATGTCCGGGTAGCGCGTTTTGGCGAACAGCGCCTCCAGGATGTCCAGCTGTGCGCGCGTGAAGGTGGTGCGCTCGCGACGCTGCTTGCGTGGGGTACCTGTGCGCGTGGGAATCAGCATTACAGTCGCAAGGAGCAGCAGAGAATTTCAATTCGTTCTTGTCGGCATTGCACAATGCACTGTTAAATAAAAAGGAATCGTAGTGTTTGTTTCGAAGAAGTCACCAAATGGCACTATTGAATTAAATAAACAGTCTACTATATTTTTTAACATTAATGAAATCCGTAAAGGGAAGAACAAAAATGGTGCAAGGGAACATTTTGATTTTCGAGCAGCTTTAAACCACAACAACGCGCCTTCTGTCATGTCTTCATCATGCGCAACAGCTGTTGGAAAGCATGGCTGCCACAAAGCACATACAAAGAGCATCCTTGATCAAATATAGGTTAGGTGGCAAATGCAACAGATTGAGATTTTGTTTTTATGTTAAGTCTTTGTGAGAACAAACTGTCTTTCCATTCACACACTTTTTTTCATTGTTTTTTGACTCCATAATCCGCTAAATTTATAGGTCAGGCGCACACATGCTCCTTCGGATGCGGAATCGCAGCAAAGAACCACAAAGAAGTTGCCCTCTATTTTTTTCCGAAATTAACTTATTTTTTTCAACGCGTCCAAATAATAATAATAAGAATAACAATAATAAAGATCAAGCGTGGTACTCACTGGGGTATCCAACGGCGGTGGTGTGGAGCAGATCCATGCCCGGGCCGGCCAGAGTTAACCCGTTCACGGCGTAATGAGGTTGCTTCATGTAGGACATCATGCCGACTGCACTGGCCTTTAAAAAGCTCCCTCACTCGCTCACTCTTTGCTCTCCTCTAACAACAGAGGCCTCCTCTCTCTCTCTCTCTCTCTCTCTCTCTCTCTCTCTCTCTCTCTCTCTCTCTCTCTCGCTATCGCTCGCTCGCTCACCCTGTATTTCCTCTCTATTCCACTGTGTTCCCTAAAAAATGCACCTGTTGCGCGGCACTTGCAAAATGGAAAATTTTACGCAGAAGGTTTACAACTGATGCGCAATCCGTTTTTAGATTTTTTTGGGGGGAGTGTCACTTCTTTTGCTGTTTCTGTTGCTGCTGTCAGGAAAGGGTAAAAAAAAAAAAAAAAAACAGGTCGACGCTAAAAGATTGCTCCTCAATAACTGCAGGACACCCTAAACCGTCTTTTGTGCAGTCCGCGTGGTCTCTGTGAGCGGACGTCTCCAGTTAGAAAGCGGCAAAAGATGAAGTTCCAAAAAGGGTGCGCGTCTGTGTGCTGCGAGGCCGAGGAGGGGTACGGGCGGTCCTGCGATCGCTGCTCGGTGGAGAAGATGCGCTTGCAAGCACAGTGCACAAGTGAGGCGAGAGAAGAAGTGCTTGGCTAATTAGAACTTGCTCAAGTAGACACCCACACCCCCCCCACCGCCCTCCTCCCTCCATCTCTCTCTCTCTCTCTCTCTCACTCGCTCTCTCTCTCTCTCTCTCGCTCGCTCGTTCGTTCTCTCTCTTTGCATGCGTACATACAATACCGACGTTGAATGTTTATTTTAATGGAGGTGTTTCTGTTATTTCAAGAAATGTTTTGTATATGTCACATGTACACCTTCACTTTATCAACAGATCGATCGAAGTAAACTATTTATTTTCAGTGTCCGGAGCATATCACTTTGCACATTTTTGTGCTTATTTCGTTTAGAGGAGCTGTTGAGAAATGGGTGAAGAATAGATTATTATTACGTCGACACAGTTTATATATATGTGTAAAAAAAAAAAGTTGTAAATGGCGTATCACCATTTACTTTGTATTATCCGGCAAGTGCGGCTACTGCCTACTTGTGTGGTTGTAACCCTCATGTGCGGCAACCACTTTAAACGAACAATTCGAAGTTTGAAGTAAGAACAATAAAAGGCGAGCAGAAGGTCGACTTTTCTGTTACCATCCAAAATATGTATATTTTTAATGTTAACTCACAAATTTATTAAAGCATGTACTAATTAATCCTTTTGTTTCCCTTAAATTAAAAGTATAGCGCTGTGCAAGGACTCGTCGGATTGCCCGTGAGAAATATAAATAGAAAAAAAATAATGCATATGAAGGGTTTCATGATGTTGTTCTGGGTATTGACATTGATTCGGTCTTTGGAAACAACTGGGTGACTTTGATTGAGTGCGGAGGAGAACTGCAGGTCGGATTAATGGCAGCACAAAAGAGCGTTTGTTCTGCAATTAAATCCGCTTTACGACTTCCATTGTCCCACCAACCCGTGTTCTGATATTAATTGTAACTATATATATATATATATATATATATATATCTGTTTCTGCTGCTATACAATTGGAAAATAAAGCTGAGATAATACAAAATTTGTTTTATCCGTGACTCTTTTTCAAGGCCGAGGTTCTTATTAGTTCTTTTTCTTTTATGGCCGGTGATGTGCGGCACGGTAGACGACTGCCCCGGGTTCAAATCCAGCCTCTCTCGCCTGAAGACGAAAACTCCTGGCGACCAGTTGAGGTTGTACCGCGGTCCAGATGTGAGAAAAAGTTTGCTTGTCTGTCGCAAGCAAAATAAAAAAAATCGTTACAAGACATGTTGCTGAAAAAAACGACTGGTGGTGTCACTTTAAGCAAATGTTATGATTGTCTTTTGTTTTCGTGGTTTCTTTGAGTTTTTTTTTCTCTCGCCACTGGGTGTGAGTCCTCTCCGGCTCCGAGTGCGCCATCCTCCGCGCCGAGACAATTTCACAGCGTCCAAAGCCGATTCTCTTTGCTTGTTAATTGAATCGGCTTTCTTATAGTTTAAAATCCACACACACAAGCGCACACATAAACATGAAAGACAAGCGCACCAGCCCATGTAGCTGCGGCCCAAAGTGTGTAAGGGGTTTATCTAGCTGCGGAAAGCCAAAGCGGAGATATAAAGACACACACGGAGCTGCGAGCACAATTAGAGCGGTGCGTTTCACTGATTCAAAATCTCAAGTGAAATCTTTTCCCCTGCTGAATGAGGTGAGTGTGCTTTGTGTAGGCCTGCGACTACTAGTCTATGTGTGTGTGTGTGTGGGGGGGGGGGTCTGTGTGCGTGAGTGTGTGTGCGCGCTCGTACCTACTGCTCGTGCGTGCTCTATCTGCATCAAACCCAGGAATTGTTATTCTTGCTTCGTTTACTTGTTGCCGATTTTTTTTTTCAAAATTTAACTAACAGGTCTGCGAGTGAAAGAAACAGAAACACAAAATTTGACACAAAAAATGGAAGGGCCCTCTTAGAGGCCTTTTCAAGTTGCAGCTCATCCTCACCTTTCGTAAAATGATTTCATGCACTTACTAATATAAAATGAAGATTTGCGCACGTTCTAACGTCAGCTTGGAGAAAAATCAAAACGATGCTTGACTATTGTAAATTATTATGAAATGCAGCCGTGGCATTTAAGTTTTTATTGCCTTTAAAATAGCCGTTAAGGAGAATAGTTGAATGCAATAGTTAAAAAAAAAATCAAACGCACGCAGTGAAATTTGTGGGGTCACCTTGTTTGCTCTCTTTATATTATTTTGTTAAAATGCCAAACATGTGTGATTTGTTTTCATTATTGCACGGTGAACGTTTTGTTTGCGTTGCAATTTGCTCTGTCCAATGTCATACTTTGTGAACAGCAGGAAGCACTAGGACCCTGCAGAGCTCATACAAATTAAGGACAGCCACCACATAAGAGGCTTAGCACATCTAATCTATGCTTACACACACGCGCAGTATTTCATAAACATCCCATTTTCAAACAAGCACGCCTACACTTCCCGCAGGCGGCCACGGCCATTGTATTTTCATTTAGTTTTCATTTTTCCCCCAGAACTCTTTCATTGCCCCGGTTGACCTTACCGTCTTTGTTGTGGAACATTTTCCCATATGTTGCACGACTTCTCTCATGCAATTTCATTAGCAGGCGGGCAAAAACGTGTCCTTCAGTGAACTAAGTGTGTTTTTCTCTGTGGATTGAGGAGGGAGGAAAATTGCAACTGCAGACTTTCCCTTTTAATTAAGCGCCAAGGCTTCATCTTGAATGTTATTTGAGAAATTCTCCGGTAAAAACAAAAAAAAAAAAAAAAAGAAAAAGTTGCAACATTTCTTACAAAGTACAATGTACACTTGGCCTTTTTTTTCTATGATGCCAGTGTCGAAAGTGTAAAGTGTTGTCATTTCCATGGCTTTCACACCACCTGACGTCACAGGACCAAGTCCCGCTCAGGGCGAGCTTTCACACACTTTCCCAGCTGTTACCTCCCACATCATGTTGTTCGATAGTGTTTGCAGCATATTTCTGTCTGTGCGTTCACTGTATGATTATAGTGAGTGTGTGTGAGTGTGTGTGTGTGTGCGTGTGTGTGTGAAAGAGAGAGAGAGAGAGAGGGAGAGAGAGACAGTCACACACAGACACACTCATGCACAGAGTTCAGCCGATTTATCATAATATGCTTTATCTGAAAAGTAAGTATCTTACCTCGGGATAAAGGGAGGAAAGAGGGGTTTGTGGCCAGATTGACAGAGGAAGGGCGGATGGACAGAATGGAGGCAGCGCTGGCTGCGCATGGATCGGGATTCGAGCATTTTTCAGAAGGTAACCGGTGTGCTGCACTGGGATGAGATGGGGCGGGGAGACGGTGGGGGGCACTGAAGGCTGATGACACTCTGTGGCTGTCAAAGAGAAACAGACTGGCTTGTGTGTAGGCATGCAGTGCACTCTTTGCAATTGTTATGTGACAAACTGTGAGGTTGAGAAGAGATGTGATTGGAAGTAAGAAGAGCGTGATGAAACATGGCCGAAAGAGGGGGGGGGTTAGGAAGGGGCTTGTGGGAGGGGCATAAATGGAGGTTTCTTGGCTATGATGTTGGTGGTTTTCGTTTGCTGTCTTGTGTTTTCGATGTCTGCTGCCTTTCTGTTCGCCCATTGCAATGCAAGGGAGGGAAAGGAGAAATCCACCTGTTACAGTCCGGACAAAACCATTTTTGTTTTCCCAGGCCACGTTAGACTGAGGGATGGTTTCCCTCAATTATGACTGTAAAAACATTAAAACGAAAACGTTGAATGGCCTTATCAAATCATTCCATATACGTACATAGCTGACGGATAATTGGTTTTGAAATCACAGGTCAAGGAGAAAAGTTTGTTTAACTATTGTTTGCATTGCTGGAAAAAAAGGTATTAGGTGTTTAGTTTAAGTTTTTTTTTCCAAATTAAATATTACAATTTAGAATTTTGTTAAACATATTTAAAAAAGCATGGAAGCTGAGAGACATGATTAGTTTTCATGGAATTTATAAATCTGGGCCTTGACTTTGACACTTGTGGTTAGTGACCAACAAGTTATATTAAATGTATCGTGATGTGTGTGGGTGTTTTGTACGTATGATGATACAAAGCATGTTTGTCTCAGCACTTTCGTGGGTTGTCAGGCTGTTTGAAGAAGCTCGAGCTCAAGGTGTCAACCTCCGGGCCGCATCTGGCCTTTTACATCGTTTGTGGCCCACTCAAGCAAATAAAATGCCTGCTTCGAGTTTCTTGATGAACTAAATTGTTTATGGAAGAGTTTCTGTTGCATAGTTGTCATTTTTCTTCACATATATCAGAAGTATTTCTATTTGTCAAGTCTACCTAAAATAAACGAAACAATTGTTGCATGCATAAATATTTCGCTGTGACTATCTTCATCAACTTCTAATTTCAAATTCAATCAGTTGTTTAAAAAATGATTTTGACATGCCTGCATGAAGTGATCATGTAAGTCTGAATGGTTCTTTGTCCTCTGCAATTGACTAGCGACCAGTCCGGTGTGTTCGCCGCCTCAGGGATGTGCTCCACCTTACCCGCGACCTAACAATTACTATTTTGTCCAATGTTATTTCAATGACTAATAATAATTGAACCATTTCTATGCCATACGGGTCGTAGATGATAAAGGACCGCAGCAGCCTGCTTTTATCTGTGTGCTGATTTTTATGGGAGGTCTGGCAGGCTGTATAAAATGAATATCCGTACTGCGCAGTGGAGGATGATTATCAAGGGCCATACGTGAGCATGAAGTGATCACTTCAGAGTAAAGTGTACAATACTCCATATACCATGTAGTGTAAATAGACAGCGGTATGAATTGAAATTATTGGTTCACCAATTAGAGTCGAGCTGCGTTTGTGAAATGTACGCTCAATCCCTTGATTTACTGAACGTATTCATTTATTTAGTAGCAATGAATAATCGTCACGTTGAAGTTCCATCAGTGTGAACGGGCATCATCCACTGTTGGTGTCCGCATGAGCTTGAACGCAGCATTTTGATCAGTTTCACAGACTGCAGCCCCCCCGTTGTGTGCATGTGCGTGTCTTGCTTCCTGCTGGGGGTTAGACAGACCACTAATCCACTGCCGACAGCAGCAGGTGGGGTCAGTGCGTGTGCGTGTGCGTGAGTGTGTGTCTGCATCGTTTAGCCCCCTCCTGACCAGAGTCTGCTGCTTTGGCAAGCAACACCTGTTCATGTCTTCATACTCATACACTTGCAGTAGGATGAGTACTCGGCCAGCTCTTTATTTGAACAACTCCAGGTCAGATATTTAACCGCTGGCCACAAGACCGAGTGCACATACATCTGGTCACATCCAGTTCAAGAACTGCTGAAAAAATCCACGCCATTATCATCACAACAACGACAATAATTATAGCATTAATAATAATAATAATAATAATAATACCCTCCTAAATATATATATATATATATAGAGAGAGAGAGCTCCTATGAAAGATTATTGTGCTCAATATTTAGTGAAACTGCCAGAGAGCTATTTAATCACCATGTAGGTCTTAGTACCAACGTCATTTTTCAAGTTATTTTTTTCAGGGAACGTGAAGGTTGTCATGTTAGTTAAGAACACTGTTCCTGTGTAAACATAGATCATATGCTACAATAGAGAGAAGTAGATAAGCGCACACACACCCACAAAGATGTGTTATTGCTGTAATTATCTGGTGGTATGCGCGTTTGACCACAATATAATATTGTATATGGGGATGGGTACAGTGTAGAATAATGCTCCACAATCACACACACACACACCACACACACACACACACACACACACACACACACACAGACACGCACACACACCTCCACCTGCACCCCCATCGGCCCATATGGCAGTAGAAGAGCAGTAGTAATCATGGAAGTGGAGCACCAGGCCTTGAGCTTCACTAATCCCCGGCCTCACTCGACACGTGCCACATTTACGCATAGACTCAAAGTGTACACACGCATGTACACGCGCGCACACACGCACTGCACAGACACATGACAGACAGAGCACCACACACATGCAGATACAAAACAGTATGAACAATGTTCCTCTTATTAATTCCATGACTTGCTCATGCATAAAAGGCCCAGTTAACTCGTCACTGGTGGCTGCAGGATTAGTCTTGTATTGTTTAGAGCGCCGTAACATACACTCACTGACTTGCAACCATTTTTTTAACCGCTGTAAGTGTGTGAGTCTGTTTCATTCACATCATTAATTGCTTTTATCAGTCAATATTCATCATATGAAATTAGAAACACAAACGTTCATATAACAATTGGTGTGTTTGATGAAAAGCACCTTGCGTACCAAAAACATTGCCGCTCACACGTACAAAGATTCAAACACACACCGACTGCAACACGTAGGCTATACACACAAAACCCTTTAAGTGTGACGCAAAAGGAGACAAGGCAACAATGGCTCTCTTATTGTTAATTGGCTGTTTAATCCCGAGGAATGCGTCTGATTAGTACCCGCCGGTGGGTCGGGGTCTTGCACAACATTCGCAATCGCTTCACAATGGACGGGCTGTAAGCGAAATGTGGGAGCGGGCACTGACACAGGCGGTGCCATACGCCATAAGCACCGCACTCCAAAAAATACACAAAGGAACACGCAGTGGAGCGGCACTGTGTGTTTGGACAAGGTGGTGTAAAAAAACATGATTTACAACTGCATAAAATGTAGAGTTGAGTACGATTATGAGAGAATTATGAACATATTAGAGAGTAAGAGTAAGAGGAGCACCCACAAATCCACACAGTGATGTTCTCGCATCATCAGAAAACGCTGTCATAGATACAGTGTCTTGGAGAGCTGTAGCTTTTGGGGGTTGCTACATCACAAAATTGACTTCTGGGGCCAGGAAAAAATATCTTTTAGAACATAATAAATTCCCTGACCAAATAGTGAGTTTAATTGACCTTTTCTTTGTTGTGTGCGTCTATTGTAGCTGCGGTTGGCTAGCGGTCATTCCAGGGCATTAGCTGAGATTGGCTCCAGTTCACCAAATGAGAATAAGCTGTGTTGAAAGTGGATGCATAGGTGACATACAAGTATATTTTTGTGGATGAACAACTAAATAGTTCCTGTAGTTGGCTAAATGTGATGAAAGTCAGTTAATCAGCGCACTGCTCCTAAGATGAAGCACACAGTGAGGAATTCCTGTAAATTATTGCCATGACATTTATGTTGCTCTTTGTTTGCTTGCAAGCCTGACTGTGGGTTGTGTGCAACAAATGATTTCGCCTCAATGCTAAGAGAAGCTAAGATAACCGTCACCTGGGGACTTATCAGCTACCTTCCATACAAGAGTGTTCAATTTGGCCTACTTCAAACCAAAAGAGCGCGCTCTCATTTTCCTTGCATGACTCAACCGTGGTACTCAGAGACCCTCCCAGTGGTATGAAGACTTTGAGACCACTGACGGAAGTGGACAGAAGAGTCAAAATTCCCTTTGTAAATTAGCCAATTGGATGACAATGTGTCCCCCCCCCAAAAAAAAAAAAAAAATAAAAATAACATTGTTAGTGGTCAACTTTCAAAGTCAGTGCAGAATCGTAAAGTTGCCTCATCGAGTGGTCGAATAAATGGTGCAACTGCTCGCATAATTTTTCTGTCAAATGACAGTTGGGATACATTCATGGAAAAATATTAGCCATTTTCATTATTTTTAATGTTCTGAAGAGTGATTACTATCTCTTGTTGGGCAATCTGGAGGACACAATCTTTGCGAACTGAGCATAAACAAAGCAGAGCATACTAAGTGATCCATCCATCCATCCATCCATCCATCCATCCATCCATCCATCCATCCATCCATTTTCTTTGCCGCTCATCCTCACGAGGGTCACGGGGAGAAATACAATTTAATAGAAGCTTGCAAGGAGATGGTTAAGATACAATGTGATGGCTGCTTTCAATGTGCCTGGCTGTTTTGCCTTAAGTGAGGTCAAATATATAGTATACACATGAACAGGCAGTTATTATCTGCCTCATGCAACTGAAGCCCTCCAACCCCCCACTATAACCATCATGCTTTGTCAAAACAAAAACAAAACAAAAGATTATATGAGGTAATAATTAACATACTTATGTATCTAACAATGGATATACAAGTGTAAAGGCATATCGAGTTGATGTGTTTTTCCACCATCCACTCACATTCACACTTCTCGTCAATGTACTTGTCAATTAGTCTAGTATGAATGTTTTTAGAATGTGTGAGAAAGAACTTCAAAAGTCACACATGCACAGGGTTAACATGCACAGTCAGCAGAGGCCTGGGCTGAGATACAAACCCAAAACCTCTCAATTGTGAGGCGGAGGTACTTGTCACTTTCACGGTGTTTGTGAGCATTTTTAAATGAGGACAAATGCTATTTTTTAAAACGAAAACATCTTGGGATTTTTCTTGTCCTGCTAATTGTGTGACTTCCAGTACATCCATTTGCCAAATTTTTCCATGGTACAAAACAGTTTTGTCCTAATGGAAGAGACCGTTTATGACCCCCTGTCATGGCCCTGCCGTTCCAGCCCTGGCTGGGCGTGTCCCAGCAGAGCAACGATGATTAGGAGGCGCACACCTGTGCCTCATCTCCGCTGATTAACCCTGGTACTTATAGGACCCAGTGGACGACTGATCTTCGCCAGATCGTTGCCTCGCATGCCTGTTCCCGCACTTCCGCATTCCTGACGCCAACCTCCCATGTACCGACCAATGCCTGTCTCCCCACCCAAGCCTGTCGCTCCTGTTCCTGCTGTTTGTGCTGACTGACTCCCCAGTGACCGACTCCGGAACGAATAAAGACTTTCTCCTTACCGTTTGCCTGTCACCCGAGTCGTGCATTTGGCTCCGCCCTCGAGTCCCGTTCGTGACACCCCCTCGTAGTGTAGCGCGTAGGTGTTAAACCCGAGGCCCGGGTGCCAGATCCAGTGCACAACATCATTTTATGTGGCCCACGGAAAGCAAAGCCTGCCCGTTAACTTATATATGATAAACAATACTGTTGAGATAGAGATTTTTTTTTTCTGACCTCTTTTAAGAGTAACTTGAAAGTGCAAATGTCATCATGAGCACATACCGTACAGATGCAAATTATATACATTTTGGCATCTAGTGGAAGATAATTCAATAGTTGTACTTGGCAGTACCCACATGTCACTGAGAAACGATCAAAGATACATCATTTATTGTAAATTAATATTTTTCAGACCAATTGGGTGAAATTGGATCATTTTCCATGGTACACTATTTCGACACAATAGTGGTTGGGAATCACTGATTCCGATTATAAGAGCCTGTTATATTTTTAGATATTACATCTACATTTTAGCTAGTCATGTTGGGTCTGTCGTGTATTTTGGGAAGTACACAAAAAGAAATTTAGCACAGTATGAAAAAAAAAGAGATGGACAAGACACAGAAATAGCTGGGGTCAAAGGTGACAAAGTGTGTGTGTTCTGTTGGCGGTCTCGGAGGGCTGCATCACTGCTGACACACCGCAGAAGGCAAATCCAGCTTAGTGTGTCTAAAACGGGCCTTCGAAATCTGCCACAGGGCCCCTAATGCCAGGGCCGCTGTCACCCTCAATCACTCACACACGCCTAATCCCCACGCCGTGACCCAACACACACACATACACAGCCTGATTGCCCGATGCTCTGGACCTATTCAGCTTGGGAGGCAGTCCCGGTACCAGCCAATACCAGCCACAGGGTCAACTTTTTACTTCTGGGGGAAGGAAAGATGGTGGGGCGTGAGGGAGGGAAATGTTGCAGAGTGTGGCGGAAGAAATTGGGGTGGCAAGCAAACAGAAGAGGACGGAAGGGATGCTCGAGAGTTGGACAAAAATGGAGGAAAAACTTGGCAATGTCAGCCGGTGTGTGACCTCAATTCTCAAAAAAGATAGACTAATGATAACTCAGCAGTAATAATGAGACTCAATCAAGTGATTGCTCAAGCGACCACTTGAGCAAATACTCAAGTGGTCTTAAGTACTCACCGCAAACGTGAGATAATGTGTAAGTGGGAGATTCTTTTATTTTTTTTAAGAAAAGATTCACATTTCCCTGTAAGATGTGATTTTTTTTTTTTTTTTAATGGGGGTGCACTTCTGGCTTCCACTTCTTCTTTTCCTTTCAGCTTGTCCTGTTAGGGGTCGCCACAGGGTGTCATCTTTTTCCATCTAAGCCTATCTCATGCATCTTCCTCTCTAACACCAAGTGTCCTCATGTTTTCCCTCACAACATCCATCAACCTTCTCTTCGGTCTTCCGTTCGCTCTTTTGCCTAGCAGCTCAATCCTCAGCACCTTTCTACCAATATAGTCACTCTCTTTTCTCTGGACATGTCCAAACCATCGAAGTCTGCTCTCTCAAACCTTGTCTACAAAACATCCAACTTTGGCTGTCCCTCTAATGACCTCATTTCTAATCCTATCCAACCTGCTAACTCCAAGCAAGAAGCGCATCATCTTAATTTCAGCCACCTTCAGTTCTGCTTCCTGTTGTCTCTTCAGTGCCACCGTCTCTAATCCGTACATCATAGCCAGCCTCACCACTGTTTTATACATTTTGCCCTTCATCCTGGCAGATGCTCTTCTGTCACGTAGAACACCTGACACCTTCTGCCAGCTGTTCCATCTTCTGCTTGGACCCGTTTCTTCACTTCCTTACCACACTCACCATTGCTCTGGGTTGTTGACCCTAAATATTTGAAGTTGTCCACCCTTGCTATCTCTTCTCCCTGGAGCCTCACTCTTCCCCCTCCACCCCTCTCATTCAGGTACATATATCCCATTTTACTTCAGCTAATCTTCATTCCTCTTCTTTTTTCTTCCACCTGCTCCCTGCTTTCCCTGCAGATCACAGTATCATCTGCAAAGATCATGGTCCAAGGGGATTCCAGTCTAACCTCATCTGTCAGCCTATCCATTACCACACCGAACAGGAAGTGGCTCTGAGCTGAACCCACCTTCACCTTAAATTCTTCTGTTACGCCTACGGCACACCTCACCACTGTTCTGCGGCCCTCATACATGTCCTGTACTATTCTAACATATTTCTCCCCCACACCAGACTTCCGCAATCAGTACCAAAGTTCCTCTCGTGGTACTCTGTCATAGGCTTTCTCTAGATCCACAAAGACACAACGTAGCTCTCCACTTTTCAATTAGCATCCTCAAGGCAAATAATGCATCTGTGGTATTCTTTCTAGGCATGAAACCATACCATTGCTCGCAGATACTGATTTCTGTCCTGAGTCTAGCCTCCACTACTCTTTCCCATAACTTCTATGTGTGGCTCATCAACTTTATTCCTCTATAGTTGCCCCAGATCTGCTAGTCACCTTTGTTCTTGAAAATGGGAACTAGCACACTTTTCCTCCATTATTCAGCCATCTTCTTGCCCGCTAGTATTCTGTTGAATAAGTTGGTCAACAACTCTACAGCCACCTCTCCAAATTGCTTCCACACCTCCACCGGTATGTCAACAGGACCAACTGCCTTTCCATTTTTCATCCTTTGTAGTGCCTTTCTGACTTCCCCCTTGCTAATCATTGATACTTAATGGTCCTTCACACTTGCCTCTTCTACTCTTCCTTCTCTCATTTTCTTCATTCATCAACTTCTCAAAGTATTTTCTATCTATTCAGCACACTACTGGGACCAGTCAACACATTGCCATCCTTAAAGCCCAAGTGTCATCCCTATAAACATTCTAAAATAGATATTCTAATGAAAAATACATATAACATTATTCACATCAATGTCTATATGAAAAAATAAATGTGAGCGGAGAGCGCGTCATCCATGCGTAAAGTTGCAGAAGTGTCATTCTACGATATCCAAGTGGTCACCATATTGGCTGGATCCTTTGTCCGTGATATCACCGGACATTCGCCAATGAAAACACGCGGTGCACCCTAACTATGGGAGACAAACGTGCCCCTTCTGACACGGAAGTTCTTTTCGAAAAGGAGAACACCATACAACCGAGTGATGTTACCGGGGCAATATTACACCATTGTTTCCAGCCCTCGGGGCAAGATTACACTATTGTTTCGAGCCATATTCAGATGATATGCGATCACGGCCAAACCGCATCCCCGTCGGCGGCGGAGATGAGCCATCGCGGGTCATCGCAGCTGGCCGGTGTGGCTTATGACGGAGCCGAGTCGTGCTGCTTTAGGGGGTTGTTCATAGACGCCGCAGTACGTTCAGAACACCGTCGAGCCACAGCGCTTTACTGCACGGACACGGCTGAGTGAGGCATTCTTGGCTGGGTTCTTCAGATTCGCCGCCGTCCAACGCGCACATCGACATATTTGGTACGCACCTCTTTTGTTACGTATGAGAGACCGATTATGTGGTCTGCCCCAAACTATTATTTTTTTAGTTGCTGTATACGTACCTACCTGTTGAGGCCCCGTAGCTCAGTGGTTAGAGCACTGATTTGGTAAACGAGGGGTTGTGGGTTTGTATCCCACTGGGGCCTCCACTCCCTGAGAAGGGTTGTGTCAGGAAAGGCATCTGGCGTAAAAATTGTGCCAAAACATATATATGCGTTCAGCTGAGATGATACGCTGTGGCGACGTCGAAAGGGACAAGCCGAAAGAAACGCACACACACACATACATACCTACCTGTTATTTGGAACCCACAAAGCTCTCGTCCTCTGCACCTGTGCAATCCATTTTTCACAACGAACCGGGTCTCTTGCAAACTTATGAAGCATCAATCCATTCTCCCGGCATTTTGGCGATCAATGAGCTACCTTCCTGGAGGTAAAACTAATGAAAACAAACGAGTCCACTTGGGGGCGTCTCTGTCTTTCACGTCACTTCCTGCTTCTTCTCGAAAACAAATCCCTCAAGAGGATTTTCATTGCGGGAGTTACAAAAAGCCGTATACGTCAAAATCATGTTTTGTGGTGAAAAAACGCATGGGCCCATATTGTCTGCCGTTTTTTCATTCATGACATACTAAAAATCATCCATTTCATGCAAGTAGCCCTTTGATCACCCTTACCTGCTGTGCATCCTTCCCATCTCTATCCCTCTGTCCAGCTAACCTGTAGAGATCCTTTCCTCCTGCTTTTGTGTCCAACCTTGGTGTACATGTTGTCATATGCCTCTTGTTTAGCCTTCGCCACCTCTACTTATGCCCTACGTCGCATCTCAATGTATTCCTTTCGCCTCTCCTCAGTCCTCTCAATGTCCCACTTCTTCTTCGCTAATCTCTTTCCTTGTATGACTTCCTGTGTTTTGGGGTTCCACCACCAAGTCTCCTTGGCTGTAGTATTCCAGTCTTCTGGGAGCTCCTCGTGTCCACCAAGAACTTGTCTCACCTCTTTCCGAAAGGCCGCACAACATTCTTCCTTTCTCAGGTTCCACCACATGGTTCTCTGCTCGACCTTTGTCTTCTTAATTTTCCTACACACCACCATCCTATGCTGTCGAGCTACACTATCCCCTACCACGACTTTACAGTCAGTAACCTCCTTCAGATTACACAGTGTACACAATTTCCATCCTTTTTGCAAAGTCAAACACCATCTGTCCCTCAAAGTTCCTTTCCTGGATGCCGTACTTACCCATCACTGCTTCATCGCCCCTGTTTCCTTTACCAATATGTCCATTACAATCTGCTCCAATCACAACTCTCTCGCTGTCTGGGATGCTCAGAACTACTTCATCTAGTTCATTCCAGAATTTCTCTTTCAACTCTAGGTCACATCCTACCAGTGGGGCATCGCCGCAAATCGCATTATACATAACACGCTAAATTTCAAGTTTCATCCTCATCACTCAATCCGATACTCTTTTCACTTTCAAGACATTCTTAGTCAGCTCTTTCTTTAAAACAGTGGTTCCTAAAGTGGGGTCCACAGACCCCCATGGGGTGAAAAACGTCTTTCCAGGGGGTCTGCGACACGATGTCTGAGACACAGTAATAATAAAATATTTTTCCGAAGAAAAGAACAAAAAAAATGTTTGTTTTTTTCTGTCTCGCAATGTCTCACATCCTATCTAGCCTATTTTGATCATATCACGCTCACGTGTTCCAATTATTGAATCAGCTCAACCTTTCGCTGCAAGGCCCAAGTGTCAACATTATCCGGGGGAAGGAGAAACTTTCAGCTTTTCTGGAAAAGTTGGGTTTATGGGAGAAGCGAGTGGGAAATGAAAACTTTATGTTTATGAGAGAAGCTGATATCAAAGAAAAAATCCAGCAGCATTTGAAAACACTGCGAGGAAGTTTTGAACACTATTTTACACCTGATGAATTGTCTGGAAAAGAAGAATCATGGGTTCAAGATCCTTTTGGCTTCAATCTTGACACAATGCACGACGACGACGACGACAGAAAGGAAGAACTCATCGAACTCCGTCATTCAGAAGCCATCCGTCAACAATTTCAGAACAAGTCAAAGAGCACCTTTTGGTGCGAGGGATCGGAACTGTTCCCAAAACTCGCCAAATCAGCCGTGGAATACAATGTTCCGATGATGAAAAAAATTAAATCGTCTGGAAGCTGATCGTGATGTGCGAATTGCCCTTTCCAGTGTTGAACCACGTATTGATTTATTGTGAAAAAATAAAAAGCAAGAGCCACTAAAACTGAGTATTTCTTTGTACCAGAATGGCATAGCTGTGTCCAGCACTACATTATTGGCGAAAGTTGAGGTTGGGGGCTTTTTGAATGACTCACTGGGGGTCCGGGTCCAGGTTGACTTTGAGAACCACTGCTTTAAAACAACCCCTAATCCATTTCTCTTCCCGTCCACTCCATGGCAAAATAATTTAAACCCTGCTCCTAAACTTCTAGCCTTACTACGTTTCCACCTGGTCTCTTGGATGCACAATATATCATTAACCTTTCTTCTAACCATCATGTCAACCAACTCCTGACCATCTTCCTTCACTTCTGGTTTACACGATTATATGGAATTTTTGCACCCTATTAATTTTATGAGACAAATATATGACAACCCAGGGGGAGAAAAAGCAAACTCCCAAAGGCATGGCTGGAATTCAAACCCTGGTCCACAGAACTGTGAGGCTAATGCTCCAACCAGTTTTTCCACCATGCCACACTCACAATGCAGTGCACTAGTAGCATATGAAGTAAATGTTAAAAATGTCATGTCATAAATGTATCTTGTCATTTCACAAATTCAATCTAATGAGCTGGAGTACAAAAGCAATATCAATCAGGGCCCGACTGGTGTGGCTTTTTCTTATTTAATTTTATTTTATTTTATTTGTTTATTTATTGATTTATTTTTAGGCCACTGCCAATTCCAATATTTGGCAGGATAAAATTACAAGAACTGGTTAATCTGAAGCTGAATTTAGAAAATGTAATATGATGAATTTAAAAAAAATATATTTTTTTGTTACCTGAACACAAACAAGAATTACAGGCAAACATCTGACTGTTTTACAAAACTTTCTTCTTTAGTATTTATTTCATTGGCAGACAGTGATGACATAGCAAATATTTTTAAGTGTTTTTTGTTCTATTTGTTTGAAAGTCTATATCTTTTTCTTATCGTGTGATATTTAAATGTGTAAAAAAAGGGCATCAATCTGAAAATAAATCAGTTTTTGCTGAGCTAATTAAATTAGCGAGACGTTTAATTGATCAGGCCCTAGTATGAATAAATCTTCCTTTACAAGTTTGACTCTTTGTTGAAAAATACTGAGATCCATGTATAATACTTCAAAGGCATAATTTCACAACATGGGACGACATTTTCAAACACCACTGCAAAATAAAATTTCAGTTTAGCAGATTTGCTTTCATCCTTTTTGTTCGTTTTAATGTAATCAGATTATGAAGATTTACGTAACGTCGTGGCTGGTTTTGTATATGTTCATATCAATCAAGAAATGCTAAATTTTTTTTTATAGCTGTCTGCTTTTATTTAGTTATGTCAGCGTCAAACTCCAAGTCATGATAATACCATAAAAATGGGATGCACGAACAGGTTATATTTTTAGAAATGTTTGCTGTGACAAATTGAAATGTTTTCAGTGGACTAGCAAACCCAGTGTATGTGTAAAAAAACCCCAAAACAATAATAATGAAATCCTGCATTTGGCAGAACTGCAGTGAAGCCCCCTAAATGCGTGGGAAGGATGTTCAGCTTCCGTCCTGGGATGGTGTGTACTTAAACGCAAATGTTTGTGTTTTTCTACAGGTGATCCTTCCCATGCAGTGTGAGACCAGAATGCGGATACCGTGGACAGCAGCAGTAGACATCATTACAAATCATCGCAGCTTTCTCAAATTCTTGCTATTGATAGTATATTTGTGGTACCACCAGTAATTACTGTAAGGTTGGAAAGTACACAAGGTTGAGTTGAGTTTGTGTGGATTATATATACAGTGGTACCTCTACTTACGAAATGAATTTGTTCCGGGAGTTCTTTCATAATGTGGATTTTTCATAAATAGAAGTGCTTTTTACATGTAAATAGCCTAATCCGTTCCAGGTGAGTAAAGTAATGCTCAATAGATCACTGTTTTTATAGCCAAAGTGCATTTATTGTACTATGGGTTACTTTTATCAATAAACTACAAAAGGAAACACAATTTGGTACAGTCAATCCTTATTTTTCCATTTGTTTTAAATGATAGGGTTGAAACTGGTTGGGTTGTATTGGTGAGGGTTTCGAAATAGACACCAGGTTGGTGGTCCACGTTAATTGAGAAGGACAGTGATCCATAACCCCAAATCCTGATGGGTCACTGTGGAAACTGAAAAGAGGACACACACACACAGGAACACATAATAGGTCGGGTTGGGGCTAACACCCACCCACGCACACAGGGCCACAGTCACCAAAGCTAGAGGTGGAACTATGTGGAGTGTCAAAATAGATGTACAGTTTGTTTGTGCTCTGCAAAGCTCGGAAAAATTGGATTACCGTACACATAGCGTTTCCTAACCCAGATCAGGCAAGACATACATATTTGATGAGGAAAAAATCTCACGAAACACCACCAAACAAAAATGCCACAGAGTGAGAATACTGAAATGATGATGATGATCTCATTTCATTTGACTCAGTGGGAAATATGAGCCTTTTTAATTGAACTGATGACTTTTATACTCGCAGAAGCCATGAGGTATCGTATGGTATGAATGGCAACAAGTGTATTAATTTTTAATGAAAAAACAAAACATTTAAATATTTTGATTGTTGTTGTAGATGAACAAAAATATAGTGGTAATTAATAAATAATACATTTCAGACAAACTAAATGGCAGGATGATATAATTTCCTGCTTTCACGTTTGACGATCTCTCATGGCAAACGTGTTTAAGATTACGTGTTTAAATGCACTCAGGAGCTCGCAACCAGTGCACAAGGCGGCCATCTATTGGCCAGATGAGACATCTGCAGTTGATCTGCTCCACTGGGCAGACCTCAGGTCAAAGTGTTTGTCTCATTCGAGTCATTTTCTCTTTCACGAAATCAAACTGAACATGCTTCAAAAACTGCTGGCAAAAGTAAAAGTATTCCACAGAACAGAAATACAACCACCTGCGCAAAAAATAACACTGGTGAAAGTAGAAATACTCATTTCACTCCCTTGAAAGAAATGTACGGACAAAAAAAAAGAAAACAATATTTTTGTTGTCAATTTTAGGCAATTCCCATTTATGTTATTTATGTGTAACTATGGTAGTATAAGATGCCTATACCTATACGGTGGATCAGATGGAAAGAGTTGGCCTCACAGTTCTGAGGACCCGGGTTCAATCCCAGGCCTCCCTGTGTGGAGTTTGCATGCTCTACGTGCCTGCGTGGGTTTTCTCCGGGCACTCCGGTTTCCCCCCCACACCCCAAAAACATGCAACATCAATTGGACACTATAAATTGCCCCTAGGTGTGATTGTGAGTGTTGTCTGTCTCCATGTGCCCTGCGATCAGCTGACAACCAGTTCAGGGTGTACCCCGTCTCCTGCCTGGTGATGGCTGGGATAGGCTCCAGCACTCTCTACGACCCTTGTGAGGATAAGTGGGTAAGAAAATGGATGGATGGATATGGTGGTATATTAACAATGAAAACAAACAAACTTTTCTTTCTTTTGACTACCGTTGCCTCAGGCATTTACAGGTAAGAAATTAAAAGAAGGGGTACCCATAACTTCTAATGTTGTATACTAACATTAAAATTAATGAACAACATCGATGAGGGAGTATCTTTTTTGTTTTGGTGGGGGGGCAATAATTTATATTAATTTTTAGTGGTTAAATTGAAATGGACTGCACTTACAATATATACATCCATACATATTAAAGTACTTTAGAAAGCCTCACATTCACACACCAATTGGTAACTGCTGCCACGCCCACTGGGAGCAAGTTCGGGTTCAGTGCCATTCCCAAGTACACTTTGACATGTGGATCCAGGATTTGTACTATCTACCCTGCGGTCACTGAACAACCTCTACCAACCACGGTGGGTACAAACAGTAATGTCTATGCACTGATATTTATTTGTGACAGTTTTGCGATTTCCTTCTGTGAGTTTATAGAGGAATCGCGAAAAGGTCTCCAATAAAGCTATACTTGTTCAATTTCACTGTGACTCCCTGGCGACCCATCACAGAGACATTGCAGTGACCAGCCATGACTCAGATCGTCGACTAAGCTAGGCTAGAGATTGGCTACTATAACATGCATGCCAGCAGGATTTTGACTATTTTCTATTTGGGTTACAATACGCTGGCTCTGATATTAAATGTTTTGATCTTGATTTAAGATTTATTTTTGCATTTTTGGACTTTGCATTTTCTTAAACTACTCATGGGCCTCGGAGTGGTGGAAAGGTGGTGTATCTGAGGCTGTTCCTGTCTGGGTTCTGGACTCACCCGCCAGGCACAAAATCTGAGCTGGACCACATCCTTGGAAGCACTGGTGGGAATGATTATGTTAGGAACGACTGGGCCAGGTCCTGGTGCAGAACCGCTTTCTGAAGGCGTGCACCTGCAGCACTTAATCTCTTTAATTTGTCTTTTTAAAAACGGAATGCCATCTTAATTAACATTGTAGTGTACCTTAATATGTGATCAATGTTTTCCACTCAACATCCATTGCAACACGCTTATCCTGGAAGGAGGATTCCCCCCTCATCTGTGGTACTTTCAAGTTTTTTTTTTCCTGGAATGGGCCTTCAATTTTTTCCTTGGCCTATTGGGCACTTTCTGTCATGGGATGTCCACCAGGACTCCTTTCTCTTCAAGAGCTATACCAATAAACTTGACTTGACTTGAGATGCAGCATAAGTGGGCGGGTGGGTGGTACTTTAGCGCCGGTGGGTTAGCGGTGTTTGTTACTGACATGAGCATCCCACCATTACTGTCTATATCGGCTGTCGGCGGGTCACAGGCAAAGCAAGGCAAATGTCGCGTCGCAAAGTTGGCTTCTGGCTCAGTGACAAGAAACGCAGGAAGATGAATTTGGATGCCTTTGCGGAGCTCTGTGCGTAAGTTGGATACCTTTTTTTCTTGTATTGTCATAATCATATTGCACTAATTCAAAAAAATAGATGTACTGCAAATTAGGATCGCAAAGTTGCTCCAATCTGAGTAGTGCAACTAACCGAAGAGACGGCGAAATGTAATTAGGTGATGAATGTAATTATTCAAAGGATGTGAAAGTATTTGAAGTAGAGGACTAATGGAGGTTGGTTGTCATGTAACAATAAAGGTCATCTCAAAGAGAATTTGTTTTGTTCATCCAGGGATCACGGAGTGGAGGTGGTGGAGGTAAATGTTTTTGTCTTGTGTGCATAAAATCGTGTGGGATTTGTTAATTGTCTGCATTTTTTTTTTTTTTTTGCATGCTTATGGGTAGCTGGGTAGATTTATATTCATCTCTCGTCGCAAGATTTCCAAACAAAGCAATGCACACAGGATAAGGTTTCATTGCATTGTGTTGAGGTTTTTTTTTCATTATTTTTTATTTTTTTTATAGCAATTTGACAACAGTTTACTCGAGTGTGCGCCCACAGCCACGGGTGTCATACACACATGTCTGCAACTTCAGCAATGCATGTCATGGCCACCTGCAGCCACCTCCTTTCTGTGCATTTAGGTGTCATTACAAAAAAAAAAAAAAAAAAAAACTCTTTAACTGAGGTGCAAAACACTTAATGTAGGCAGGATTATGTGTCAATGGTATTTTCTAGTTTCATTGTGTGGCGGAACAGTGGATTCGGTTCTGAGGACCCGGGTTTAAATCCGGCCTTGCCTATGTAGAGTTTCCATGTTCTTCCCCTGCGTGGGTTTTCTCTGCGGTTTCCTCTCACATCCTAAGAACCTCCATGATAGGTTAATTGAATGGACTCAGTTGCCCATAGGTGTAAATGTGAGTGCAAAGGGTTGTCTGTCTTTATGTGACCTGAGATTGTCTGACGACCAGTTCAGGGTGTACCCCACTTCTCACCCAAAGTGAGGTACAGAAAATGGATGGATGGATGTTTTGTGTACATAATAAATTCAATGTTGCGTGACAAGCCATCTAATTCAAGGCGAACGATGACGAGGACATCAAATGGTTTTTTTTTTGCAGCTCGATCTTACTCAGCCACTTGGCCCCCAAGGACCCTTCGATGTCATCGTTCACAAGCTCTCTGACGTCATCGTCGAGGCAGAGCATGACAGCCGATCGAGGCAGCTCCTGGTCAACTTCCAGGTGGAGCTTGAAAAACCACAACACACAACATTGTTGTTCTCGACGTGAAACAAATTTGAAATCTGCAATAGCGCATCATCGGTTGTCCACTTACAACGACCAGGTGCGCGAACACATGATTGGAAAAAGAGATCATGTTTATTTCTGTACTGTTTTCTTTCTTTTCAGATTTTGCTTTTACTCTCAAAGTTACCCGTGCTGAATACAGTATTTTATGGTTGCCAAATAGTCTGCAGCATTGCACTTATCTTGTATGTTTACACACTGTACATTTGCACTTACTCTCTGTTTCTCACTTACAATACTTAACTAATTACAGAGAAGTAGTCCCAAAAGTGTTTTAAGTTTGTAACTGTGCTGTGTAAATAATTCAAACAAAATCAAGTCAAGCCATGTGTGGATCAAATGACAACAAAATGTGTTTTTTAAATATATAAATTTGTGTAGAGGTTTTACAAGAATGTTTCATTCTGCAAAGGATCAGAGGCGCTTTGCGACTTGTGTGCATGTTGTTGTCTGAATTGTGAGGAGTGTTTTGACAAAAGGAGCCCCTTTCAAAATCTTGTACTAATTTAAGACTTTTGTGCTTTGCTATTGCAAACAAGTGACATCATCATATACTACGCTTCTGTATCTAATGTATGTATGCTGTACAAGTGTTTTTGCAAATCACTCTTTTGGAAAAAGTGAGAGCCTGACGTTGTTGTCGTTTTGTGAATGTGGGGCTGGTGTGTTGCTCCTTGAGTGTAAAGTTTTAATAAGTGTGCAATACTTTTGATTTGAATGTTTATAATACTAAATCCAGTGGGTGTCGATTTGTTATGATATAATAATTTGGTTTACATGTTGTATAACTTTCTAAACTAAAGTACAGTACAGCATTAATTATGGTGCCACCTAATCAGCAATCTAGCTTTTTTGGGTCATGAAATTGAAATATCCCGCTGTGTTATGTTCCAGAGTTATGTGTCAGCTCACAGCAGTACAGTTCTTCTGGATCCTCTGCCTGCCATGACCCAAATTCTAGATCGCTTTGCCTCTTACCGGATCATGAGCACGCTGCACAATTCACTCCGAGGTCTCATGTTCAGTCATCATTGTAACGCAATAGTACTGTAATACTGCCATGTTGTGGATGCTATGAAGACTTGTGCTCTTTTCATCTCTCATGTTCGACAGACTGGCACATTTGCAGCCCTCCTTACCTTGAGGTCCACAGTGTCGGCGACATGCCTTCCATTCAGCAGAAAGTGACGACTCAGAACCTGAGCTTCCCTCTCAGTCAGTTTGCTAA
Source organism: Syngnathoides biaculeatus (assembly GCF_019802595.1). NCBI lineage: Eukaryota > Metazoa > Chordata > Actinopteri > Syngnathiformes > Syngnathidae > Syngnathoides > Syngnathoides biaculeatus. Next base: position 1,148,939 of record NC_084647.1, on the reverse strand, counting down.
CTTGTCCTCAGACAAATTGCAGGACAAAATTTCATTTGCGTCCCAATTGAAGAGAAAAACAATTGTCAGCAACACTCATTTGCTGTTTCGTTTCCTTTATATGCATACCTGTAGAATTGGTACCACTCTTATCCAATTCAAAATGAGGGGAAAAAGAGCATTATGTAGCTCAGAAAGTTATAGTCATGACTCAGTTGAGGCAAGTGATGCTACTTTTTGTTTTGGTGTGTAACAGCTCCTAAGACTTGGTTCTCTCTGTTGGACAGTTTGTAAAACAAGAGTGGCACACGGTTCTCTTTCCCATGAGGTAAGTTTGTGGTTTTATATATAGATACTTTGCCTTTCCCTACTGTGCTGGTTCCATGGGCTCCATGTGTAGATGTCGCTGATCTTCAGTGCGGCAAGTCTGGTGGAGATCCAACCTCCGTGCGTCCTCCAGAGTTTTGTCAATCATGGGGCTGTTTTGCACAAGGTGTTTGTGGTCGGAGAACGACATTTCTGTGTGGAGAGGCCCTCACTCAAGAATTTCCCGACCGGGCCTTGCGGTCAGTCAGAAATTGCAATTTCCCCCTGTCAGTCTTGAATGTTTCTGTCCACAATCTTCGTTTTCCCTCCAGATCCCGTTCTACTGATCTGCTAATGCTATCACACGCTTTATTCTTCCCCCTTGTACACTCCAGTTGTGGTTTATTTCTCTCTGCCTACAGACAGAAAGACCATCTTCTTCAACAGTCAGCAAGTGTCCAAACCAGAATCAAGCTCTGACCTTACTGCTGTGCGTATGGTAGCCTTTTTTTTTTTTTTTTACTGAAAAACTAAAATACTAAAATTACAAAATATCCTCCACTCTTTTTAACTGATAATCTAAAAGGGTGCCATTGGTGCGGTGGCCATTATGGACTCTCATGCAACTGGCATAGTGACAATTTCTGCTCCATGCGCTATTCATGATGTCCCTGTGATTGAGGGCTCCCATCTTGCTTGTGTGCAATCATTCTGGGGTTTATGATCTATCCACGTGTTTTCACTCTGTTAGTTCACAGAACGGCGACTTAATATCTGTGGGAACCAGAGTAGGGTACTCCTTAATTATGAAAGTTGATTCTCAGCTTTGACACTCATTGATGATCGCTGTCTGAAATCCATTCGGAAATGCATCTCTCTTACCCAAGCTGGATGAGCAAATGCCCTGCCTGCCGCCACCCAGCACGGAGGCTGTGGCCGCCTTGGTCCGAGAGCTGCGCCTTCAGCTCGGTATGGCCCTGTTTGGTGTGGATCTCATCATCAATATACATACGTACACCCTCACCGTCATCGACATCAACATTTTTCCAGGTGAAGCCAAAGCGATGACTTGTGCCACACAAGACGCAGACGGTCAGGAGTGTTCTCTTCTCATGTCAGGTTACGAAGGCGTGCCGCAGTTTTTCTCTTCTCTGCTCAGCCACATTGAGTCAGTGCTGGATGCACAAGCTTCTTCTGTAGCCTCTCCTGAGAAAACTAAATACAAAGAGGCGACCTTGACCGTGGAAAGTGGGCCCTGAGACACCTCAGCGATGGAAAAATAGCACGTAAAACATGTCATTTTTTTAAGCTTAACCCAAAAACATCTCAAATGATTCAAACTGTTTTGTTTTGATCACTATTATGTTGGGAAGTGTTTATAATACACAAGATAAAGAACTGGCAGCAAATGTGTTTCATATTCTTTTATTGATTAATGGGTAGCAGAGAAGACAACAGGCACAAAATACAGCACTCTAATGGCCAGTAAAATTACAAATATTTCATTTCATTTTTTTAACGTTATCTTTTAAACATAAGTCATCTTCAGTCGTACCTTGCTGGTTGATACGACTTACACATATCTACAAAAACAAGTTTAAAGTACACTAAAAGTCCTTCAATTGTGAAATAAATAAACATCTCATCTTTGGAATGGATTATTATGGAGTACCTATTACCTATAGTTGCTTATTATAAGCGTGTGTACTCAAACTTCATACAAGATTGCAATGTTTGGCTGTATAGAAAAGAGAATATATTTTCTGAGTTCTATATGTGCACTTTAAGGACGTATTAAAATACCTGCGATATTGGCTTACTTATTCAATATTCGTTATTGCATTCACGTGTACTGCAGTGTTATTGCAGTTCAATGAGCCTCTTGGTAACCCTGTTCAATGTGTAACTTGTGCAATTTGAGGCAATGTCCACTTCGGGGCGCTCGTTTTCCCTTCATTTTGTATGACCTTGGCGCAATGATATTTTCACTAGCACAACGATGTCGAGACAGCAACCACTGCAAAGGTGATGTAACACCACGGAGCGATTAGAACGTTTATTTTCAGCGCAAGTGTTACCAAAAGACAATAAAATGGCTTTAGTGTCTTCCTCATCCCTGCATCGTCCTTGGCTTAAGAGTGCAAAGCTGTCTGAACCTCAAGTGACACGTTGAGACCTTGTAAGCCCAAAGAACACCAACCTCCTCACACCGCCTGCGGCATACAGATCACCGGGCCACATCCATCCGTGTTTTGTCCGTGTCACCCTTGTTCATCACAAACAGTCAGATTTTTTTTTTTAACAGTACACGAGCCTAATAAAACAATCCTTATTTCTTCAAAGAAGAAATAACTCACCCTTGGGTAGGAACATCAGACATACATAACAGTCATAACACTTAATATAGCGATCGATTATTGCACAAAAACGGATATCAATACACACAAACTGCTTATAGAGAAGCTGTTGCAACGTCATGACTCGGCACGCAAAGATGCTGAGCGAAGTTTCTAGATAGCGATGGCGTTTAAATAAAAGTCCTGAATGCTGCGTTCACCTACCAATTATATGCAAAAAAAAAAAAAAAAAAAACATTTTCGGCTTGCGGTGGCAGGCCCTTTAAGCGTGGATTCAGAGAAACTAAAATGAGCATTTTGCATCATAGGAAGGGAAACAGAGGCTGTTGTTTGGGAATCAGGGCGGCTGAATGTGCGATTGAGAATGAAACCAAGCGCTTGTGTGTGTGTGGGTGTTTATCCTCGCCGGAGCTCTCTTAGCTCTGCGGCAACTTCACGTAACTGTGCTTCAATCTCCAACAGCTCCTGCAGATGTTAAGCAGAGAAATGACATGACTCATTTTAGGCAGACAACCGTGGACGTTTTCACATGACAGACACTGGAAACTCTTTGGACATACAACACGGGTGTCAAACTCAAGGCCCGGGGGCCAGATCTGGCCCGCCACATGATTTTGTGTGGGCCGCGAAGCCAAATCTCGTGTCAATTTCCACGATTCTACTAAAAATCTGAACAAAAATTTCAAATTGTCATATATCATAAATGATAAAGTTGAGACATTACAAGCATTTTTGTGTTACCAAACGTGAATAGTTGAAAAACACATTACCCTTGATTTCTGATTCCAAAGCCAGTTCATAAATTGATTATGTAAATATGATGAGACGACTAAACATTTCTGTTTCACAGTCATAATGGCCCTCTGAGTAAGTAATGAGTAAGTAAGTAATTTCTGAGTTTCCTTTGTTCAATGACCAAGCTTACTTATTTACTAGTACATATCAAATGAAATTAAAAATAATCCATTCCGCCTCCCGAAAACCACCACCACATTGTTTTCGTTACATGTTTTTAACAAAGAAAAGTAGCACGTGTACAGCCATCCATTTTCTTTACCGCTTATCCTCACTAAGGTCGCGGGCGTGCTGGAGCCTATCCCAGCTATCTTCGGGCAAGAGGATGGGTACACCCTGAACTCATCGCAACCATTCACACGCACAATAATACATATGAGCAATTTATGTCACGTACTCCCATGTAGTTCTGCTACTGGAGCCAGGAGAGCACTTCTACGTCCTCTCTCTCTCTCTCTCTCTCTCTCTCTCTCTCTCTAAGTTGGTCAAAAACTCCACAGCCATCTCTCCAAAATGCTTCCATACCTCTTCCGGTATGTCATCAGGACCAACTGCCTTTCCATTTTTCATCCTTCGTAGTGCCTTTCTGACTTCCCCTTTACTAATCATTGCCACTTCCTGGTCCTTCACACTTGCCTCAACAACTCTTCCTTCTCTCTCATTTTCTTCATTCATCAATTTCTCAAAAGTATTCTTTCCATCTATTTAGCACACTACTGGCACCAGTCAACACATTTCCATCTCTATCCTTAATCACCCTAACCTTCTGCACATCCTTCCCATCTCTATCCCTCTGTCTGGCCAACCTGTAGAGATCCTTTTCTCCTTCTTTTGTGTCCAACCTGGTGTACAGGTCTTCATGCCTCTTGTTTAGCCTTTGCCACCTCTACCTTTGCCCTATGTCGCATCTCGATGTACTCCTTTCGCCTCTCCTCAGTCCTCTCAGTATCCCACTTCTTCTTCGCTAATCTCTTTCCTTGTAGGACTCCTTGTATTTTGGGGTTCCACCACCAAGTCTCCTTCTCCCCTTTCCTACCAAAAGACACACCAAGTACTCTCCTGCCTGTCTCTCTGATGACCTTCGCTGTCGTTGTCCAGTCTTCCGGGAGCTTCTGATGTCCATCGAGAGCCTGTCTTACCTCTTTCCGAAAGGCCGCACAACATTCTTCCTTTCTCAGCTTCCACCACATGGTTCTCTGCTCTACCTTTGTCTTCTTAATCTTCCTACCCACCACCAGAGTCATCCTACACACTACCATCCTATGCTGTCGAGCTACACTCTCCCCTACCACTACTTTACAGTCAGTAACCTCCTTCAGATTACATCGTCTGCACAAAATATAATACACCTGCGTGCTTCTACCTCTACTCTTGTAGGTCACTATATGTTCCTCCCTCTTCTGGAAATAAGTGTTTACTACAGCCATCTCCATCCTTTTTGCAAAGTCCACCACCATCTGTCCCTCAAAGTTCCTTTCCTGGATGCCGTACTTACCCATCACTTCTTCATCGCCCCTGTTTCCTTTACCAATATGTCCATTACAATCTGCACCAATCACAACTCTCTCTCTGTTGGGGATGCTCAGAATTACTTCATCTAGTTCCTTCCAGAATTTCTCTTTCAACTCTAGGTCATATCCTACCTGTGGGGCATAGCCGCTAACCACATTATACAGAACACCCTCAATTTCAAATTTTAGTCTCATCACTCGATCTGATACTCTTTTCACCTCCAAGACATTCTTAGCCAGCTCTTCCTTTAAAATAACCCCTACTCCATTTCTCTTCCCATCTACTCCGTGGTAGAATAATTTAAACCCTGCTTCTAAACTTCTAGCCTTACTACCTTTCCACCTGCTCTCTTGGATGCACAGAATATCAACCTTTCTCCTAATCATCATGTCAACCAACTCCTGAGCTTTTCCTGTCATAGACCCAACATTCAAAGTCCCTACACTCAGTTCTAGGCTCTGTGCATTCCTCTTTTTCTTCTGACGATGGATCCGGTTTCCTCCTCTTCTTTGTCTTCGACCCACAGTAGCTGAATTTCCACCGACACCCTGCAGGTTAGCAGTGCCGGGGACGGGCGTTGTTAACCCAGGCCACGACCGATCCGGTATGGGATTCTTTAGATGAACGCTCATATTTGTTTGGCACAGTTTTTACCCCGGATGCCCTTCCTGACGCAACCCTCTGCATTTATCCGGGCTTGGGACCGGCCTACAGATTGCACTGGTTTGTGCCCCCATAGGGCTGCATTCCCACCTTACTCCAGTAAGTCTTGCAATTTCTCATTTCCTTATTAACTCTGGTGCCATCCCGTTCTCAGTGCTCCCCTGTGTTCCTGACCCCTGTCATTCGAGGCACCAAGCCAGCCGCCTGCTCTGTGCCTGCCAACGCATCCTGGAGCACCTACATAAGAATCCATCAATAAACTCTTCATCATATCACATCTGCCTCCACCTGCGACTGGGTCCAGCTCCTCTCCATCTATGACAGCTTAGAGTCTTCAATTAACCTACTATGCATGTTTTTGGAATGTGGGGGGAAACTGCAGTACCCGGGGAAAAGCCATGCAGGCACTGCAAACTCCAGACAGGCGAGCTGGGATTTGAACCCCAATCCTCAGAACTGTGAGATGTGCTCACCATGTTAGCACTGATAAATAAATCATTCTTCACTGATTAATTCATTGCTATTAGCCCTTTTCAAATGGGCAAAAATTTGCAGATTTGTGCCCATTTGGGGGCACTCAAGTCAAAGTCTCAATCATAAATGATTATAAAAGTCATTTTAAGATAACGTGACAGCATACCTCCCCTTCGTCATCTTCCAAGCCACCTTCCTCATCGTCTTCATCCTCTCCGATGTACTCATTGTCAGTATTTCGATCGTCCTCCTCATCATCCTCCAACCTCTCCCTCTCAAACTGGCGAGTGGCCTCGTCGCTGGCTTTCTCCATCACTCTTTTCTGCTGTGGCTCCTTCACCTCTGCTGCTCCTTCTTTGCTTCTCATGTCATTTTGGCCTCCCTGTCCTCCTCCGTTGTCATCTTTTCTTTTGTCATCCTGGCCCTCTTCCTCAAGTATCCTGCGGTCCACATCACCGTCTCTCTTCTCTGCTTGCGTCTCTTCCTGCACTCGTTGCATCTTCTTGAGCAGCTCGTCCAGCTCCTCCTGCTTCTCCTTCCTCACCCGCTCCTCCTCTGGCTTATTCTTGTTCTTCAGTTCCATCAGCTCCTTCTCCACCTTCTCCTTCTCCACACTCAACTCGACCTCATCCTTCCTCTGATCATCCCCGCTCTGCTGCTGAACTTCCTTTTTGTCTCTTGCCATCTTGGGCTTTGTGTCATCCTCCTGCTGACCTTTTTCGGGGCTATTTTGGTTTCTTTCCTTCATCTCGTAACGCTTTTTCTTCAACTCTCTCAACAGTTCTTTTAGCTCCTCATCATTTCTCTCCTCCTTTTCTTTCTTGCTAATCTCTTCAGCGAGCAGCTCCTCAAGCTCCTTAGCTCTCTCCTCTTCATCATGGATCCCTGTATCGTCAATCCTCGGCTCGTCCATCTCCGCCTTCTTGGGCTCATCTTCCACTGTTGTTTTGGCCGCATCGGTCTGTTCATCCTTCAGCTCCAAATCCCCCTTTTCATCATCTAGACTGTATTCATACCGCTCTCTCTCTGCAAAGGCCAGCAACATTATAACTCATTTCAATTCGCACACATTAGCTGTACAAATGTCATAACTGTGGATCCCGACTAGACCACTGTTCATCTTTCGTACGTTTATGTAATCGTTTTTATGGGATTTTCCGAGAGCAAGGAGTAGTTGTGTAAATCCTTAATCACTATTGATTGTACGACTGACAAGGGAATTGCAACTGAATCATTGGTCCAAAAAATGAAAATGCAAACGTAATTAATCGAAAACTACCTAGCACCTGGTCACAGGTATTTGTTTTTTTTTGGGGGGGGGGGTAACATTTTGTCACAAAAGCAGATCATACACATTTTCACTGACAGGCTATGGCAACCCTTTTTCCTTTAGGTATAAGAAGGTGCCAAAACACTTATTTTTAGTTTAAAATTGTTTAATTTAACCCGGATTTCTTCCCGTTACGTCGCCATGTTCACGTTTGAGACGATCTTGGTGCTGTTCAATATTGGCTGAGTGTATCTGTTTCCTTCCCTTAGTGAATCTTGCATGACTTTATCCAATTCCTATGCCACGAGGATCAATGTAGCACCTCAGGCATGGTCATAGGATGCTTAGTTCCACAGAAATTATCATAATGGCTACAATTGCACATGTGTAGTCAATCAAAATGTCGGTGAATATTTTTTATTTTTTTTACAGTATACAGGTACAGTAAATCTGAATTTAGAGTTGCATGCCTTCGGTGTAGTGCTACGTTATACCACGACATGCCAGGCAGCACTGAGCTGTAAAGGGTGTAGATGCGGTGTAATTGATATCAAGAAGAAGAGGCAGAAACAGTCCCCTAATAAGATACTACAATAGTTTTGTTGTTCCCACAGAACAGACAACATTAGCCTGTGAGTAATGTTTTCTGTGCGTATATGCGTCACGGCTAAAGTACCAGTTGTTTGAAGATTTACAATTACTGTAACATCTATAATGATTTCCATTAGCCCGTCTATGTCATTTCACATTCTATGTTATCAGGAAGCGAGTGGACTTTCATTAGGTATTATATATTACACAGTTTGGTTTATTATTTTAGTGACATTTGGTGTAGTGGTAAATTCGACTGACTCCAGTGGAGGTAGCATTGATTCAATTCCCACTCAGTAACAGTTTGAATGTGACTCTGAATGGTTGTCGGTCAAAACATTTGCCCAAAGACTGACTGGCAACCAGCTCAGGGTATAGTCCGCCTTTCGCGAGACGTCAGCTGGGATAAGCTCCAACACCCTGCAACCCTAAGCAGGGTGAGTGGTGGTACAGAATTGATGGGGGCAATTATCATTTTGGTGTCTAAATGTAACATTTTATTTCTTCCGTTTTATGTGTTGATTTTACAGTAAAAACTACAATTGTGAGTGACAAATAAACAGCAAATATGATTTTCCTTTTATTGGGGATACTGTGCAAGTGAGAATGTTCTTCACGTTTTCTCAAAACGCTATTATACAATAGTCTCCCATTTTAGACAGCGGAATAATAGGTGGTAAGGAACCTTTTTAAAATGTATTTGAATACATTTAAATGTTTTTAAAGAGTGTGGAAGGGGTAAAACTATACAAAATCTATATATTTTGATGTGGTCTGGCTCTATTCTAGACAGATTTGGAACATTCATTCATTTTCAGCTTATCCTCCCTCACTATGGTGGTGGGCGTACTACAGCCTATCCCAACTACAGTATGTTGGGTAAGAGGCGGGACACACTTGGAAGTGGTTGCCAGGCAATCACAGGGCACATAGAAACAAGCAAACATTCGTGCTCAGATCCACACCTACAGATAATTTAGTGTCTTCAATCAACCAACCATGCATGTTTTTGGGATGCAGAAGGAAAATGGAGTACCTGGAGAAAACACACATGGGCACAAGGAGACAAGGCAAACTCAACACAGGTGAGGCCGGATTGGTCCTCAGAACTGTGAGGCAGATTTTCTATCCAGTCACCCACCGTGCCAGCACTGATACAATGCATCCATCCATTTTCTTAGCCGCTTATCCTCACAAGGGCCGCGGGAGTGCTGGAGCCTATCCCAGCTGTCAACGGGCAGGAGGCGGGGTACACCCTGAACTGGTCCCCAGCCAATTGACCCCTCCGTAGAAATTGCATCATCCGCGTCGCTGACCAATCAGAGGCCAGAGATCTGCATAAACCACGCCCCTTTTTTGCACCCGCCTTGGACCTTGCATGGTCCAGTACAGCTTTTGTTAGGGTTTTATCGCGTATTTGGTTTTTTTTAAAAATAGATATGGTTAAGAGGTGTAGTCACGGACTTTGTAATAGTGACGACAGGTATCCTGAAAGGCTAGTTGGTGGAGTTCAATTCGTACCCTTTCCAAAACCGAAGACCCAGTACGAAAAATGTCTTCGATGGATCAAACTTTGTGGAAGACGGCATGATCAACTGAATCCATCTAAAATCAACCGGAACAGAAGACTGAGTACGAAAAATGTCTTCGATGGATCAAACTTTGTGGAAGATCGTATGATCAACTGAATCCATCTAAAATCAACCGGAACAGATATGTTTGCACGAAGGTAAGCCCTATATTTCATTTTCAATACATGTCTCATATAAATGAATTAGCAGTTCTTCGCTTGCATAACATAGCTACATGTGAATGATTGACACAATTGATCTGTGTTGAGCGATATTTTGCGATGATCTGACGGCACAAACATGTCTCTGTTCAGCGGCTCCCGAGCTAAGCTAAACCGGACTAGCGAGTCCTAAAAGCCTTCGACGTGCACCGAGACACCAAGACTGAAGGAAGGATGTTTGAGGACACTATAAACATACAGATACACATACAGATTCTGCACACAAGTGTGATATGTAACACGAAAATAGGAAACTGTCAATGACAAATTCGTCTTTGGGTTATAATATATTATATTATGTGGCTTCTCGGTCTTCCTCTGACTCCGGAAAGATCTCGCGCTAATATCAATGGTTTCTCCGTCGATATGCATGTAAATACCATTGAAATACCCCTCGCTGAAATACTTGAAGCCCTGCTGTCTGCTTTTCAATGATATTTCACTATTCGCTAAGAATGCGAGTGAGAAATCAGCTGGTAAATTGGACAATTTCGCTCTGGTCTTTTCTTCCTGCACCACTATTTTTGCTAATTGTTTGTCTGAGGTTAGCACACGTGGGGTGACGTAACTTCAGGAGGCGTGGTTAAGTGCCCTGGACGGAGGGGTCAATTGCAGGGCACATAGAGACAAACAGCCCCACTCACAATCACACCTAGGGGCAATTTAGAGTGTCCAATTAATGTTGCATGTTTTTGGGATGCGGAAGGAAACCGGAGTGCCTGGAGAAAACCCACGCAGGCGCAGGGAGAAACGCAAAACTTCACGCAGACGGGGGCGTGATTGAACCCAGGACGTCAGAACTGTGAGGCCAACACTTTCCAGCTGACCTACCGCGCCACCCCACCAACACAATATTACGGTATTTTCCTAATAAAAGAAAAGGTCAAGAAAATATATTTTTATCACGCATTGCTACTTGGGTATGACCAATTAATCGGTCAATATTAGCCTTTTTCAAATGGGCAAAAATAAGCAGATCTTTTTGTTACACTTAAAAAAAAAAGACAATGAATGACACTCAAACAACAACAACAAAAATATTGCTGTTGTCAAGTTAAACAAATACTTTACACAGATGTACTAACAAGTCACCCACAGTGGCGCAGTATGGAACATATTCCCGCCAAATATGGGTTTTCACTGTATATCATATCACACTAGGAATGAGTGAGTGAGTGCCTACCATCATCAGCTAGCCTCTGCAGCTCCTTCAGCAAACCCTGGTGTCTTTGTACTTCATTAAGTTCCGCTGCAAAAAATTAGAAACTTGACGTGGACTCCACACAATCAACACTACGGCTTTACACCAAACTAAGTTGCCACATGTAATCCACTTCAGTGCAGCCTCAAAATTTCAAAGCAGGGGGTGCTGAGTTTTATTATGGTATCGACATGAGACGATTTAAGGTTACGAATGTCAAAATAATTTGGGAAGAGGCGTAAAAATACATCATCAGGTGGGACAAGAAGCTCAGGTACTACCATACTATACCATATAATGTTTTGCATTTGTTTTACTGTATATTTAGGGTCTTAGAGTGTTTTTTAAATACAAACATTTACTGCTATTATGTCTTTACTACTGTATTAGTGTAGGTTAGAGATAGACTAAAAAGAAAAATCCATAAATCACATTGTATGTTTTTTTGTAATGATTTATTTGTGTGATACAGGTGCAAATAAGTATTTGAACACCTGAGAAAACCAATGTTAATATTTGGTACAGTAGCCTTTGTTTGCAATTACAGAGGTCAAACGTTTCCTGTAGTTGTTCCCTTTTGGGTTTAGGTCTGGAGACTAGGTAGGCCACGCCAGAAGCTTGATATGCTTCTTACGGAGCCACTCCTTGGTTTTCCTGGCTTTGTGCTTCAGGTCATTGTCATGTTGAAAGACCCAGCAAAGACCTATCTTCAATGCTTTGACTGAGGGAAAGCGGTTGTTCCCCAAAATCTCACAATACATGGCTTTGGTCATCCTCTCCTTAATACAGTGCAGTTGTCCTGTCCCATGTGCAGAAAAACACCCCCAAAGCGTAATGCTACCACCCCATGTTTCACAGTCTGGATGGTGTTCTTTGGATGGAACTCATCATTCGTCTTCCTCCAAACACGGTTAATGGAATTATGACCAAAAAGTTCCATTTTGGTCTCATCTGACCACAAACCCTTCTCCCATGACTCCTCTGTATCATCCAAATAGTCATTGGCAAACTTAAGATGGACCTTGACATGTGCTGGTTTAAGCAGGGGAACCTTCTGTGCCATGCATGATTTCAAACCATGACGTCTTAGTGTATTCCCAACAGTCACCTTGGAAACGGTAGTCCCAGCTCTTTTCAGATCATTGACCAAGTCCTGTCGTGTCGTCCTGGGCTGATTCCTCACCTTTCTAAGGATCATTGAGACCCCACGAGCTGATATCCTGCATGGGGCTCCACTCCGATTGAGATTGATTGTCATGTTAAGCTTCTTCCATTTTCTAATGATTGCTCCAACAGTGGACCTTTTTTCACCAAACTGCTTGGAAATTTCTCCGTAGCCCTTTCCAGCCGTGTGGAGTTGTACAGTTTTGTCTCTGGTGTCTTTGGACAGCTCTTTGGTCTTGGCCATGTTACAAGTTTGAGTCTTACTGATTGTACGAATTGGACAGGTGTCTTTATTGCTGCGAACGACCTCAGACAAGTGCATCTGATTCAGGATAATACATGGAGTGTCACGTCCCATCTGAACGAGAGGTAGGACCCAAATGCAGGAACTCGGAAGACGCAAGGTAGTTCAAGAAGAGACACGTTTATTGTATGCCGAGGTCGGGGATCGAGCAGGCAGTCCGGTGCAGCAGCGGTTGTTGGGGCGTCGGGCGAAGAGAGCAGATGAGTGGGCAGGCAGTAGTCGGTACACGGGGAAACAATCAACGCAGGCAGAAGTGTCAAGGAGTCAGGCTTACAGGGTTGGTCGAAGAACGGACGAAGGTCGGTACACACAGGTTCAGTCAGGAATACAAGAGTGCTGGAACGGGACATAAAGCTCAACGAACTGGCGGAGAACCAGTCGTCACAGGGTCCTATATATACGGGGGATGATCAGCCCGCATGAGGCACAGGTGTGTGCCTCACAATTAGCGCACCCGCACAGCTTGTGCTGGAGCGGCAGGATCATGACAGTACCCCCCCTCAAAGGCATGGCTCCCAGACGTGCCTAAACGAAAAAAAACACAATTAACACAGGCAGGGGTGGGTGGAAGAGGGTCCGGAGGAGGGCACAGCCCCCCCCCCCTGAACCCCAGACTGGTGGCCATCCAGGCCACCAAACACGAGGCGTCCGGGTGGACAGGTCAGGAGGACGACCCGGACGCCAAGCACCAGGGTCCCCACGGGGCGATTCGGGCGGACGACCTCTGTGAGGAACCAAACGGTGAAGCAGGGACCAGAACGAGGCAGGCCACTGCTCCGGACGAGAACCTCCCACGCCGTCGTTGCGAGACGACCAGGGACTGGTCGCCACCGAGGCTTGGTCAGGAAGCGGCTGGGAGCCATCTGGAGTGAATAGGATGATGGAGAGAAGGACCAGAGCAATGACCACCACCCTCCCGTAGTCTCTCCAGCTCCAGGGTGGCTCCACAGAACTCCCCAGCTCCTCCTGGACAGCAACTTGAGAAGGCGGCGCCATCGCCAGCTCCTCCTGGACAGCAACTTGAGAAGGCGGCGCCATCGCCGCCCCCTCCTGGACAGCAACTTGAGAAGGCGGCGCAATCGCCGCCCCCTCCTGGACACCAACTTGAGAAGGCGGCGCCATCGCCGCCCCCTCCTGGACAGCAACTTGAGAAGGCGGCGCCATCGCCGCCCCCTCCTGGACAGCAACGTGAGAAGGCGGCGCCATCGCCGCCCCCTCCTGGACAGCAACGTGAGAAGGCGCCATCGCCGCCCCCTCCTGGACAGCAACGTGAGAAGGCGGCGCCATCGCCGCCCCCTCCTGGACAGGAACGTGAGAAGGCGGCGCCATCGCCGCCCCCTCCTGGACAGGAACGTGAGAAGGCGGCGCCATCGCCGCCCCCTCCTGGACAGGAACGTGAGAAGGCGGCGCCATCGCCGCCCCCTCCTGGACAGGAACGTGAGGGCGTGCCCGTCGCCGACAGAGCAGGAGTGTGGAGCGTCCGCGGGCCGGTCGCCACTGCCACTCCAGAGCACGGACGAGAAGCGGCTGTGGAGACGTCGCCACCTTCTGGACAGCAACGTGAGGCGGCATCGGGTCGGTCCCCACTGCCACGTGAGCTTGCAGTGCATCCGTAGAAACAGCAACGTTGGCGTGGCGCGGTGGCGAATCCGTTTCCAGGGCAACGTGAACCTGAGTAGGCGGAGAGTCAGTCGAAACTGACACGTGGGCGTGTCTCGGGAGCGGGTCAGTTCCAACTGCCACGTGAGCTCTGCTCGGAACCGCCAACACTGCGACGTGCACTTGACAAGGGGGCGGGTCGGTCTCCACGGCAACGTGAACCTGAGTCAGCAGTTTGTCCGTCGCCGTTGCGACGTCAGCGAAGCTCGGCTGGTTCGCCAATCGTTGCCGGACCTGGGCCGTGAGAGCCGCCAATTCAGCGCTCTGCCTCTCTAACTGCGCCCACATTTCGCGACAGAACGCCTCGTGGTTTGGCGGCTCCTCCTCCCTCTGGGCTTGAGGCTTCGCCACCAGCTGCGGGTCTGCCGGTCTCACAGTTGCCGGCGAAGAGTGGGAGGACGGTGTCTTCGTTGCCGCGCAGCGAGAGACACCAGGGAGCGCCCGGCCGGGGCGTCTCCTCTGGCCGCCACGCGGAGGTCCCGGGTAGATGGCCAAGCGGGTTCCCTCGTACCGATAGGTGCACTTGGATCTACCGGGCGACGTCGCTCGGGTGCTGGAAACGCGGGAAGACGGGGCAAACTGACTGGGATCAAAAGCCGGGCAAAGAGACTCAAAATCAAAGTCGTCGGAGTCGTACTCAGGCAGCCGGGCATACAAATCACGGTCCTCCTCATATTCCGAAAAGTCAGAGTCCAGAAGAATATGAGGAGCCGGGCGGGTCGTGTTCGGGACGTATTCATACCTCGCTGGCGGAGCATAAGACACAGAAGTGGAGGACGTCAGGGAGCCTACCCGGATTGGGCAGGCTTGGTCCTCCGGCAGAGGGTCTACCTTGCGTCGGTCCCGGCGACGCCGGGTCTTTCCTGCTGGGTCCTGTATTGGCCAGTTCGTTCTGTCACGTCCCATCGGAACGAGAGGTAGGACCCAAATGCAGGAACTCGGAAGACGCAAGGTAGTTCAAGAAGAGACACGTTTATTGTATGCCGAGGTCGGGGATCGAGCAGGCAGTCCGGTGCAGCAGCGGTTGTTGGGGCGTCGGGCGAAGAGAGCAGATGAGTGGGCAGGCAGTAGTCTGTACACGGGAGAACAATCAACGCAGGCAGAAGTGTCAAGGAGTCAGGCTTACAGGGTTGGTCGGAGAACGGACGAAGGTCGGTACACACAGGTTCAGTCAGGAATACGAGAGTGCTGGAACGGGACATAAAGCTCAACGAACTGGCGGAGAACCAGTCGTCACAGGGTCCTATATATACGGGGGATGATCAGCCCGCATGAGGCACAGGTGTGTGCCTCACAATTAGCGCACCTGCACAGCTTGTGCTGGAGCGGCAGGATCATGACATGGAGTGGAATTCTAGCTCATAGACAGGTGTTCAAATACTTGTTTGCAGCTGTATCACACAAATAAATCAAAAAAGGAAAAAAAAATCATACATTGTGATTTCTGGATTTTTCTATTTAGATTATCTCTCTCACAGTGGACATGCACCTACGAGGAAAATTTCAGACCCCTCCATGATAACTTGCAATATCATGCAGGGTGTTCAAATACTTATTTTCTTTCTCTAGCGTTAAGGCTCCCACCTGTTTTTTTAAAATGGTGGTTTAATTTAGTAAAGAAAAAAAACTACTTGAAATTTCCTGTCCCTGTGGGAAAAAGTAATACCCCCGTGTACCTCAGAATCAGAATAACATTTAATGGCCTCAGCAGCAACAACTGAAATCAAGCATTTTCTATAATTGCCAATGTTTTTTCACATCTCCATGGATATATTTTGCCCTACTATTTCCACGTGTCATTGCTCAAGCATGTTTGCACCTGTGTCCTGAGCCGTCTCGCCATATCCACTCCACTACTCCCGTGTTATTGACAAACATCCGGCCTTCATGGTTTAGAACATTCTCATTGTGAGACTCAGGGGGAGAGGTTCCTAGTACCTGGTAGACTGGGAGAGGTATGGTCCAGAGGAGCGTTCCTGGAATGAATATTTAAGGGGAGAAACTATGCAAAAATATGAGAATTAGAGAAAGGGGCCCCTCCTCGAGCCGTCACCTTATTGTGGTGGAGGGGTTTGTGTGTCTTGATGATCCTAGGAGCAAAGTTATCTGGGGCTTCGTGCCCCTGGTAGGGTCACCCATGGCAAACAGGTCCTAGGTGAGGGACCAGACAAAGTACGACTCCAAAACCCCTATGATGACTACAAAAATTGGATCTTGGTTTCTCTTGCCCGGACGCGGGTCACCGCAGCCCCCCTCTGGAGCCAGCCCCAGAGGTGGGGCTCGAAGGCGAGCGCCTGGGGGCCGGGCATGCACCCATCAGGCTTGGCGGGGGTCCCCCTTCCCATGGGCTCACCACCTGCGAGAGGGGCCATAGGGGTCGGGTGCAATGTGAGCTGGGCGGTGGCCAAAGGCGGGGACCTTAGCGATACGATCCCCGGCTACAGAAACTAGCTCTAGGGACATGGGATGTCACCTCTTTGCCAGGGAAGGAGTCCGAGTTGGTGCGTGAGGTCAAGAAGTTCCGACTAGATATAGTCGGACTCGCCTCTACTCACCACTTGGGTTCGGGTACCACTCCTCTTGAGAGGGGTTGCACTCTGTTCCACTCTGGAGTTGCCCACGGGGAGAGATGCAAAGCAGGTGTGGGTATACTTATTACCCCCCGGCTCGGGGCCTGTATGTTGGGGTTTACACCAGTGGATGAAAGGGTAGCCTCCCTCCGCCTGCAGGTAGGGGGACGGATCCTGACTGTTGTTTGTCCCTTTGCACCAAACAACACTGCAGAGTACCCACCCTTTTGAAGTCCTTAGAGGGAGTGCTGGAGAGCCCCCCCCCCCCTCTGGCAACTCCATCATTCTGCTGGGTGAAATCAATGCCCATGTGGGCAATGATAGTGAGACCTGGAAGGGCGTAATTGAGAAGAACAGCCCCCCCCCCGATCAGAACTCGAGTGGTGTTCTGTTATTGGACTTGTGTGCATATCACGGATTGTCCATAACAAACACAATGTTCAGGCATTAGGGTGTTCACATGTCTAGTTGGCATCAGGACACCAAAGGTCGTAGTTCGATGATCGACTTTGTGGTCGTGTCATCGGACTTGCAAACGCATGTCTTGGACACTCGGGTGAAGAGACGGGGCGGACCTGTCAACTGATCACCACCTGGTGGTAAGTTGGCTCTGATGGTGGGGGAAAAAGATACCAGTCCGACGTGGCAGGCCCCAACGTATTGTGAGGGTCTGCTGGGAACGGCTGTTAGATTCCCCTGTCAGAAGGAATTTAAACTCCCACCTCCGAAAGAACTTTGCTCATGTCCCGGAGGAGGCCGGGGACATTGAATCCGAGTGGATGATGTTTCGCGCCTCCATTGATGAGGCGGGTGATCAGAGCTGTGGCCGTAAGGTGGTCCGTGCCTGTCGTGGCGGCAACCCACGAAAACGCTGGTGGACACCAACAGTGAGGGATGCTGTCAAGCTGAGGAAGGAGTCCTATAGGGCATTTCTGGCCTGTGGGACTCCCAAGGCAGTTGATAGGTATTGGCTGGTCAAGCGGAATGCACCTTCGGTGGTCGCTGAGGCAAAAACCCGGGCGTGGGAAGAATTCGGTGAGGCCATGGAGAACGACTTCAGGACAGCTTCAAGGAAATTCTGGTCCACCGTCCGGCGTCTCAGGAGGGGGAAGCAGTGCACCATCAACACTGTGTATAGTGGGGACGGGGCACTGCTGACCTCAACTCGGGATGTTGTCAGTCGGTAGGGAGAATACTATGAAGACCTCCTCAATTCCACCAACATGCCTTCTCACAAGGAAGCTGAGTCTGGTGCTCTGGGGCAGACTCTTCTATCTCTGGAGTTGAGGTCAGCGAGTTGGTTAAAAAGCTCCTTGTTGGCAGAGCCCTGGGGCTGGAGGAGATTTGCCCGGAGTTCCTAAAGGCTCTGGATGTTGTGGGGCTGTCCTGGTTAACACGCC
Organism: Syngnathoides biaculeatus; assembly: GCF_019802595.1. NCBI lineage: Eukaryota > Metazoa > Chordata > Actinopteri > Syngnathiformes > Syngnathidae > Syngnathoides > Syngnathoides biaculeatus. The sequence goes on along the minus strand of NC_084647.1, from coordinate 1,130,902 downwards.
TCTGCAACATCACGTGGACATCGGGGACAGTGCCTCTGGATTTGCAGACTGGGGTGGTGGCCTCCCTTTTCAAGAAGGGTGGCCGGAGGGTGTGTTCCAACTATATAGGAATCACACTCCTCAGCCTCCCTGGTAAGGTCTACTCAGGGGTACTGGAGAGGAGGGTCCGTCGGTAAGTCGAATCTCGGATTCAGGAGGAGCAATGTGGTTTTCGTTCTGGCCGTGGAACAATGGACCAGCTCTACACCCTCGGCCGGATCCTCGTGGGTGCATGGGAGTTCGACCAACCAGTCTCCATGTGATTTGTGGACTTGGAGATGGCATTTGACCGTGTCCCTCGGGGACTCCTGTGGGGGGTTCTTCGGGAGTATGAGGTACCGAATCCCCTGATACGAGCTGTTCTGTCCCTGTACGACCGCTGTCAGAGTTTGGTCTGCATTGCCGGCAATAAGTCAGACTCGTTTCCGGTGAGAGTTGGACTCCGCCAAGACTGCCCCTTGTCACAGATTTTGTTCATAACTTTTATGGACAGAATTTCTAGGCGCAGCCGAGGCGTAGAGGGCGTCCGGTTTGGTGGCCTCAGCATCACATGTCTGCTCTTTGCAGATGATGTGGTTCTGTTGGCTTTACCAAGCCGTGATCTCCAGCATTCACTGGAGCGATTCGCAGCCGTGTGTGAAGCGGCTGAGATGAGAATCAGCACCTCCAAATCCGAGACTATGGTCCTCTGTCGGAAAAGGGTGGCGTGCCCTCTCCACGTTGGGGATGAAATCCTTCCCCAAGTGGACGAGTTCAAGTATCTTGGGGTCATGTTCACGAGTGATGGAAGAATGGAGCGGGAGATCGACAGACGGATCGATGCAGCGTCTGCAGTGATGTGGACTTTGTTTCGGTCATTTGTGGTGAAGAGGGAGCTAAGTCAAAAGGCGAAGCTTTCAACTTACCCTCACCTATGGACATGAGCTGTGGGTCGTGACCGAAAGAACAAGATCCCGCATACTAGCGGCCAAAATTAGTTTCCTACAAGCGGTGTCCACGCTCTCCCTTAGAGATAGGGTGAGAAGCTCGGTCATCCAGGAAGGGCTCAGTGTCGAGCCGCTACTCCTCCGAATTGAGAGGAGGCAGATGAGGTGGCTGGGGCATCTGATTCGAATGCCTCCCGGATGCCTCCCTGGGGAGGTGTTCCGAGCATGTCCGGAAGGAGACCCCGATGACGACCCAGGACACACTGGAGAGACTCTGTCTCTCGGCTGGCTTGAAACGCCTCGGGATCCCTCCGGAAGAGCTGGAAGAAGTGGCTGGGGAAAGGGAAGTCGGGGTATCCCTGCTGAAGCTACTTCCCCCGCGACCGGACCCAGAAAAGTGGTAGGTGGATGGATGGATGGATAGCGAGAGAAGGGGGCCAATACTTTTTCATGGAACCATAGGTACAAATTTGGGTTATGTCACCACAGTCAGAACCACTCAGATTCATACAATTAAAAAGAAGACCAAAATGTTCGGGAATCCATGGTCATTGTATATGAATTCAGCATATACCGTCATACATGTTCCAAAGGAATGGTACAGTGCGAATAAATGTGACGTAGAGCCAGGAGTTGAATGAGCACCGTGGAGTCCACTGCTGATGTTAGTTGCTAAACTTGGGAGCGATGGAAGAGTGATTTTTGTCTTTCAGATTTAACATTTGATTCATTTTGTTTCTTTTTACTGCCATCCTGAATGAGGAAAAAATGGGAAGGAAAGTTTTTGACATTTACCGTTAACAATTAAGAAGGATCAAGTGTATCTGTGACAGCTGTATTATTACACCTCCTACTTCATTTGTCATTTAAAGTTAAGTTAAGTTAATGTACATTAATTTGATACTGTAGTAAATTAATGATTGTAATATTAATATTTTATACTTCTGTGGCTGGTAAGAATGTCACATTGCTAAAATCATGAACAACAGGTGATGAGAATCATAAAATAATAATATTGTAGGATGAATATGAAATTTTACACAAATATTTGTGGCTCCAAATTGCAGCAAACCTCGACAATCATGTGACATTTGAATATTGGAGAGATTACCTGATAGCTGAGGGGCGCACTCATGTTGTGAGCCATCTCCATTCAGCGTTTGTTGAATAATACATTCAACCTTAAGACAAAACAGAAAAATAATTGTTGATGAAAATTTGGAATCTACTATACATTTCGCAGAAAAGAAAAAGAATGCAAACAATAACAGAATCATTGCTGACCTTTGCATCATTGAGGGGTGAGATTGCTGGCCGACATCCCACTGGAGCAAAAAAAAGGAGAATTATTGCAATCATATTTTGTATTTCTTCCAGTTGGCAAACTAACAAAAGAAAAACAAAAACAAGCAGTGTTTTATGCCCCGTCAGAGATGGCGGACTTGTTATCAGGTAAGCAGTGTTCCCTTGGTGATGTGACAGGGCAAAGAAGCTTACATTTCTCACGCGCTCACATGCACACACACGATTCCCAGGGGCATAAGGCTGCAGGTACTGTAGTTTCCATCCAGGGCTAAATCTGTCTCAAATCCCTCACTGCCATTATACTGTATCATTAAAGCCAACCTAAGCGCTGCAGGCTGCACTACCCTGCCATCAGTCTGGAGGCACTTGGACATTGAGTTTGTATCAATACAGACAAACAAGTTTGCTGAAGATGAATTGAACACTCTAAGTTGCCCTTAGGTGTGATTGTGAGTGGGGCTATTTGTCTCGATGCGCCCTGAGATTGGCCGGCAACCAGTTCAGGGTGTACCCTGCCTCCTGCCTGTTGACAGCTGGGATAGGCTCCAGCACTCTTGTGACCCTTGTGAGGATAAGCTGCTAAGAAAAGGGATGGATGGAAGTTTGCAAAAGAGCCTGATGTCCATGTAAATGAAGTGAACAGTGGCATTGATTTGATTTTGTTCGAGAACAAGTAGCAGTAATAGCAGTTGCAGCATTGATTCTATGGCCAAACGCTGCAGAAACATCAAACAACACTACATGCCAGAAACGATAAATTTCAGTATCTATTAAAGCGGTGGAAATGCCATGCTGAGTAGGAATGGCAGAGAAACTCAAAATATTATCACAATATTACACCAACTTTAATTACATCATAACACTGCCTGACCAATACAGTGCAAGAAATGTATCTTTAATATGAAAAGCAATAGTATTTATGAACAACACACTTTCACTCATAATTTACCACATAAAACGTTTAGCTAAAATCTGATTATGTTCCAGGGGTGGGTATTAAAATGTTTCTAAACATATTTTTGTTTAGATATGCAGAATTTATACATATATGGTACAGTATTTACATATAGTAGAGGGTGGAACAGTGGAGCAACTGGTTAAAGCGTTGGCCTCCCGGCCCCACCTCTGTGGAGTTTGCACGTTCTCCCCGTGCCTGCTTGGGTTTTCTTCGGGCACTCCAGTTTCCTCCCACATCCCAAAAACATGCAACATTAATTGGACACTCTAAATAGCCCGTAGGTGTGATTGTGAGTGCGACTGTTGGCTCTCTCCATGTTCCCTGCCATTGGCTAGCAACCAGTTCAAGGTGTACCCCGCCTGCTGCCCAATGACAGGCTCTACTGCTCCTGGGACCCTCATGAGGATAAGCAGCTCATAAAATTGATGGATGAATGTATCGATGCTCACACTGTCATGAATAGGAGTCTCGAAATACATTCCCTGTATTTATATAGTGCTCACTATTGGACTCCAAGGTTAATCTTTGAACTTTTTCCAATACCAGCAATGTTACGGGTACGTTGCCAAGCTGTATGAGTCAAGTGGCAATTTGAGGGTATCACATGCGTGACAAACCATTGGACCTATATGAGCACAACCACACACTTTTTTTTTTTAGACTGCAAGGACCAATGATGCAAGAACACCAACGACTGGTACTTTATACAATTTTTATTCTTACTGTCTGCAAACACAATAACAACACAATCAAAGGAATGACTCAAATTATTTTCCAAGTAATGTCATATATTCACCTAACCACGTGTTTCCAGGACCAATACCTCCCCCCCCCAAATTAAAAAAAAAATGCCAGTCATACCCATTAGGAAGTTTGGATTGGATTGGAAACAAAAGTTTGGCAAAAAATAACAGGAAATCTGATGCACACAGAATAAAATACTCTGTAGTATAACAAAAACAGCACTATAAGATCTGTACTATATTGTGCATATTACCTTAACAACTGGATCACAAAGCCTGAGACAAAGGGAATCTCATCTGATTTGCAGTAAGAGGTAGTAGGTAGAAACTGGACGAGTCACCTGTCAGTCACAGGGAACATTAAGACAAACTGTCATGATCCTGCTGGTCCAGCCCTGGCTGTGCGGGTCCCCGCGCGGTCGCGCTGATTGAGAGGCGTACACCTGCGCCTCATGCTGGCTGATTGGCCCCGGTGTACATAGGACCATGGGGACAACTGGTCCGGCGCCAGATCATGCCCCGTTCCAGCACTCCTGTATCTCTGATCGTATTCCCGTGTGTACCGACCTCCACCTGTTCTCCGACCAACCCTGTAGGCCTGACTCCTTTGATACTCCTGCCTGCTATGATCGATCTCCCGTGTACCGACCCCTGCCTGCCCGCTGACCTGCTCTCTATGCCCGACATCCTGATGACCGCTGCTGCACCTGACTGCCTGCCCGCCCGATCCCCGACTGTGGAACAATAAACGTTTTTCCCGAATTACCTCTGTGTCTCCCGACTCCTGCATTTGGGTCCTACCTCAGTTTTGATGGGTCGTGACACAAACAAGCAGTCACACATTCACACTTGTGGATGATTAAGGCTGAGTTCGGAATTGTTCACTTGTTCTCTACTACCTACAGGGGGTTTTATCGAGTGGGCAATAGAGTTCAGTCACTCATCAGTCAAATGAAAAATTGTTTTGGAACACCATTCAATTCCACCATTCCTGTGCCACAATTATATCATAATTTGTATCAATGTTACCTGTTACCTTACCTATTGAAAAATGAAATAAATATTAACTACATAATAATAATATTATATAACTACATAGTATTGTTTTAAAATGAGTATATTTTACAAAAGGGTGGCACAGTGGCTCAGCTGGAAAGCATTTGCCTCACAGTCCCGGTCCCGAGGTCCCGGGTTCAGTCCTGGACTCCCGGACCAGCCTGTGTGGAGTTAACAAGTTGCATGGGTTTCCTCCAGGCACTCGTTTCCTCCCACAGCCAAAAAGCGTGAAACATTAATTGGGCACTCTAAATTGCCCCTAGGTGTGATTGCGAGTGCGGCTGTTTGTCTCTATGTGCCCTGTGATTGGCTGGCAACCAGTTCAGGGTGTAACTCGCCTCCTGCCCGATGACAGCTGGAATAGGTTCCAGCACTCCCCGTGACCCTTGTGAGGATAAGCGGCTAAGAAAACGGATGGATGGATAATTTACAAAAATACAACAAAACCCCGGAAATGAAAAGAAAATCTGTTTTTCTTTATGCACTTTTATGACCATTGTCACCATTGTTCACTTTTTTGCAAGGTGCATAGTGGGATACATTCAGGGCACTCAAGGATAAGCTATCCTCACATTCGAACAGCATCACCAAATCAGGAGCCCACCCTTAAAAAGCCAATGCTGCTCAAATGACTCACTCCTCTAGATTAAATATGAATTACATATAGGAAAAATACAAATAAAAACTGTTATCATATGCTGGATCTGCTGTGCAGTGCTCCCACCTACAGTATATAATAGTGTTCCCCCGCTAATAGAGAAGAAACATTGTACTACGTGGAAGAGCTTCCACGTGCTTCGTGTGTGTGCTTATTATTGCGACCTTGTTCCATACTGAAGCAGCATAAACCTGCTGACGGTGAGCGACGTTTGGTACCGATGTTACGCCGTTGGTACCAGCCACGTCAGCGTGTTTCGCAGCAGCAGCAGGATTACGGAAAGCCATAATTTATGCAACCAACTCCACTATAGTTGAGCCAACTTCTTAGCTTGCTAGCTCATTAGCTTATGGCCTAATGAACATATAAAACAAAATTAACTTTCTTTAAGTGTGTTGAGTGGACCGTGTGGCACATGGAGCAAAACTGTGGTGCATCAAATATAGATGAACCATCGTAAGCATCAACCACAAAACCGGGGACCGATTTATAATAGAAAGACATCCTTTTAGGTGATTCTGTATCCAGGAAATCGTTCAACAATCTATTGGTTAAAATAAAAGACCATGAGCATGATGGAAAACAAAGCCAAACCCCATTAAATATGATGTTGTAGTTACCTGGTTTTGTTTCATTTGTGCAATATAATATATATTTTTAGATTCAATTCCCTTATATTCTTTGTTGTTGCCGCACTCTTGTTTGTAATTCTAATATACCAAGGTCTGTTTACGTCTGTTGGTGGTGGAGGGTCGCACACGGTGGCTTCCGAGCTCGGACCGCCAGAGCTTAGATCTCAAGCGCTCGGTGTCAGGGATATCGAATAAATGCTTAAACAGCTTAATTCCCCCCTCATAAGATGCAAAAAATACGACGAATTCACAGTCTCCGGCACGTGGGGGGTCCCTCTTTTCGCATGCTCAACTGCGCATTGGAGCAAAATATTGGATTCCGTCTGAAAATACCCAACACTAATACTAGCGGTTGAGCGGCTGAAAGACGTTTTGCAAAAGACACAAAGACAATTCTCTTGAGTATGCTGGAATTTTCCCATGAATTTATGTTGTCTCCGAAGAAGTTAAGAAGTGAAATGACCATCACTGACCTCCCACGGCTGCCAACAGACAGACTACCGCTCCCAGGACTCCCATACGATCCCCCCAAAACAGGTTTCTTCCAGGAAATCCTTCAAACCGCAGGTTGGACGTGGATGCCAGTCATCATACACACGCGCCGCGTACCCGAACCGAGCCGTGTAGTGCCGTGTGCGCGCAAGTTAGGTCAGGTGACGTAGCCTAGTTCAAATCCAAATCTAGGAACAGTCACCTGAACATCGCAGAGAAATAAAATGGAAGATGCTCCGTTCAAATTCCCTAATTGAAATATTCACCGTGAACGGTCTTAAGACATTAAAAAAAAATCGTGAATTAAACACGGATCGCTTTATTGAATTAAGAGGCAGTACATGCAGTATTTACAAAATGTAGTTAAACGCTGCGCTAGCGCCTCCTGGCGGCACAGAGATGCTCGATTCTTTTGATGCAGTACTTGTCCTCCATGTTCCATCAATATTTAAAATCAACATACGTCAACGGCAGTTTTTGTTGACATACTTTACTGTGCCTCTCAATATCACTTAGATTTATCGGCTAAATTCCAGAGCAAAACATTTTACACCCAACTTTAATCAGCAAAGCACACCTGCAACCTTCTTTACATGTTCTTGGGTGCCAATGAAAAACCCACATATCTGCTAAGTAAACATTTTAGTTATAAAAAAAAAAAAAAAAAACTGCTCCAGATGACGTAAAGGCAGTTGTCTGCCGTTATTGATGGTTTATACTGTTGCAACATGATAGCAATGGTAATAAATGGTGGCTTTATTTGGGTAAAACGCCAATATTGGCCCACTTACCTTATGCACAGCCCACCACCGCATACAGTAAATCCAGAGCGTCCATCATAAATGTGAACCAGTTCTTAAGTGTCATCAGGTTTTGGATATTATACATTATTTTTTTATTGAACATTTTTCAGGCAAATACTCTCACCATGATTCTCTCGACCATGTCTAATCCCTTACAATATAAAAAGACACTTTTTAAAAAAGTTATTATTGTACTGTAATTGTACTGCATAATTTAAAATTAAAAATACACGGGTCCTGGAAAAGAGCCATGTCCAGGAAAAAAAAGAAGACTTAAAAGACTGAGATACAGCATTACAGCAAAAAGTGATCATGACTTAAACTGTTACTTTTGTAATACCGCTTCTTGGTTTTCCCCAGGCTGATGGGACATAATTGCAGGAGTATGTCTGGGTGGCCGACTGGGCTGGTTGGGACCAATGTACTTCAGAGGAGTCCACTCTGGCTTCTCAATCACTTCAAGACCCAAATATGGTTGCAAGGCTCTGGGCACGTGCACTGATCCTTCCTGTGGTTACAAAAATTTAGAAAATACTGATGTAAAGTATCTGAACTCTGTTAACCCTCAAAGTATTAAGGATGCAGGTTTATCTAATAGTTCATAAGTTGATGACCATATCAGTGTGGTCAATAATGGACTTTTAAGGTGAGGTTCTTTTTGATGTCATATGCATCTGCTTGCATGCCACGAACTTCTCTGCTCATTCAAGAAGAACTCATTACTCAGTGTGGCATCTATCGAGTTTCAAATTTTTGTTGTTGACAATATAAAGTCCATATTGACCACAGTGTAACCTCTTATGAAATCGTCACAGGATTGTTGAATGAAAGTTTAATGAAACCACGCCCCCCCCTCCCTCCAAAAAATATATAGATATAAAATACATTAAATATATAATTATGACTTGGACCCTTTGTATGTAATTATTACTAGCAATGACAGACAACATAAAGACTAATTTGAAATGCAATTTTGAACATTCTGTAGTTTGCCTGGAAAAAAAAAAAAACAATATAGATCACTTAAACACACTACATTAGAGTATTCAATTGCATTTAATGGAGATGCTTTTAGGTTGGGTTGGATTTTGTAAATACGTTTCTGCTTGCAAAGGAAATTCAGGATTCCATGGAATTTGATAAAGCGTTGGCCTCACAGTTCTGAGGACCCGGGTGTGATTCCGGCCCCGCCTCTGTGGAGTTTGCATGTTCTCCCCTTGCCTTGGTGGGTTTTCTTCAGGCACTGCGGTTTTCTCCCACCTCCCAAAAACATGCAACATTATTGGACACTCTAAATTGCCCCAAGGTGTGATTGTGAGTGTTCGTCTCAATGTGCCCTGCGATTGGCTGACAACCAGTTCAGGGTGTACCCTGCCTCCCCGTTGACAGCTGGGATAGACTCGAGCACTCCCCGCAACCCTCGTGAGGATAAGCGGCAAAGAATATGGGTGGATGGAGTTTGATTTTACTTTACATAAAAAGGACATTTGGCATGCGTAGATTTTTAGAGGCTCCAAAAATAAAGCCCTTCTTTGCACTGGAAGCTTACTTTGGTTTGGTGGGTCTCCAGGATGGCAATGATTGTTCTGGGGATGGCGCATGCCGTAGCATTCACCTGAAAACAAAACACACACCAAGTAGGTTTGCTTTATGCTGAAAGAGCAGGGAAATTTAAAAAAAAAAAAAAAAAAAAAAAAAAAAAAAAAAGTCTCTCCTGTAGAGTCTTACTGTGTGGGCGTACTGCAGGCTCCCATCCTCTCTCTCATACAGGATGTTGAGGCGTCTGCTCTGGTAGTCGGTACAGTTTGACCCACTTGAAATCTGAAAGACAGGAAGAAATTCGGAATGCATCAGGAAGATCAATGTGCTTGAAGTGCTAGGAATTCTATTAAAATGGGGGTGGGGGGGTGGACATGGTACATTGCCTCATTTCAAATCAGGTGATCGTCATCTTGTAGAAAGAAGCAGAGCAGTAATAATAATAATAGATTTCATATTGCTGCTGACCTCGCCATAACTATTCCTCCCGGGCATCCAGGCTTCAATGTCATATTTTCTATATGCTGGAGCACCCAACTCCTGTGTTGGCATGTCCAACACGCTAGGGGAGGGGGAAAAAATACCCAAATTACAAAAGGCATTCAGAGATCACCGATATGATGTAAGCTTGTATTGTGCATCTTTACTGACCGGTAATGTAGCTCCAGCGCAGAGAATATTTCTTTTTGCAAAGAAACAAATTCCTCCAAAAGCTGCGCACTCTCCTCCCCTGTCTCGTCTGCCGTTACTCCAAACATCTCCACCTAGACGCACCAATGGCACTATTTCAAACTTATTTGAACAATTACGAAGCCAAAGCGCTACATCATACTTTACCTTTACGCTCCCACATACAAAGTCCCTTGCAGCATTAATAGCATTTATCGACTGCATCGACCCATCTCATCTAAGCAATTCGGCAGCATAGGCCTGACATCAGCATGCTCAAATTGAATGCGTTTGAATTAAAACCTGTTGAGCAATCGGGCAGCTATTAAAATCTGATCAAAGCTCTGCGGTAACACTTGTCTATAGCCATTCGAAACAAAGCGTTGCTCAAAAGTGAAATTGCTTTAGTGATGGTGTGATTTTTGCTACAGATATGGCATTGGATGTAAAGTAACTTACTACTCATTTAGTTGCCAATTGAGTCTATAAAGTACTAACCTTATTAAAGTGATGAACTCTATAAAGGCCCCAGGGCTCTCTCCCTGTGTCCGTCTCTGCTCTGTAACATGTACTACTGCACACTGTCCTGCAGCAGGAAACATGTCAGCTATAATTATTTCACACAAAATGCCTCTGGGAGTTAGTGGACACTTCATACCTGACAGGTAGATCCTTAAAATTAACTGCGTGATCCATGAAATAACCTGGGGAGGAGAGGTATCATACTGAATGTTAAAAAAAAAAAAAAATTTAAAAAAAAAAAAAAAAAATGCTTTGAGACTTGGATCACTTCATTTTAGCTTTATATGACCTCTGATTTGCAATGGAAGCCAGAATGGGCATAGTCTTAGAACTAACTCATACTAATGCAGAAGTAAAGTCTAAATGAGAGTAAATGTGTGTATGAAAAAAAAAAAAAAAAATCAAAATAAAAGCAGCAAGTGCACCAATAACTGACTCCATTTTTTTTTTGCCACATTCTGACACCTCTGTGGGAAAAAATTCATTACGTGCCACTCATCTTGAAATTCTATATCTTTGTAATTAAGGACCAAGGAACCCGTTTAAATTAGTATCAAACAAATCAAAATAGAAATTAACATCTAAGCAATGGCACTAACTGACAAATAATGAAAATACTCAGTTATTTCTAGGGAAAAAAAAAACAAAACATAAGGGTAGACCTGCCACTCCAACTTCTCCAGTCCCAGCCAGGTTTAGGTCCAGGAAACGAGCTGGGTCCAGTGAGTAGACCTGAGAGCGATGGGCATTAGGCTGCATGCCACATCCCTCCTGTTGATGAGACAATGAACGGGAAACCCCTTTAACAGAAGTTAGTTTCACATTGTCCATCAGTAACGAGCAGAAAAATATACAGATCATAATGGACATTAACTTGGGCTCCAATCCATTTTGGTTTAGCAGAGGCAGCAACCAAATACTCAATATTATCATGCTTGTTATCATTGTTATCATTATCATGTTTGCCTCATGTTCTCTATTTGCCACAATTTTGTGCCTTTTTAAAGATGATCAATTTGGTCATGCAGTCTAAATAACACACACACACAAACAAGAAAATATGTTACTTACAAACACAGCACCCTTCAACATGTCGGGTACAACCATAGGAATGAAGCTCTGCTCGAGCAAAAAAATCAAATCATTTCTACAAAGATTTGTACCCTATACATTTTCTTTAGCAATATCTAATCTTTCAGCAGCTTACATGGCGTTGCAGTGTGTCAAGTGCAAAGTTTTGGAGCGCGATCTGAAGTCTGGCCCCGGCTCCCCTCAAATAGTAAGATCTGTGACCTGAGACGTGAGCAAGATGCCTGACGGAGACCAAAGATCCAGACTCGGGTAAGTGGATAAACTTGGGTATGTATTTAAAAAGATAAATCCATATTCATTTAAAATTTCAAAGTCACTGCTGTCAGCTCACATGTCGAATCAATGAGAAGAAATGTGATTGATACACAAGCACAACATCACCTCTGTCTGATGAGACCACCCAAGTGCTCCCCCAGTTCGAGATGACCTCTGGGCTTAAAGTCAAATTCTTCAACACAGAAAACCTTGCTTTCAATATACTGCATTTAAGGACTGTGTGAATTTGATCCTCACTGCAAGCTCACTCACCAGGTTTCTGACCAACCAGCTCCACTACCTTAGCTTGGGTCTCATCTCCAATGGGCTGAGAAATGAAACGGTCAAACATATGATTTACATACAGATTGGAAAAAGCTCTTGTCACATCTGACTTTGAGTGAATACTCACAACATCAGGGTGTGTGGAGTTGGGCAGACGAAGTGCTCGGCTATAGTGTTCCTGGTCCAGCTGAGCCTCTCTGGGATAGAGATTGTTGAGTCTTTTACGGACCTCTCGACCTTTCAGCAGTGCCTGGTTGTACTCCGGAAGCTTTGTCATGAACGATGCATGTATATCAAGAACGAATGTCTGATGTATTGTTCAAGTGAATATTGACAAAAAGATTGGGAATTGTCAACTTTTGACTTACATTGTCGAGCGCTTGCTTTCTGTGATTTGCCTGAGAAAACAGGTTTGCCAAATTCAACAGACATCCACACAGACATACAAAAATTTAAAAAGCAGAAATATTCTTGTAGCCAATTCATGGGTGGACATGCAGATTTATCACTTTTTTTTTAAGGGGATGGGGGAATAACCAAAACTGAACAGTAGTACCTGTCCACAAACAGTTTAGGTAACTTTTGATCAAGTCTCAACTCATATGGGAGGAAACATCTTTGGGGTAATGGGGACAATGACTCTCAAAAGTGTTTATGACTAGCCAACTCAGTAATTTTGTTTTATTTGCAGTGATTTTAATTACAGTACTTAATAACTGCCAGTATTTAATAATTTTGGGCTTTCATATAAATACTTACTCAAATTCTGACTTGCCTACACTAGGATTCTGATTTGCGCAACAACTCTGGACAAAGCCGCACGCATGGAACTTGGTTGAAAACCAAGGACTCACTCCATTTGTGCAAATCACGACATTGATTAAGAATACATTTTTTGCCTCTAAAAAGATAGTTCTTACACATCTATGTATTGATCAAACGCACATTTCTAATCGATGTAAGAAGACAAAACAATGTCTTAAAAAAAAAAAGTAAGAACAAAAACAATTAGGTACTGTAATGACCTTTATTCTTTACTGACCACTAAGGCTCTGACGGTTCCACTTATGTACTGCTTCTGCTGTTCCAGTTGAGCGATTTCCGACCGTACTGCCTGCAGCTGCTGCCACACACGCACCTGAAAACACACACACACACACACACACACACACACACACACACACACACACATCCCAACGATTCTAGAAAACCGAATTGGAGAGTGACAATTAAAAAAAAATACGCGTTCTACTCACAATTTCCTTGACATCTTGGCCGCACAGCTCTCCCTTCCTGCTCTCTACATTGGCGATGACTTTGTCGGTCTCGTCGCACACGGCTCTCATGTCCAGCTCCGGCTTGTCACTGTACCCTTCACGAACATGCTCATACAAGCTGCTCCGATGAGAACAGCGACGGGGAACTATTAAGAGCACATCCCGCTTGGAGTAATTGCACACCACCGGCGTCAAAACGAACTTTGTAATGCTCCTAGCAGAGGAACAGGCGACCATGTATGTCGCCATGTTGGATTTATGACGGCTGTTGCGTTCATGATTACAGGAAATTACTAAAACACACGCGATGAGCGCTGATGACCGTGCAGTATACATAGGATTAAAAAAAATAGCCCATTTAAAATCATACGTAACAAAGGTTATGACATAATAATTCGTTGTAATACAAAGGTAATCCGTAAATAATTCCCCGCTCTAATGAAAAGCCAACAGCACTGTTTGCAACCACTCCGGAGCTGTGCAAAAGGCAGCACGACTCCGGAAGGAGAAACATATCATCAACCGTTCCTTGGCAATTTATTTGTACAAAAGCTTTGAACTTACAGCGTGCACGGTTGTGCGGTGGTGGTGCTTTGTATAGTTTAAGGCTGGGAGTAGGAATATGAACATTATAACTGCAGCGGACGAAAAGCAGAGCTTCTGTTACGAGCCAAAGGTCAGCCAATCAGGTGAGCGGAAAATAAGAGCTGCGGTGATCCCGTCTGACGTGACAAGTGCGGCCGGCTGGATCTGAACTCACTTTAGATTTCTTCATCCGTATTCCCAAAACAACCGCCGCACTTCCTCATTATTCAGCCGCATCCATGGGACGAAGTGCCACAGTGGAGTATATCACTTACAACCGCGGGACGCGTCATGAACGGGGGGAAAGTGGTCCTGCATGAGCGCGCTAATTTGGTGTGTGTCCACAGTTTTTTTTGTGCGTGTGGATGGATGAACAGCGTGTAGCTTGACTCGTCTTCACCCCAGGCCGGACAAAACCTAGCGCCTGAGCCCGGAGCAGCCCAGCATTGTCTGTGGCAATAAAAACGGGTGTTCGGGCGCAAACGACCTTCCTCACACATTTCTGTTAAAGTGAGACACAACCGCATTCACACTGGAAACGAGAAGACGAGCAAAGGTAGTGTTGACATGAAAACTGCCTGCCATGTTAAGTATTTCACGAATACAGTGTTGGTGTTTTTGGACTGCACTACCCCAAAGATATCTTGAACTTTGGCGTGCACGGCAATCAAATAATTCATATACCCGTGTGTACTGCTCTTCAGATGAATGCTGTGCGTGGGGGCACAGTCACATGGCGCCCTCAGCCATGGCAGGACCGAGATGGAGGAGGAGGAGAGCCTCTGTCGGATAGTGACTCAGAAGAGGAGGACTTCCCTGATGGCAGCACCACTCCACTGGGAGACTACGTCACTCTCGGTGAGGCAGGCTCAAATTAAGGGTGTCCCCTTCAAAGACCTGACTTGCAGACAAGTCAGTTGATTTCCTTTCCTCCCATCGTCTTCCTTCTCGACTGCTCACTGTGGTTTTTATGTCCCTCTGTCTGCATCCTTAGGACTGAAGCAGCTCCTGGATGCTCAGCAGCTGTGCGATGTGACCCTGCTTGTTGAGGGGAGAAAGTTCCTGTGTCACAGGTACACCTGCCACGTTCTACAACTCACCCACGACTCATTGGATGGCATTCGTTTACTCACATGTCGACTAAAATAACAAATAATAATTCAATTTTATATGTGCACAGATACAAATAAATACAAACAAAGCTGAGTCATTGGCTGGTGAGTTGAGGGTGTACGTCGACTCTTGCCGGAAGTCAATTGGGATAAGCTAAGATAGAGAACATTTAAGGAGGAATAATATCCCGGCATACATTCTACCTAAAATGGGCACAGTGCTTATTTGATTGAAGCCAACACTTAACATTTTATTACATAGTAGCCTCATACAACGGGGTCTTAGTTACATAGTTGCCTCATACATTGGGGGCTTGGGATACACATGAATCAGCACAAGTTTTTTTTTTTTCAAACATTACTTTTTATGCTTTTGACTTGCTCGCACAAAGTTGAAATACGAGTGCTGTACAGTGCCAGGTAACTCAACTCACCTCAGAACAGCAAGCAGTATTTGGTAATTAATTCCATAGTTGCCTCATTTAGTAACGTCTTGGTATATACGTGAAGAATCATCATCTTAATCATCATTAACATTGCAAGCATCCTCCAAAATTTGTTCTCTGCAGTTTACCCATCACAGTGAACACACAAACACTTGTTAGTGGAACACAGTTGAGCAGGGGGGGGAGTAGTGGCAGGGAAAGACCTTAACCGTTGGCCCGTGGCTGAATCAACATGAAATTTCTTTAAAGGTCAGAGGATAAAAGTAGTCACAATGTTCTTCATAACGAGAACCCCTTTATAAATCACATCACAACAAGGGCCAGTTGGTAAACATGAGAAAATACTGTTCAAATAAAAGGCTTCACTATGTTTATTGCCATTCTTATCTGAAGTTAATTGTAAAACAAAACACAGGCATTTGTGTATTTAAAAGCGCTGCAGTTGATAGCCTCTGCTACCTTAATGCTATCATACAATGCAAAACAACCGTAGGCACTTGGGATAACAATTAACATCTATTTAGTGGTGGTGTTAACTTTTAAGCAATGGCTGTTTGAAGACAAATGGCACAGCAACACGTGTAGACATAATATAGTAACAATTCTTCATCCTCTGCATATCAGTCCTGTACTGCATTGCCACCAGGTGGCCAAGAGGTGTACACCAGAATGAGCAGCACAATGTGCATTGAAGGAGATTGTGAGAAAAATGGTTTCCTTTTAATTGTCATCACTATTTGTATAATATCATATTTGATCTTCGCATGTGTGTACCTCAAGATAATGATCTTGATAATGCTTCTCCAGTGTTTACAGTGACCAGTAGAGACTCATATTACTCCCATAAATGCATTTTAATGGGTCCATTCCTATGACACTGATGTCACCCTTGTCATGTGTATGCAAAACTTTACTCTGGCCTGTTCAGGGTGCTCCTAGCAGCCGTCAGCCCATATTTCAGGGCCATGTTCACCAGTCCTCTGGTAGAGTCTCGCCTCACCGAGATCCGACTGGAGGAAGTGACCCCATCTGTCATGGAGACCGTCATCCAGTTTGCGTACACTGGAGAGGCGGGTCTGTCTCTTGAAACTGCTGAGGATTTGTTTGTGGCTGCCAACCGCCTTCAGGTCATGCCTCTTCAGGACCTGTGCTCGAGGTGAAGTCATGGCTGCGGTTTAATGTTCTCATTCTTTTTTTTTTGTCTTGAAATGTTATTTTCCTCAATTTATCTTCTGCAGATTTCTGTTTGAGCACCTGTCGCTGGACAACTGTCTGGGGATGTATTCTCTCGCTCGATCTCACCATGACCAGCTGTTGCTCCGTGCCTCCCTCCGGCTAGTGGCCCAGCATTTCCCGCGCGTGTCCCGCCATAAAGATTTCCTCCTCCTTGATCACGGCACTCTCGGTAGCCTCCTGAGTTCGGACCGGTTAGGAGTTGACTCAGAGGCTGAGGTGTACGATGCTGCGAGGCGCTGGGCTGAACACCAACCCTTGGATCGCTACGCCCACATGCCAGCGCTGCTTCACCACCTGCGTCCAGGCCTGTTGTCCCAGGAGGAGAGTCAAAGACTGAGCCAGGAGTTGGGCCCCGCTGCAGCTGGTGAAGGCCTTGGAGGGCCCCTTCGACCAAGGGAGGGAATGTTTGAGAAGAAAATTGTGTGTGTGGACCTGACACAGAGGGAAGATGAGAGTTTAGCTGCACAAGACTACACTGTGGACTGCTTTGACCCACGGACAGGCAAGTGGGAGAAGCTGGCGGCATTGGGCTCACTGGTGAGTCCCGGCTGCGCGGCTGTGGGCGAGAGGCTGTTTGTAGCAGGAGGGATTCTGGGGACTGGGTCAGTGTCTTCTGCTGTGCACGAATATGACGCTGTTATGGACCGCTGGACAGAACGCTCCTCAATGGGTCTACCCCGGTGTATGTTGGGCCTTCTTGGCTGTGGTGAGTCGCTCTATGCGTTGGGGGGAAGCAATCGTTTGGCACTATTAGATTCAAGTGAGACTCTGGAGCTAGCTACCTTGAAGTGGGCACCGGGCCCTCAGTTACCCTTCCCCCTGCGTGCCTTTGCCTGTGCAGCTCTGCGGGGGCGACTCTACCTTTTAGGTGGAACAACACTTGAACAGAACCGGGCCGTGGTCCACTCAGGAGTACTTATTTATCACACTGTGACAGACTGCTGGACTCGAGTGGCTTTGGACTCTGGTGCCACCTGCCTTGCTGGTGGTGTAGCAGTGCGAGGAGGAGTCTGTGCCATTGGCGGATACATCAGGGATACCACTAAGTTTCTAGATGGAAACTACACCAATCTGGAGACTTTAGACGCCACCGGCCGTGTACTGTTTTTTAGCGAGCGCAGGGCTTTTGGTGTGGAGCGAGAAGTGACCGGAGGAGGGGTAACGGTCTCTGCTGGACAGCGCGTGGGCTCAGGGGCCAGCGATAGAGCGCCGAGCCCTGTCGTTTTTCCCGGCCTGCCACGGCGGATTGCAGCCGGAGGTGTGGCCAGGTGGAAACGGAGAATTTATGTTTTGGGCGGAGAAAACGGTTCCCGGTTCTACGACAGTATGTACTGTTGGAAGCCTGGCTGGCGCAGCTGGGTACTGCGACGTGAAAAACTCCCTGGAGACATGGAAGGGGTCAGTCAGTTTGGTTGCACCACTCTAAAGTTCCCGAAGAAACACATTCTCTCCAGACTAAGACGAGCCAAAGAGAACTGTGTCTTGCATGATTAGGTTCACAGGAACCCGTTGTAATTCAGCAAAAGTAGAACAGTACAACACTACAGGTGAGCTCCAAGGTGGGGCAGCATTCAACAAGAGTCCTGATTGCAACGACTACATAGATTGTAGAAACAGATGGCAGGATTAAATAAGGTTTAATGCACCTGAATGTACTTTTGATCATCTCAAGCTAAAATGTTTCAAAGAGGTTTTATTTAACTTTATAGGTTTGATATTAAGAAAGTTGTAGATTAAAGTTAAAATTACTTGAAATGTGTTCTGTACTTCTAAGCCATTTTTAAGTAACCTCAACAGATGGTTTCTATAGTTTTTTTGTTTTTAGAGGGGTTGGGGGTGGGGTTATATAGTGCATTGAAAAAAGGTATCCATACTCCTTGAACCTTTTCCTTTTGACACGTTACAATTGAGATTTTATTTGATGGACCAACACAAAATAGCTCATAATTGTAAATTAGAATGGAAATGATCCAAAGTTTTGAGAAAATAATCTTAAATGTGTTGGGCATTTGTATTCAGCAAACCTGTTAATGTTTTGTATGTGTTTTTGGGGATGTGGCAGAAAACCGGAGTGCCCGGAGAAAACTCCACAGAGGCACGGCTGGGATTGAATCCGGTTCCTCAGAACTGTAAATCCAAGGCGCGACAGCTGCTCCACTTTTTCACCTTCTAATTGTCCTGTGTAGGAGTTTTCCCACCTGCGCCATGGATTTCTGAGTGACCATTTCTTACTTAACACTGCTTCTCTGAGTAGCGCTTGCCTCACTCGCTCTTAGGTTAGAGCACCGATGTCACACGTTTTTGTGCGGGCCACATCATAGTTATGGTAGTCCCCGGAGGGCCATTATGACTATACTCATAAATGTATGGTCATTTTAGGTATTTCACACCAAATTCAAAACTACTTTTAAAATTAGAAACCAGTAAAAACTTTGTTCCATTGTCCAGTTTATTTTAAAAGGGGCCTTGGTAACAAAATGCTTGCAGCATTGTTCTTAAAAAAAAAAAAAAAAAACACACAGTGGGCCCTACCGGCCTTGAGTGTGACAGTAATGGTTCTGACAATGGCCATGTCTTAGTAGATTTGCAGTTGGTGCCATACGTTTTCAATTTTTGAAAGATGAATGAACACTTCCCACATGGGAAAATCCATTTAGAACAACCCTGTTTTACACTTCTCCACAACCTGTCTGGTGCCTTTATGTTGCTGCTGTTGAGTAATGTTGTGAAAGCCCTTCACAGAATATATTAAGGATATATTCCTATTAGGTGAATTACACAGGTCGACTCTTATTGAGGTGAGATTTGACGACAATTGCAGTGATTGGAGAGGGGCTGAATGCAAATTCACACCAAACTTCAGATAAGTCACTTAAAATTGTGAAAACCATACATCATTAAAGTTTCACTTAATTATGTGCTACCTTTGTAATTGTAAGGTCACAAAATGTTCAAGGGGCATGGGTACTTTTTCAAGGCATTGTGTATAAGTTAGTGTTTTGTTTTACCCACGTGGTTGATCTGAAACAAGCAAAAGATGTGTACACCATGGTTTATGGATAGATTTATTAAACAATTTTTATCCTCCAAGGAGCAAGTCTTCCTGTTCATGGTACAACCAGTCACTCCAAAGGATGGCAACAACTGATAATTGCGAAACCTGTAAAATATTTACATTATATGGTCAGATACAAGTTGGCAAAATAAGGTGTGGTCATTTAGCTCAAAAAACTAATCACATTACCTGATTTGATTAGTGCCAGTTAAGCTTTCACATCACCTATAGAGAGCCTGATTAATATGAAGGAACCCCAAAATCTTTGCATCAATTTCCACAAATGGCTTTTATTATGTAGAGTGTGATTTTATTTGGCAATCACAGCTGAGTACCAATAAGTAAAGGCATACTGTATGCATTTGATTTGACAATTTCAGGAACTGGACTTTTGAATGTAAATAAAAGGTTATACTCTGGTGAAATATTTGCAGGGAAAAAAAACAGGTTTGGAGAGAATCTAAATAAGGTTACACAGACTTATTAGCAAATTGCAGTTAAGTGTGAATTTCAGTTAAGCACAAAATTAGACATCCGTTGGTAGCATTTTGAGTTATTTGTTGAATGATTCCACCGAGGATAGGACTCCAGAGAGGCTGTTTAGAGTGTTCAGTTGACCGAATATTGCAAAATATTAGATTTGCTCAAAATACACGTTCCCTGCGACATGACTGGCGACCAGTTCAAGGTGTAGTCCGCCTTTTGCCCATTGTTAGCTGTGATGGGCTCTGGCACTCCCGTAACACTTGTGAGGATAAGTGGCTTGGGAAATGGACATGGATTTTAAAATAAAAAAAAAGAATCCGTCATATGTCACTGTCTTAGGCATAAGATAACCATTTCACAAATGAAAATTAATATTTCCCTCTTCAAACAGCATGTTTTGTTTTTAAGGACAGATTTTTTGGGGATAAAGCTTGTTTATTTTGCAAGTATGTAATATAATGGCCACCGTTTACTCAGGTAGAGGTGTGCCAAACGACGTCTTGATCACAAGTCAGTGAAACAAGTGCTCTTGTTGGAGCAGTTATGTTCTTAAATTTATTTCTCAAATTCTAGGGAAATTTTGCCTGGATTGTATTTCCTGATTCACTGTGCATGGTTGATCAAAATTAAAGATAGGCTCATTTAAAAAAAAAAAAAAAAAAAGCTGTTTTTGAATTGAAAATGTTTCAGTATGCGTTTGCTGTGTAAAAATAAGGGGATTTCTGTGCCAACGTGTAAACTTACTTAACAAGGCTTTTGCACCGCACAGTTGCATCGTGTATCAGTGAAGTAGGTTTGTTTTTCTACCAATAGGTTTTTGTAAACTGGAATAAAAATTAAATGACTTTGTTGCTGGTGTGTTCAGATTGATTGTAGATTACCTGCATTATTGACGACACATTGTGAGAAGAGTGTGATTACACTCACCAAGGGTGTCGCTAGAATACTTACTGGTGGTATGGATTGAAGAAAAACAGTGAAATCCGACCTCAGTCATGCCAGGAAACCCCTCGTCCACAGATCCCTACTGCTACATCTCACTGAAATGCTACAACCACAGGCAGGATGCCATCAGCCACCTGAGGAACTTCACCAGAGGTGAACCTTTATGGGGTCCTCTCTTGTTCCATAGTTGGAGCCCGGTTCTTGTGCACCAACTAGCAGAGTATCAAATGCCAATATAAAAAGGTGTAGAAATATTAATGAAACCTTTGATAACTTTGCTAGAAACACAAAAATAAGGGGAGTCCCTGTGTAGTGGTACACATGCCTGCCTTTGGTGCGGGCATCGTGGGATCGCTTCCCGCTCAGTGATGGTGTCAATAACCGCCCGGCGTCCAACTGGCGACCAGTTCAGGGTGTAGTCTTCCTTTCGCCCGAAGCTAGCTGGGATAGGCTCCAGCTTTCCCGCAACCCTTGTGACTAAGCAGCTTGGATCATAACATGACAAAAAAAATTTAAAATAACTGGGCCTTCCTTGCCATCTGCTAGCATTGACTTATTACTGTTGTACTTTCCAACAACGGTTTTGGTAAGACTCTCCAAAATCTCCAATCCATGACAGATGTATGATGCTCAAAATCACAATCTAATCATCAAAACTTATGTCCTTACTAAAATACAATTCAACTAACTGGTTAAGTTATTGCAAAAAGCTGTTTTTTTTTTTTTCAAGGCCACGCCTAGTAGTAAGATAAGGTATTATTCCAATTATAGTGCATTACTGGATTAAATTGATTCGGTGACACTTGGTCAGCTATTATCTCCCCTGCACAATATATTACATTTGTGACATTGCAAGAAAATCCCAACTTTTTATCCATCTGTAATTGTATGGCTTGAATCATTACATCCACGTCTGTTTATGATACATTAAATACCACAGAACCCACTTAAATGTTTGCTTTCCAGTTTTAATCATCACTTTTATATTTAAGCCAATATTTCCCAGTAGAGTTGGACATATCTGGAAACAACAGGTATCTCCCATGACTACCCAAGCATTGTGCCACCCTCATGCAGAATTACAGCATCAGTATAATGTCCAGTCTGTCAGCTTGTTGGGATGGGGTGGCCAAAAAGCAGGAGAGAAAGCTGGAGGAGAGGAGAACTATTTCTGTATGAATAGTCAGTCTATCAGGCCTCTTGAAAAAGGGTACGGTGCAACACCGAATACTCTTGACCGTCTGTGAGGTATCTCATGCCTCAATTTCCTGTCGGGGAATAGAGGTAGGGGGAATTTAAGGCTGGAGGCTGGTGTAGAGTTTCTGCGGTCTGTGATAGTTGATTTGACAATCAGAGCGCTGGCGTTTTTGGCCAACACTATCTACTCAGTTGGAGGACGGAAAAATCATAATGGGAAGGTTAAACAATGATTACGTAATACACGAAAACATTCTTTGTGGCATAGGAAATGGGACCAGTTGATAAAGAGGAGCACAGTTTAATAGTACAATAGAACACCAAACATTCTAAGACACCCCAAAAAGCCACCCCCCTCCCCCCCCATAAAAAAAGGCAAACAAGCAAGTCAGTCAAATCAAAAATATTTTTTATCCCACTGATCTTAATCTATACATGATATCTCCCAGGAGTAGTAATTTGTATCACCTGTTCAAGGCAGGTAAACTAGAGTAGGGTCGAATATGGAGAACAAAAAAAAAAAAAGTGACCAAAGTATGCAAGACTATCAACCAATGGTATGGCTATTTCAGAAATAACTTGAATGACCCAGCCAATGGTTTCAGCAGCATTATCAGGGGACTGATGGACAAACAATAAATACAGCACATTCAGAGAAACAGAAATCCATGGTATAGGACAGATCTTAAAAGTTTGGAATATCAAGTTTGCCTCATACAATCACATCTCTAATCACCAGTGAACATTCCACACAATAGTTTGGCATGTTGGATTCAGTACAGTTCACTTATTCAATTAGCTGCACTGAGCCCAAAGAGCACATGAAAGTTTGCGGTGTAACACAATGTAGACCAAGTCTTGAGAATATAATCTGGCTCTAGGGCATTACATTTCTATTTCTCACTTAATGTTAATCTCAATCAAATACACTGCAAAGGTGTCACAGGAAATGTCTGACAAGCTCTGACCAATGTGTAGAGTTGAGTAGTAACCCTGACACGCTAGAGCCATGAGAACAGGGCAAACAGACAGCAGCGAGACAAAACACCAGCGCTGGTAAACACACTTGAAAAAGTGGCTCTCTGGAGTGCAGTGGGAGGAGAGAAATTTTGTAGAACTTGACAAAAAAGGCATGAAGTGACACCTCTTGTCTTTTCTTCTTTACTGCTCAACTTAATGTTGAGAGCAACTACTAAACATGAGGTTGAATTAAGAATGTCCTGGAGTGACGATTTCTTATATTTTTTCAATCCTTTGAGTAGAAATGATGCAAGACAGGTTAGAAGAGATGAGAGGCAATATTTTTCCTCTTCTACCTGGCCTCTTCCCGTCGGATCTCCCTCTTGGATCGGATGGTCTGAGAGCCATCAGCAGGCTGCTGGACCCAGTTATTATCATGAAGCCCAACACGGCATCCTGGCGTGTCCTTGTCTGTACGTCGGCAACACATCCAGTAGGAACGTCCATAAGGCAGGTCATGGTGGTAAGGTTTAGGGTGCCATCGGCACAACGAAACATCCCCACGCTCATACTGGCGTTTACACTGCTTACAGGGATCATCTCGATAAAGAGGGTCTTGATTCCAACGAGAGTCCACAGCTCGTACTCCGTAGGTCTCGATCAGCACCTTGAAGTAGTGACAGGTGCACTTGAGGGCTGCCAAGGAGCGTGTGGGCAAGTAACTAAAGATATTGACCATTATGTGGTCAGGGAGCAGCAGCATGTACTGGCGAGGTTCAAGCAAGCGTTGAATCTGAAAGCGAATTTCTAGAAAATCATGGGAAACGTGGCGGTATAGGCGACACAGCGATGGGTCTGAACAGTCTTCCCCAACATTGGCAAGGGGAGAATCTGGTCGAGGTGGATGCTCTCCTGAGCACATACCCCCTGCTCCTGGGTTGCGGCTGTTAGCACAGTCCAGAGAGCATAATGCTGATCCTCTGCCAGAAATTGTTGAATTTGACTCCTCTTCTGCCACTCGTGATGGTGGAAAGAAAAAGAGCTGTCCTGGAGGAGGATCCTCTGATGAGAGGTCAGTAGAGCTGGGTACACCCCCAACACTTCCGCCCCCACCAGGCATGGCAAAACACACAGTCTCCTCCTGAACATTCTCTGTACTGTCCTTGCCATAAAACACACATTGGTCCACAGCACCTGTCACCACAACCTCCACATGAAACCCCGTGACTCGCTCCCTACCGACACCTACAGATATTTTTTCCCCAGAAGAAGGCTCCTGGCTTGTTTCTGGGCTGCCAGAGGTGTGGGTGTCAGAGTGATGAAGGTCTACATCTGGTTTGGGGGCAGCAGTTGTGGCAGCAAGCAAAAGGCTACTGGGATCTCTCGAAGAGGGGCTGACAAGCTGGTAGAGGTCACAGGTAATTTTTTCTTTAGATCTGGGTGACGCTTGACTACTCCCACCACCACAACTCATAAACATACAACGTGACCGGCCCGCTGGCTCCAGCTGAGAACGTGGGTCCAGATTTGATACTCTGAAAGCTATCCTCACCTCACCGTGGCTGTGTTTAGGTGGTGGAGAAGGTGCTACGTGACTGGACTCTGTTTCTCTTCTCAGATGCCTGTCTCGGTTAGAAAAGCCTATAGCAGAACCAGGTCCCATATGGAGGCGATTTTCCAGATTCTGAGACTCAAAGTGTGCGATGGCCTGTGCAACTCGGCATGACTCTTGCTGCTCCTCCAGCTCTTGGTCCGTGTGAATGGGAGATGATGATGATTCCTTGACTTCTTTAGAAGGTGGGCTTTTCGAAATGTCAGACTCAAAGGCCACATGAGTGGGATCTGATTCTGTTCCCCGAAGTAGTGTGTGCTGGTGAGGGCTAAGGACCTGTTCATGACTGGTAATAGAGGGCTGGTACTGGTTTCCATGAACAGCCACAATATTCTGGAGAGCCATTGCTGTCCTCTGCTCAACCAAGGCGACCATCTGAGCCACTGACAGCAGGTCGGTCTCATTCGCCTCATCAACTGCTGGCTGATCAGTGGTAGGAGGCGCATTAGGTGCTTCAGAAGAACCATGGGTGATCTGCGCTTCCGAAGCATGCAGACGGTTCGGTGGGTCATAGGATGAGCATCTTCGTCGCCTTTTTGCTTTACTACAGTCAGTTGCCCAGTTACCTTTTACCTGTAACGGGGAGTGGGGGTGGTGAGAGAGAACTTCTGAGAAAACTACAAAGTATCTTGAAAAAAGCAAGCAAATATTTGGTTTTACAGCTTACCTTCATGGCGCTTGGTCGAGATTGGCCTGCCCCACAAAACTGGTGTGCCACAAAAAAGGCAATCTTCTCCTTAGTGTTTCCTGGTTTAATGACATACCAGGTATCCAATAGCACTCGACCATCTTCCATTTGGGTCCCAGAAGACGGAAGTGGTGAAGTGGATGATGTGGGCATAGTGGCCTGGCTTTGCATCAGGGAACTAGAGTTAAGTTCAGGTTCAGGTGGTGTGTTCTCAGAGCCCACATCCTCCACCTTTACATTGTCCTGCACGGCCGCAAGAAGTCCTACATCTTCTTCTCCATCTCCTGCTCTCCTGGCAGCAGGAGGGGGCTCACCCTTGCAGAAGGAGGAAGACCCAGCCCCGCCTACAGCGATAACATTGCCCCCTGAGACAGGAGTCCTAGCTTTATTTTGTGAGTAGGTCCCAAAAGGACGTGGACACCACAAACGGATGTGGGAGAACGTGTCTCGGTCCATCAGGATGCGGACCTCTGGAACATTCCAGCAGCTATGCCGGCCTGCAGGCACTCACGACCGGTGCACTCATCATCAGATTCCCACTTAAGTGCCAACCTACAGGGCACTGTAGCTGCAGAGCTCCCTAGTGATCAGGCATGCAACCTGCATTGAAAGGACAGTCATAGGTGCAAAGAGAATAGTATAAGCAGGGAGAATGAGGTTGAGAGGAAAGAGAAGAGCATAATTAAATCCATAAAGATCACTATTTCAACAGATAGAAAGTTCATTCAACATAAGTAAGTCAGCCAGGTCATTGTAATTTTTCTCAAACATGCAAGGCACCAGACAACACTGAACTACTTTCAGAATTAGTACACAGTAAACTACAGCTGCCCAGCCCCTAACTTCACTGAAATTCAATTATCAAATCACATTTCATCCCAGTATCTAGCCCTCTTAATCAAATCATGAGGGATTGCATTTCAAATTTGGTGTCACGATCCAGCAGATGAGATCCAACAAAGAAGAACAAAATTGACTCTCCTTTCCTGAATCTGTGGTTCAAAGAGGCCTTGCATTAAAGAAGACAACTCTGGGAGCATGCAGACATATGCTAGGACTATCTTTATGAAAGATTCCAAATGGGGTAGGACACTGTGGAACTACTACAGTCTCCTTTTTCTGTCCCCTCGATTCTAACAATACTCCAGGCCAAGTGCACCCAAAATGCTTTTCTCCCACAGCATTGTCAGTTATTGGGCCTGTTAACCATGTGTAGGCACACTTAAAAGAACACTGTCGCTTTATGGCAATGAATTTGGCTCACTGCAAAAGCCTCTCTTCTACTGTGAAAAAGAGCTAAAAGCCACAGTGACTGTACAGCTCATCCAATAATCAAAGAGTCACTTAAGGAAAAAAATAATTGGAACAATCACTGAACCCTTGAAATTAAGTAGAAAGACATACGAGTTAACATGATTAGGGCCACTTATAAGACTAAGGATGTTGAGAACTTAGTGAAAGAAAATGTATACCAATTTCACTTATGTCTATGCAGTAATCCATGTGTGCAGGGACAAACGTAACGACTTCATTGAGAATGTCATAAAAGAAATTGTCTTCCTTTCATTAGCTTGTCCTCAAAAAAAATTATTTCAATGTACAAGTCTATTTGAAACTGCAGTGTAAGTATTACAGGGTTCACTCTGACCAAAAACATTTAAGGGCTTTTTAGGGGCATTCTTAGGGGCAAATTGCAAGCATAAAATATTGAAAACACTATGCACTTTGTAATGTCTTTGTACATGCATGTACCTTTTAAGTGGCAGGACATGGCAGGGTTGAATGTGATGTGGGTAATAGCGATGCAATGATATCTCTCAAGGTTAGGTTTTATCATAGTATTAAATAGCCACTAAGAAGAAACCCCTTTTATTTCTAAATACATTATATATGTTTGAAGTGCTGAAAACATCCATCCAATTCATTTCCCGAGCAGCTTATTCTCACAAGGGTCGCGAGGGTGCTGGAGCCTATCCCAGCTATCTTTGAGCAGGAGGCAGGCTACACCCTAAACTGGTTGCCAAACAACCAGATGCAACAACAATATAGTCAAAAGAATACTATCCTTATATTATAACAAGAATAATATTGTTGAGATATAATTAAGCATATTAATCACCATTTGATTTTTTCCGACTCTGAGATGGGGGTGAAAACACACCCATGTCATCACAGTGTTGGAGCCTTTACTTTCTAGCGCTAGTTCCTATCCCCAACTACATAAGGACAAAGTGAACGTTTTGTTTGTCTATACTGCTCAGTTAAGAGTTAGCTGTGCTTCGCATTGAAAAGTTCCATTTACCACTCGGGCGTGTAGATGGCAAGCTAATGATGGCTACACCCCAAAAGTGTGACGTCGCTGGACCCCTCAATTTATAGAACAGTTCTTCTTTTCCTTTAGGCTTGTACCGTTAGAGGTCACCACAGCGTGTCATCTTTTTCCATGTAAGCCCATCTCCTGCATCTTCCTCTAACACCAACTGCCCTCATCTCTTCCCTCACAACATCCATCAACCTTCTCTATGGTCTTCCTCTCGCTCTTTTGAATGGTAGCTCCATCCTCAGCACCTTTCTACCAGTATAGTCACTCTCTTGCCTCTGGACATGTCCAAACCATCAAAGTCTGCGCTCTCGAACCTTGTCTCGAAAACATCCAACTTTGACTGTCCCTCTAATGAGCTCATTTGTAATCCTATCCAACAACCTCACTTCTAGAGAGAACCTTACCTTCATTTCAGCCACCTCTACTTCTGCTTCCTGTTGTCTCTTCAGTGTCACAGTCTCGAATCCATACAAAATGGCCGGACTAACCACTGTTTTATAAAATTTGCCTTTCGTCCGAGCAGAGTCTCTTCTGTCACATAACACACCAGACACCTTCCACCAGCTGTTCCAACCTGCTTGGACCTATTTCTTCACTTCCTTACTACACTCACCATTGCTCTGGATTGTTGACCCCAAGTATTTGAAGTCATTCACCCTAGCTATCTCTTCTCCCTGGAGACTCACTCTTCCCCCTCCATCCCTCTCATTCTGTTTTACTTGGCTCTCCTTTCCAGTGCATGCCTCCATCTTTCTAATTGCTCCTCCACCTGCTCCCTGCTTTCACTTCAGGTCACAATATCATCTGCGAACATCATGGTCCAAGGGGATTCCAGTCTAACCTCATCTGTCAGCCCATCCATTACCACAGCAAACAGGAAGGGGCTCAGAGCTGATCCGTAATGCAGTACCACCTCCACCTTAAATTCTTCTGTCACACCTACGGCACACCCCACCACTGTTCTGCTGCCCTCTTACATGTCCTATACTATTCTGACATATTTCTCCACCACACCAGACTTATGCATGCAGTACCACAGTTTCTCTTGGTACTCTGTCCTCGGCTTAACCCTTTCTCTAGGTCTAGAAAGACACAATGTAGCTCTTTCTCACTTTCTCTGTACTTTTCCACTAGCATCCTCAAGGCAAATAATGCATCTGTGGTACTCCTTTCTAGGCATGAAATCATACTGTTGCTTGCAGATACTGAATTCTGTCCTGAGTCTAGCCTCCAGAACTCTTTCCCATAACTTCATTGTGTGGCTCATCAACTTTATTTATCTATAGTTCCCACAGCTCTGCAAG
The DNA here is from genome assembly GCF_019802595.1 of Syngnathoides biaculeatus. NCBI lineage: Eukaryota > Metazoa > Chordata > Actinopteri > Syngnathiformes > Syngnathidae > Syngnathoides > Syngnathoides biaculeatus. Next base: position 1,101,702 of record NC_084647.1, on the reverse strand, counting down.
TCACCTTTGTTCTTAAACATGGGAACTAGCACACTTCTCCTCCATTCTTCAAGCATCTTCTCACCCACTAGTATTCTGTAGAATAAGTTGGTCAAAAACTCCACAGTCACCACTCCAAATTGTTTCCATACCTTCACAGGTGTGTCATCGGGACCAGCCTCCCTTCCATTTTTCATCCTTCTCTCATTTTCTTTATTCATCAACTTCTCAAAGTATTCTTTCCATCTTTTTAGCACACTACTGGCACCAGTCAACACATTTCCATCTCTATCCTTAATCACCCTTACCTGGTGCACATCCTTCCCCATGTCTATCCCTCTGTCTGGCCAACCTGGAGAGATCATTTCCTCCTTTTTTCATGTTCAACCTGACGTATGTCATATGCCTCGTTTAGCCTTCGCCACTTCTACCTTTGCCCTACGTCACATTTCAATGTATTCCTTTCGCCTCTCCTCAGTTCTCTCACTGTCCAACTTCTTCCTTGCTAATCTCTTTCCTTGTATGATTTCCTGTTTTTTAGGGTTACACCACCATCTCTCCTTCTCCCCTTTCCTACCATAAGACACACAAAGTACTCTCCTGTCTGTCTCTCTGATCACCTTTGATGTAGTAGTCCAGTCTTCTGGGAACTCCTCCTGTCCATCGAGAGCCTGTCTCACCTCTTTCCGAAAGGCCATACAACATTCTCCGTTTCTCAGCTTCCACCACATGGTTCTCTGCTACACGTTTGTCTTCTTAATCTTCCTACCCAACAGAGTCATCCTATACACCACCACCCTATGCTGTCGAGCTACACTCTCCCCTACCACTACCTTACAGTCAGTAACCTCCTTCAGAACATCTGCACAAAATCGATTCCACCTGCATGCTTCTACCTCCAGTCTTGTAGGTCACGCGATATTCCTGCCTCTTCTGGAAAGTCCACCACCATCTGTCCCTCAAAGTTCCTCTCCTGGATGCCGTAATTACCCATCACTTCTTCATTGCCCCTGTTTCTTTTACCAACATGTCCATTACAATCTGCACCAATCACAACACTCTCTCTGTTGGGGATGCTCAGAATTACTTCATCTAGTCCCTTCCAGAATTTCTCTTTCAACTCAAGGTCACATCCTACCTATGGGGCATAGCCGCTAATCACATTATACATAACACCCTCAATTTCAGATTTCAGTCTAATCACTCGATCTGATAATCTTTTTACCTCCAAGACATTCTTAGCCAGCTGTAAAATAACCCCTACTCTATTTCTCTTCCCCTCTACTCCATGCTAAAACAATTTAAACCCTGCTCCTAAACTTCTAGCCTTACTCCCTTTCCACCTGCTCTTTAGGATGCATAATATAACAACCTTTCTCCTAATCATCATGTCAACCAACTCCTGAGCTTTTCCTGTCATAGTCCCAACATTCCAAGTCCCTACACTCAGTTGTAGGCTCTGTGCATTCCTTTTCTTCTCCTGCCGACGAATCCAGTTTCCTCTTCTTCTTTGTCTTTGACCCACAGTATCTTAATTTCCACCGACGCCCTGCAGGTTTACAGAGCCTGGGGCGGGTGTTGTTAACACGGGCCACGACCGATCCAGTACGGTATTCTTTAGATGTACAGTCATATTTGTTTGGAAGTTTTACGCCGGATGCCCTTCCTAACGCAACCCTCTGCATTTATCCGGGCTTGGGACCGGCCTACAGATTGCACTGTCTTGTGCCCCCATAGGGCTGCATTAATTGATAGAACAGTTCAGTGATGTTATCTAACCCCCTCAATTTTTTTTTTACTTTTAAAGTGATGGTATGACTTTTCGAAGACACGCAGATGGCAAGCTGAACATCAACATCACCACCTGAGTGCAGTGCACGACACATACGGATTTGTGGGTAACTTAACATAAAAGAATGTAGAAATGATTGTGGACTTCAGGAGACATCCTTCACCACGCCTGCCCCCCCCCCTCCCCCCCGTCTTGTGTCAACCGTTGAGACCTTAAAGTTTTTTGGAATTACAGTCTCACAGGACCTGAAGTGGAGACAAACAACTCCATCCTCAAAAAAGCCCAGCAAAGGATGTACTTCTTGCGGCTTCTGCGGAAGCACAGCCTGCCACAAAAGCTGCTGATCAATCACCCACAGTGACTGCGACCGGAGCGGTGGCCCTTATTATAGAAGTCTGTTTGGCCATTTATTTAATCATTCAAATTTGTCAGGTTTATTAACATCACTCTTTTCTGTGGTATGTCAAATTTACATGACATTTTTGGGCAGGTTTCATCCCACTACTCTCACGGTATAATTATTGCAATTTCTGGGGAAAACTCAAGGTATTGCAGGAGGTTTCACAGTACAAGTGGGGTAAAAAGGCAATAGCAGCAGAACCCAGTGTTTATGTACATATACACACACGCACACACACCTCATCGTTCTGGAAATTTTTTTTATTTTTATTGCACTAATTTTTACAGATATGTAGATTCCCAGTGCAAATTTAAATGAATGGGCAAATAAAAAAAAATGGAAATCTGCTCTGATCGATGCATAATATATAGGCCCAATGTTGGGGACCAGAGGCTTTAAGCATCACAGTACACAAACAATTCACATTATAGCATAAAAAAAAAAAGTGATGGTGAAGGTGTTTTCTCGAGTTATAAGTACGCTGAAATATCCACGTTTAGGGAGACAGTGCCAGACATATACTCCAAATTGACGGTCAGGATTTTTGGGGCTGTTCACAGAGTGAACTTAAAAAAAAATAAATAAAAAAAAAAAAAAAAAAAAAAAAAAAGGAGAACCGGGCACTGATACAATCACAAGGTGGAGCAATACAGCTATTTAAAGTGGGGGTGACATCCCTATAAACATTCTAAAATAGATATTGTAATGAAAAATACATAACAGTATTCACTTCAATGTCTATATGAAAAAAAAAAAGTGAGCGGAGAGTGCGTCATTCATGCACAAAGTTGCGCAATCGAGTGTCCCTCGACATCCAAGTGGTCACCATATTAGTCGCATCATCTGTCCTTGACGTCATCGTCACTTCCGCCGTTGAAAACACGTAATGCCTGCTACTATGTAAGCCGAACAACAGAGATATTCCGATTTTTTGCGCACATCGACACATTTCATACGCGGATCTTTTGTTATGTTATCAGAGAGACCAATTACGTGGTCCGCCCCAAACTATTATTTTTTTTTAGTAGCTATATACACACTTGCCTGTTATTTGGAACCCACGAAGCTCTCGTCCTCTGCACACGTGCAATCCATTTTTCACAACTTATGAAGGGTAATTCCATTCTCCCGAGTGTTCAAGGAATGTCCAGCAATGCAATGAGCTGGCATTTTGGCTAACACGAAGGAACAACGAGCTACCTTCCCAGAGGTAAAACTAATGGAAACAAACAAGTCCACGAGGGGACGCCACTGTCCTTTACGTCACTTTCTGCATCTGCTCGACAACAAATCCCTGAGAAGATTTTCATGGCGGGAGTTACAAAAAGCTGTATACGTCAAAATCATGTTTTGTGGTGAAAAAACACATGGGACCATATTGGCTGTGGGTTTTTCATTAATAATATACCAAAAATCATCCATTTTATGACACTTGAGCTTTAAATTACTGTACATAGTTGTGCACTTATTTGCACAAAAACATATTTACAATGGCGCCACGGTGTCTCAGCTGGAAAGTGAGTGGACCTGCCTGTGTGGCGTTTGCATGTTCTCCCCGTGCCTGCGTGGGATTTCTCCAAGCACTCTGGTTTCCCCCACATCCCAAAAACATGCAACATTAATTGGACACTTTAAATTGTCACTGGGTGTGATTGTGAGTGTGGCCATTTGTCTCGGTGTGCCTTGAGAGTGGCTGGCAACCAGTTCAGGGTGTACCCCGCTGCCAGTTGACAGCTGGGATAGGCTCCAGAACTCCCGCGACCCTAACGAGGATCAACAGGTAAGAAAATTGATGTATATACAATTATGTATCTTTCATCTGTTTATACCAATGTGGCGTATTGACAGACAGAAAAAAATAATGGTCTTCTGTCAGAGGGCAGAAAGTAATGTATGTATAGTCGTTATTGTGTTCACATTTTGTGATTTTTTTTTGTTTGTTTGTTGGTAGGCCACGAAATGTTCCAATTGTAAACTATGTTCCTTGGCTCAAAGGTCAAATCACTGCTTCTAGTAAGGTCATAAATTCTAATCAGTCAGATCAAACCAACATTACAACATGGCAAATAATGGGTTCTAACGTACAGTAATTAAATTACTTCACCCACACAAAAACTTCAAAGCATGATTCGACAGAACGCCTGCATGATTGCTTACAATCGTTACTGCTAGCACTACTTTGCTTGCAACCCGTATCATGTTACAACTACAGGAACATACCTCAAACAAGCCTTAAACGAACATTCTCTCCTATCCTGAGCACCTGTAATCACCAATACGTTTTTTTCCACGTTTGGTCCTTATATTTAAGTTCGCCCGATCCATTATTGTCGTCGCAGAAAAGGACAAATTTTTCTGATCCTTATTATGTGGTAGTCTCAGACATGTTGTTAGTCCCACACTGCAAACTTTTTTTTTTTTTTAAATCGAGGCCGTCAGATATCTACAGTACAACGTTAAAAGACGCACAACAAGCTTAGAAATTAATCGGCTTCTGGATTCATATGTAACATGCATGAAAGCAATGCGGAGTAAATGTGTTTTGTGGAACCCAACAATGACAGTTGATTGGATCGCCGAATGATGACAAAGCTGATCAGCATAAAATGCTCAATATCAGCAGATACCGATAAGGATGACCAGATCAGTGTAAAGTCTTTATGAATACATGAAAGCTGTTAATTTTGTCAAAATGTAAATATGAGGAGCGTACCGTTGCCTTTTTGGTAAAAAATGACCCTCTCAATATGGTGGCCATGTTACAATTAGCTGGGCTGATTTATCTAATGCTAATACCTAAGACCGGGAATGCCAATAGAAGACTGTGTGAAGTCATGTGACATTTTTGTGGTCATTTGATTGGTGTATTAGACTTAAATATCACTGGTGGTTGGATTGTATGGGACCAAATAACGCCCAATGGGGAAGTCAAAGCCATAGTCTCGTGCTTAAAATAGTTGATAATTGACAACTAGCAAGCTACATTTAGATCATTGTAACAGAGTTAGAATACAGTTTCTTCTTAACAGCAAATCAGGGGAAGTGTTTTTTTTTCTGATCTTGTCAACTCCTGTAACTTTCCCAAAACAGCTGAAAGGAACCTCAGGCACCCGCGGAGTAATATTCAGAAATTACTTCTATATCTGGCTGGTGAATGTGTCGAATGCATCTAGCTGCCAGTGTTCGAGTATAAAGCAGCCAATGACAACAGCGTCACTCCCCATGCCCCACAGAAAAAAAACAATCAGATCTATGTGGTTCACCTAAATATTGTGAGTTCAAAACTGCAAATTTTGGCAAAAGGTGACGGCTTTGCACGAATGAAACAAGAGTGTGAATGGTTGGTTATCCACGTGACTTGCATCTGGCTAATGCGGATAAGCAGTACATAAAACTAACAGACGCAGAAAGAAACAGTTTAATAATGTTTTCATTTGCTGTTTCACAACAACTTCAACGGAACAAAGAGACAATCTATTGATGTTAAAAAGTCAATATCATAAAGTTGCGATAAATCACATGGACTAGTCAATATCTATCCTATCAATGTTCAGTACATCATAAATTGGTGAACCACGGCAGAGTGTATTCAAAGTGTATGCTTCATTTGAAAGACTTCCTGAAAAAGAAGGTTTGGGTTTAAGCTTTCTAGATCAAACTAATCCTTCAAATCCTGGCCAAGCTTAGAAGCAGCCAGCAACACTTCAGAACTGGGAGCTTGGGGACATTCTTTAAAACTGTGCGTAGTATCTGGAAAAGAGTTTGGTGACTTCAAATACACAAATGTAAAACATTGGCTTCAATTTAAGGAAACAAAGAATATTATTTACAAGAAAATCCTCCTGAGGCAGCTTTGAATTGTTCTATACTAACACAGGTTTATGAAAACAACCCAAAACAGAGTAATAAGACTTGTGAAATTTCTGACTCCCTTCTTTTTGAGAAATGTGCATTAAAAAAAAAAACATATTTGCATACCAACAAACAGCAGCTCTATGCTTTCATCAAGGGATAGATGATTATCATAGGTGCAATTCTCACCACACCAGGTTTGTCTTGCCCTTACATATTATTTTATAATGTACTATATGTGAAGACATGGAAAAAGATGGTACACTGTGGTAACGCCTAACGGGTCAAGCCGAAAGGAAAAGACGACACTGTGGGTGAAGACAGAAAATGTTGAATGATGAGTACCTAAATGTAAAGCTGCACTCAAATTTACATGTGTACACTGGCGTGAGGGTGCTCACTTCTATCTAAGTAAGTGTAACATTGCAATAACAATCACTTGTCAGGATTGAAGAAGTGTCCAAAAATTGTTTCTATTTGTCACTTTAACTGTCGTTAAAAGTCTGTTAGTTCCAGAATTAGCCGCTGTTTACTGGGGCGGGGGTGCAAAGCAGGCAGAGAATAGGTCCAATGTATTTTCCGGGTCACAGATATAGAAAAAAAGGCAATATCAAAAGATGTGCCTACTGTACACAGACTCGCAGCAAGCAGCATGGAGGCACTGTTAACTTTGAGGAACACTCTGGTGTCTAGAACACACCATTTTTTGCTAGCGCAAGGTTTTTTTTTTGGTCATGCCAGTCACCTTTGGCAACAGATCTAGAACTAGGAAGGACACCAATTCCTCACAATTCATGAAGGCAACTTGCCCATGATGAGTACTGTACGTCAAACAACATAATTGCTGCCCATGACCAAGCAAACTGGCAAGATACGTTTGGATGAAAAAAACTTTCATTTTGAAGTCTTTTTATCTTCATTTACAATAACTTTGTACTGTCCTAGCCCTTTTAGGTGCTTCAATGTAATGGACAATCAGCTATATTGGTGACACCCCCCCCCCATTAGTCCGTTCTCTCGAGATTCCGGTGTATAGTCAACTGTCACTGTTGCAAGGTGTCAACCAGCACGTATAGCTCAGTGCATTGTTCAGACCGGTCATCAGCCTAGGTAACATGGACAACAGACAAGTTGAAAGGTCTACAGGGAAGTTCATCCATGACGTGGAAAGGTTATACTACTCAGTGACAATTTCATGTTAGATTTTGATTGGTCAATCACAACAATCATCGTACCAAATCACACCTGATACTTTAAAAGGCACACAGCAAATTATATATTTAGTCTAAATCCAATCAGCCCACCCAGACAATATGTCCTTCTAGATAACCATTCTATATTGCATAGTAGAAACTCTGAATCGCTGTTGCAAGGCTAATATATTCATTTTCCAGATGCTGGTTTTAGTTATGACATGAACTACTGTTATATTCCGTAATACATGACATGGAACATTTTGTTGTTAGTCCAAGGCCTTACGAGCAATCTATGGTGTTTCAAACCCCGCATTATACAGTACAAGAACGTCAACTAAACATTAACACAACAGATTGTTAATTGGAAACTCTAATCGCTGTTGCAAGGCTAATATATTCAAGAATAGTTTTAAATCTTGTCCATTTTCCAGATGCTGGTTTTAGTTATGACATGAACTACTGTTATATTCCGTAATACATGACATGGAACATTTTGTTGTTAGTCCAAGGCCTTACGAGCAATCTATGGTGTTTCAAACCACGCATTATACAGTACAAGAACGTCAACTAAACATTAACACAACAGATTGTTAATTGGATGTTTTTGATAATCGTACTAATTTACTATCCCTAAAAACACCTATTTTAACTCGTTTTCTTACAAAACAAATAAATAAATAATCAGAAATCTTATGTAGCGTCACTGGACCACGAATTAATTTTCGTTTTTTTTTGTTAAATGGACAAAGACAAACTGTTTTCAGTTGCGCGTGTGTACTGCATTCTACAAACTGGAATTAAGGACGTATGATAATTGAAGGGTAATTGAGCAACTTATACGGAAGGTTGATATGTATTAAGTAAGTTGACGACTCGCTACATAATTGCCAACTTGACATACCTGCAAAGTGGCTAGCAAGCTAAGGTTAAAAAATGAAAAAAATAAAATAAAACATAGCGTCTTACCTCAACAACTCTGGTCTTCAAAAGTCTCAAGCAACAGTTTGGGCACTCACACTCTCGATGGTACGACTTTCCTCATTGCTTCTGGCCAAACCAGTTTGTGTGGATTGCAGATGACACGACTTCACTATCCGCGTCCACGTAGCTAAGCTAGCTCACGCTCAGGCTAACGTCGACGGCAGCTACTTTCCTATTATCAACCTTCCGCGGCCGCTGCTTCTATCGAGACTTGTCAGTTTTCTGAGCCGACCTTGTTAGGACTGTCGACAGTCCCGCTCCATCTATCTATTTAGAAGTGACACAAGCTTTAATGGTATGTGCGTTGGATACCAAAATAATCAGTGTCAAAACGAAAGAGGGAGGAAGGCCATCTTGTTGACAAGCAGCTGCATAAGGCGGCCAGCCAATAGGAATCTAGAGTCGATGCTGTGCCCATATATGGCGTCACCCCCTCCTCCCCTGCACACGGTCCTGCTAACCCCCCCGCACTCACTGGACAACACTGTCCAGTCTCAACAAAACAAGATTATACGTAGTCATAGCTGAGGAGCTCTCGAACAACATCATCATGACTGTCTAATGAGAGTTGCACCAAATATTATTAACACAAACAACTTACTATTTAATTTGCCCTTTTTCCTGTTAATTTCTGAGCATTCATACTAATAACATATTGATCAATACTGTATTAATATTACATCACATTACAATATCTTTGGTATATGTCGCAAATAAAATTCTCTGACGTACGCTAAATTGTTATTTGATATTATATTCATAATTGATGATGATAGTTAGCAGCAGGGGTGTTGTGTGACGATATGTGCCGCGCCAGCTCCCACACAAATCAAAATGCAGTTTACAGCAGTAGGTTGAATTTAGTTGCAAAGAAAACATTTGGGGCGCAAAAATAAACGTACTTAAAAATAACATTAATGCACATAAACTAGGTTTTGACATTTTTATCTAAAATCTGATAGGTCTCATGTAACTATTGGATAAACCATTACTTTCCTTAACAGAATCTATCTATCTATCTATCTATCTATCTATCTATCTATCTATCTATCTATCTATCTATCTATCTATCTATCTATCTATCTATCTATCTATCTATCTATCTATCTATCTATCTATCTATCTATCTATCATTTAGATGTTTGTATACAAAACAATGTTTACTTCATGCAATATAAGTAGAAACAATACAGTGTAAATCATCCAAAATACCTGAACAGCGACCTCCCATCTTGATCGACTTTCCCCGAGCACGTGCAAGGTTGCCGTACAACTGCAACATCCCCTTCGTTTCAATTGGTCCTTGCTTTATTTTAGTCCCGCCTTTTTTTTATGGTACTGGTCAGACGGTTTGGGATAGACGCCCTCCGTTAAGATTTATTTTCTTTCATTGGTCCCAAAATGACGCCCCTTCTCTTAAAACTTGCAATGATTATTCTTGGGAGATGTGATAGGCTCGCTATGCCGATGGTCGAAATTTCACTTCCGGGATTCCGTAACGTTGGAAAGCAAAGGATTACAGACCAGGACCTCAAGGGTGCATTGCAATACTTAAAGTGAACTGCACCCCTTCAGAAAAAGCAGGTACTGTACTCTATATTTATTCGTTACTATTATATTCGTTATTTCACTTGGAGGAATAGTTGTACTTGTGTCAGTTTTGCACGTGTCCGTACTGGAGCCTTCTCGTTTGATAACATGTTTGGCATGGAAAGGCGGTCATTGTTTGAGCTAGCCATTGTAGCCGAGGTTGAAATTTAGTTTTGTCACTCGTGCCTATATGTGTATTGTATACGATACTCGAATCCTTGCTACATGAGGCCGGGGATTGTAATGATCAAAACATTAAGAAGATAGAAAGAAATCTTGGTTCTTTGGGTACTTAATGTGTTTTTTTTTCCCTGTCATTCTCATTGTATAAGTTCTCTACCTTTCTGTCAACAGTGATGACGTCAGACGTCTTGCAAGTACTACGGGGGGTAAATAAAGTGGGATGTGCCTTGATCACCAACCAGGGGGAACACCTAAGATTAATGGCATGCAACTCCTCACTCGGAGCTTTGCTTAAAGTTGCTCAGGATGTGGCCGAAGGTCTGGTGGGCACCTTCATGCGTGGCAATAACACCGTAAGAATACTTATACTGTATTTCCCTTCTACAATTGTCAATATTTTAATGACTATACTTGTATATGAGAGAGAAAAAAGTGTATTTAAAATAATTTTCATTGCTAAAAGGGCATTTTATGAAGTGTTGACTTTTTAATTGTTTCTAGATAGGTCTATGGAGTACCTGCCCACCCATATTTTGGCTACTTACAACTCCGTAGAATGACTCTCTAACACGGGCTAGATACAAAAATCTATTTTTTTCTTAAAAAAAAAAAACACATACATTTTGTCATGAGTGTCCAGATAAAGGCCCCTTTGACAATTACTTCTGTTTGACCCAGTTTTATATCTGCTTTGTCCATATTTGGCTAAGACCGCCCCCTTTCTTCTGATCGGTTGCCTCCATGGAGAAGAGGCACTTGTGAGAGCACATGTGTTTATGTTGACTGCACTGGCTCAGGAACAGAGGTAGCCAGAGATCTTTGCTAGTGACGTAGCTTAAATTGAGTGAGCTAGTTCCAGTCCACTGAGCAGGAAAACACCTGGAACACAGGAATTCATGGGCAATTTTAAATCACATTTTAAATATTTACTGAGACACCACAGAGACAGTATTATATCCCAAATACTAGTTGGTCTAATAAAGTAAGGCAACTTTAAATAACCAAGTCATATTTTTTGCTTTCTGCCTGTTTCTGAAACTGTCTAAGAGCTGTAACAGTGGGGCAGAATTAATTTTAAAGTGTTGTGCTTATTCTTCTTCTTCTTCTTTTCCTTTCGGCTTGTCCCGTTAGGGGTCGCCACAGCGTGTCATCTTTTGCCATCTTAGCCTATCTCCTGCATCTTCCTCTCTAACCCCAACTGCCCTCATGTCTTCCCTCACCACATCCATAAACCTTCTCTTTGGTCTTCCTCTCGCTCTTTTGCCTGGGAGCTCCATCCTCAGCATCCTTCTACCAATATACTCACTCTCTCGCCTCTGAACATGTCCAAACCATCGAAGTCTGCTCTCTCGAATCTTGTCTCCAAAACATCCAGCTTTGGCTGTCCCTCGAATGAGCTCATTTCTAATCCTATCCAACCTGGTCACTCCGAGCGAGAACCTCAACATCTTCATTTCTGCCACCTCCAGTTCAGATTCCTGTTGTTTCTTCAGTGCCACTGTCTCTAATCCGTACATCATGGCCGGCCTCACCACTGTTTTGTAAACTTTGCCCTTCATCCTAGCAGACACTCTTCTGTCACATAACACACCAGACACCTTTCGCCAGCTGTTCCAACCTGCTTGGACCCGTTTCTTCACTTCCTGACCACACTCTCCATTGCTCTGTATTGTTGACCCCAAGTATTTGAAGTCATCCACCCTCGCTATCTCTTCTCCCTGTAGCCTCACTCTTCCCCCTCTACTTTTCTCATTCACGCACATATATTCTGTTTTACTTCGGCTAATCTTCATTCCTTTCCTTTCCAGTGCATGTCTCCATCTTTCCAATTGTTCCTCTGCATCCTCCCTGTTTTTACTGCATATCACAATATCATCTGCGAACATCATGGTCCAAGGGGATTCCAGTCTAACCTCATCTGTCAGCCTATCCATTACCACTGCAAACAGGAAGGGGCTCAGAGCTGATCCCTGATGCAGTCCCACCTCCACCTTAAATTCCTCTGTCACACCTAAGGCACACCTCACCATTGTTCTGCTGCCATCATACATGTCCTGTACTATTTTAACATACTTCTCTGCCACACCAGACTTACGCATGCAGTACCACAGTTCCTCTCTTGGTACTCTGTCATAGGCTTTCTCTAGATCCACAAAGACACAATGTAGCTCCTTCTGACCTTCTCTGTACTTTTCAGTTACTATCCTCAAGGCAAATAATGCATCTGTGGTACTCTTTCTAGGCATGAAACCATACTGTTGCTCGCAGATACTTACTTCTGTCAGAGTCTAGCCTCCACTACTCTTCCCATAACTTCATTGTGTGGCTCATCAACTTTATTCCTCTATAGTTCCCACAGCTCTGAACATCCCCTTTGTTCTTAAAAATGGGAACTAGAACACTTTTCCTCCATTCTTCAGGCATCTTTTCGCCCGCTAGTATTCTGTTGAATAAGTTGGTCAAAAACTCCACAGCCATCTCTCCAAATTGCTTCCATACCTCTACCGGTATGTCATCAGGACCAACTGCCTTCCCATTTTTCATCCTTTGTAATGCCTTTCTGACTTCCCCCTTAGTAATCATTTCCACTTCCTGGTCCTTCACTCTTGCCTCTTCAACTCTTCCTTCTCTCTCATTTTCTTCATTCATCAACTTCTCAAAGTATTCTTTCCATCTATTTAGCACACTACCGGCACCAGTCAACACATTTCCATCTCTATCCTTAATCACCCTAACCTTCTGCACATCCTTCCCATCTCTATCCCTCTGTCTGGCCAACCTGTAGAGATCCTTTTCTCCTTCTTTCGTGTCCAACCTGGTGTACATGTCTTCATATGCCTCTTGTTTAGCCTTTGCCACCTCTACCTTTGCCCTACGTCGCATCTCGATGTACTCCTTTCGCCTCTCCTCAGTCCTCTCAGTATCCCACTTCTTCTTCGCTAATCTCTTTCCTTGTATGACTCCCTGTATTATGGGGTTCCACCACCAAGTCTCCTTCTCCCCTTTCCTACCAGATGACACACCAAGTACTCTCCTGCCTGTCTCTCTGATCACCTTGGCTGTCGTCGTCCAGTCTTCCGGGAGCTTCGGTTGTCCATCGAGAGCCTGTCTCACCTCTTTCCGGAAGGCCGCACAACATTCTTCCTTTCTCAGCTTCCACCACATGGTTCTCTGCTCTACCTTTGTCTTCTTAATCTTCCTACCCACCACCAGAATCATCCTACACACTACCATCCTATGCTGTCGAGCTACACTCTCCCCTACCACTACTTTACAGTCAGTAACCTCCTTCAGATTACATCGTCTGCACAAAATATAATCTACCTGCGTGGTTCTACCGCCGCTCTTGTAGGTCACTATATGTTTCTCCCTCTTTGGAAATAAGTGTTCACTACAGCCATCTCCATCCTTTTTGCAAAGTCCACCACCATCTGCCCTTCAAAGTTCCTTTCATGGATGCCGTACTTACCCATCACTTCTTCATCGCCCCTGTTTCCTTTACCAATATGTCCATTACAATCTGCACCAATCACAACTCTCTCGCTGTCTGGGATGCTCAGAACTACTTCATCTAGTTCCTTCCAGAATTTCTCTTTCAACTCTAGATCACATCCTACCTGTGGTGCATAGCCGCTAACCACATTATACATAACACCCTCAATTTCAAATTTTAGTCTCATCACTCGATCTGATACTCTTTTCACCTCCAAGACATTCTTAGCCAGCTCTTCCTTTAAAATCACCCCTACTCCATTTCTCTTCTCATCTACTCTGTGGTAGAATAATTTAAACCCTGCTCCTAAACGTCTAGCCTTACTACCTTTCCACCTGCTCTCTTGGATGCACAGAATATCAACCTTTCTCCTAATCATCATGTCAACCAACTCCTGAGCTTTTCCTGTCATAGTCCCAACATTCAAAGTCCCTACACTCAGTTGTAGGTTCTGTGCATTCCTCTTTTTCTTCTGACGCTGGATCCGGTTTCCTCCTCTTCTTTGTCTTCGACCCACAGTAGCTGAATTTCCACCGACGCCCTGCAGGTTAGCAGTGCCGGGGGCGGGCGTTGTTAACCCGAGCCACGACCGATCCGGTATGGGATTCTTTAGATGAACGCTCATATTTGTTTGGCACAGTTTTTACGCCGGATGCCCTTCCTGACGCAACCCTCTGCATTTATCCGGGCTTGGGACCGGCCTACAGATTGCACTGGTTTGTGCCCCCATAGGGCTGCATTAAAGTGTTGTGCTTATTAATGTACTTAATAATGGCCCCACATTGAGTTTCTCCACCCATGATACAATGAAGCAAAATAGTATTCACCCCCTTCCTGATTTCTGTTTTTTTTTTTTTTGTTGTTGTTGTTGCATATCACACAGCAAGGTTTCACATCCATTCATAAATTTTCTTAGCCGCTTATCCTCACAAGGGTTGAGGGAGTGCTGGAGACTATCCCAGCTGTCATCAGGCAGGAGGCAGGGTATACCTTGAACTGGTTTTCCAGCCAACCCTAGGGCACATGGAGACAGACAACAGTTGCACTCACGATCACACCTATGGGCAATTTTAAGTCTTTAATTAACATACCATGCATGTTTTTGGGATGTGGGAAGAAACCGGAGTGCCTGGAGAAAACCTACGCAGGCACAGGGAGAACATGGAAACTCCACATGGACAGGGTCGGGGTTGAACCCTGGACCTCAGAACTGTGAGGCCAAGCCTTTACAGCTGTGCCACCGTGCCACCAGGTTTAAAATCACCAAACCAATTTTAATATCACTCAGAGACAACCCAAGCAAATACAAAATGTAGTTTTCAAATGACAATTCAATTTATTAAGGCACCAAAAAAATCCAAACCTTTCCAACCTTCTGTGAGAAAAGTTAATTTCCCCCTGAACTGAAAACGGGTTGTGCCACCCTTGGCAGCAATAACTGAAATCAAGCATTTGCGATAGACGATGATGAGTCTTTCATGTCGCTCTAGAGGAATTTTGTCCTACTCATCTTTGCACAATTGTTTCAACTCTGCCATATTGGAGGGTTTTCTCGCATGAACTGCCCGTTTAAGGTCACACCACAGCATCTCAATTGGATTTAAATCTGAACATTGGCTTCGCTACTCCATTTTTTTTTTTTTTTTTTTTTTTTTTTGGGAGCCATTCAGAGGTGGACTTGCCGGTGTGCTACAGAGAGTTGTCCTGCTGCATGAGCCAAGAGCCCTTGAGTTTGAGGGCATGGGATGATGGTCAGATGTTCTCTTTCAGGATTTTCAGGTCCACAGCAGAATTCATTGTCCCATCTCTACAAGCAAGTTGTCCCAGTCCTGAGGTAGCAAAGCAGCTCCAGAACATCACACTACCAACATCATGCTTCACTGTTGGCCTAATGTTCTTTCTGTCAAATCAAGTCTTGAGGCTCATTAAGATGTTTTTTTTTTGGAAATGTGAGACGAGCCTTTGTAGTCTTTGCTGACAGCAGGGGTTTTCGCCTGGGAACTTTCCCATGGATGCCATTTTTGGCCAGTGTCTTTCTTATGGTAGAGTCATGAACATTGACCTCAACTGAGGCCAGCGAGGCCTGCAGGTCTTTAAATGTTGTACAAGGTTCTTTTGTGACCTCCTGGATGAGTTGCTGTGGCACTGTTGGAGTGATTTTAGTTGGCCGTCCACTCCTGGAAAGGTTTTTCACTGTTCTCAGTTTTCTCCATTTATGGATAATGGCTCTGACAGTGGTTCACTGGAGCCTCAAAGCCTTGGAAATGGCTATGTAACTTTCTCGGACTGACGGATTTATATCACCTTTTTTTGTCATTTCTTTGGATTGTGCCATGATGCATTGGTTCCTTAGATCTTGTTGTCTAATTCACGTTCTCTGACAGATTTTTATTAAGTTATTTATTGATTCAACAAGTATGGTGGTAATCAAGTTTGGGTGTGGCTTGTGAAATTTAATTTACCTTTCCCAAATTTTTGGTTAGTCACAGTAACTTTAGTGATTTAACAAGGGGGGCATTTACATTTTCACATTGAACCAGATTGGTTTGTAACACCCCTCCCCACCCCACCCCATGCTAAATAAAATCACAATTTAAAAACTGCATTTTGTATTTCCTTCGGTTGTCTCCCAGTAATATATATGTGATAGATATGTAAAAACAAAAATAGAAATCAGGAAGGGGGAAAATAATTTTTAACAGCGCTGTATGAACAGCTAGACTGGGCGCAGCTGCACCGTACCTCAAAACTAACTAATTTCATCTGTCAATCCATTTTACATACCATGTATCCTCACAAGGCTACCAGGCGTGCTGGAGCCTTTCCCAGGTAACTCTGAGTTAGAGGCAGGGTACACCCTGAGCTGGTTGTCAGCCAATCACAGGGCACATATGTACAACTATTCGCACTCCCATTCACACCAATGGGCAATTTAGAGATTTAAATTAATCTACCACACGTTTTTGGGATGTGAGAGGGAACTGGAGTACCCAGAGAAAACCCACACAGGCATGGGGAGGACATTCTAATTTTACACAAGCAAGGGCATATTTAAACCTGGGTCTTCAGAACTTTTAGGTAGACATGCTATCCAGATGCCTACTTTGCCGTTTCAGGCTGATATCAGTTTGCTTGCACATTGCGGCATAATAATGAACCTCTGTCACAGTTGCGTGTTATTAAGACACCTGGAAATTGTTTTAAATTAGGAAATAAAAAAAGATATAAAAAGGTATTTGAAAAGAACTACTGGTAAATCAAATTATGTGGATGAATTGTTGATGGGCGGCATAGTGGATCAGCTGTAAAAATGTTGGCCTCGCAGTTCTGAGGTCCAGGCTTTGATCCCGGCCCCGCCTGTGTGGAGTTTGCATGTTCTCCCCGTGCCTGCGTGGGTTTTCTCAGGGCACTCTGGTTTGCTCCCACATCCCAAAACATGAACAGGTGTGATTGTGACTGCTGCTGTTTATCTCGATGTGCCCTGCGATTGGTTGGCAACGAGTTCAGGGTGTAGCCCGCCTCCTGCCCGTTGACAGCTAGGATAGACTCCAGCACTCCCGCGACCCTTGTGAGGATAAGCGGCTAAAAATGGATGCATTGATGGATGGATTGTAGATATAGTTTTGTAGCTTAATTACATTTCTAACCATGTCCTCCTCAGCAACAGTCAGCCAAGGAGGATGTCTTTCCTGACATGGAAGGCTGGGAAAATGTGGACCCTGATGAAGCTACCAAATGGGCTATGGGCTCAGAGTTCCCTCCAGATATTAAAGACAAAACACAGAGGGATGACAGTGTTTCAGGTATTTTCTGTTTGGTTGAACGAATAGGTGGCTGACTCATTTGATTTTGATTGACCGATTTAGACGCTCGATGTATATAATGCCTGCACCTCACCCTGCCTGTGCTTAATCCATCCGTCCTCTATAATAGGAAAACATCCTGGCCTAGGGGAGGCTTCGGCGGGTCCAATTTGGTCAGACCAGAACACCCGCTTCCTCCACACGACACTTGCCTCGCGCAGATTCTATCACCAGACCAGATGTGTCCATGATACGGTGGTGACCAGACTCACACCAGAAGATATCAAGAAGGCCAGAGAAGCCAAGCAGGGCTTGGTTAAACCTGCTCGACAGAGGGTGGGTTAGGATACTTACTACACTCTAGATTTAAGGGTTATTGAGGTTCATGTTTTTTAAATGAATGCGTTATTTTCCCACTGACCATCCAGAACAAATCCATAGGTAAGTAAATACCCTGACTACTGTAATCGTTCACTGTTATCTTTGGGGTTTTTAGGTGCTACAAATGCTTGTATTGTTTCCTTATTTGTAAACACTTACATATCTTATTATTTGGTTTCCTGTTATTACATTTATTGGTCATGATTCTAAATATTTTTTTCAGAAGAGGCACTATAATTAACATTCTGTATAATGTTCTTGTAACAATGTGGTTTACACTATATTGGGCTTTGCCTGCCTTTAGCTTAATGACCGTGCCAGAGAGAGGAAGGTGCCTGCAACAAGAATCAGCAGACTGGTCAATTTTGGAGGTAAAAGAAATACATCTTTTGTCTGTACTTGTGAAATTTGACAATCCACGCATCATCAAACAGATCTCTGCCACAGGACTGGCAGTGGGTCTGGGGATTGGTGCCATTGCAGAAGTAGCAAAGCAGTCACTGGGAGGGAAACAAAAAGGTAATTTCAGTCTGTCCTAGCATGCCGTGAAAATGGCTTTTAGGGCAGCAGAAAGGTACCGATAAGTTGCCTGGAGACAGGTTTAACATTTACATTAAATCATTAAACCTTGCAAAGTGTGTTTAATGTTTCATTGGCCTACTTTTTTTGTAGATATGAATGCCTTGCTCGACTCCCCCCTCCTGTCAGAAGCCAATGCGGAGAGAATTGTCAACACACTCTGTAAAGTTCGTGGAGCTGCACTTAAGATAGGACAGATGCTAAGCATACAAGGTACATACCACAATTGTGTAATCACTTGTTAGTGGTGATTAATACTTTAAAACAAGTGAGTGTTCACATACCTATCAAGAGGCTTTGCATATTTTTCACTCCCCAGACAACTCCTTCATCAACCCCCAGCTACAAAAGATCTTTGAGAGGGTCCGGCAGAGTGCAGACTTCATGCCAACCTGGCAGATGAATGTAAGCAAGAATGCAGCCAAATTTTGAACTGTCAACATCTTTGTTGCACAGGCATACAGTGTATCTCAGTCACTATTTGACGGACGCTTACGCGTCCGCGTACCATCGTACTCCCAAATCTGCACAGTCACGCATAAAATTTGTTACGAGTAGAAATACATAGATATTGAAAGATGTCGCTTATTTTGTGTAGTCTGACCAATATTCCCTCTTAAGTTGCGCAATTGCACACATGAAAACCGATCCAGCGCAGTGAATCACAGCCTGACGTTTTGTTTTTTTTTTAAACACAGACGCACACAGACTTTAACAATGAGGTCCTTCTCAGCCTACTTCTACTTTCTAGTTTACCTGACACTGCTCCCTTTCCCTCTTAAAGGGGTATACTCATAATTACAAACACAACACACACAGGCAACTTTATATCTACGGGCATGGCTGGTGGACTACACCCGTAACTTTATATCTGTGGGCATGACTGACTCGGTATATTTTTCATATATGAGTGACTTGGGGAGTGCTTAATCCAACTGTTACACTTCGGAATTAAAACGTCATTGAATTGTACTTGGGCACAACATATTGTGGGTCATGCAAGAAAACCCCAAATCATGAATGTCAGAAAAGGGCTGCATATCTTGAACAATAAATGCTCCCACGGCACATATTATTTTATCAAGTTTACCTCAAGTAGCATGTTAGGTGTGTTAAAAAGCATTTTCAATAGACACTTGTTTTTTTGCTGGTGTTATCATTTCAAGTCACTCGACTGTTGTGTGTCCAGGAAGAATGATATCAGGATGTAAACACAATTGGGAGATGCTCGATCACATTGCTTGTCTGCCAACAGTGTTTCTGCCCACGTCATCGGGTTCAATGTTAAAACCAAAATTAATCCACACTGGAGATTTGACTGAAGATGGTGCTCGTTTATCTCTCAAATCCTGCGCTCGTGCCACTGGTTTTATTTTTAATGCATTTGTGAGCTGCACTTTAAAGTCACAACTGTGCGTTGGTAAATGCGCATCAGGCACATGTGTAGAGCGTTAATGCAAAGTGAATTGCAAAACTGAAAAACGTCAGCCCATAAGAGTGAAACAGGGTGCAGCTGAACATAGTTTTGAACTTCATTACAAAAGCCATTAATACCTATGTATTGTACATGTTATTTCTTAGATATTGTTATTTCCTTGTTCACCATACTTTTAGAATGCATTAGAGAAAGAGTTGGGTCCAGGTTGGAGAGAGAAACTGTCATCCTTTGAGGATAAACCCTTTGCCGCTGCTTCCATTGGCCAGGTCCATCATGGGGTTTTAAAAGATGGCAGAGAAATTGCAATGAAAATACAGGTAGGTTTAAAATGTTATGACGCAGCCTCTGACTTTCTCAATCACCGCAGATCTTCTTTTTGCTTTTTTCGTAGTACCCCGGGGTGGCAGAAAGTATCCATAGTGACATTAACAACCTCATGTCAGTGCTGAAATTGAGTGTGGTTCTACCCGAAGGTAACACATGTTTTTCCCGTTTATAGTTTATTTTCCGACTGGCTAAGTGCCTCAATCTTTTAATGTAAAATACAGTATATCATATTTATTTATTAAACTGCGAGTGGACTGTGGTCTGTAGTAGTGATATCTCGATCATAGTTTTCTGAGTCTGCATCTGAGTCATTTGATTTTTAGTATCTGACTAAATTCAGTGGCAAAGTGATGCCTCCGCAATCGATTGAAAAGAAAAAAAAAAAGGGAGCAAGTCCAAATAGTTCTTCGAAATTTGAATCTAGGTGTACCAAGATACCTTTTTGTATGGCTTTAACTAAGTGCGGCAGTCGTTCGAACCAAGTAAACAAATAAAATCTTTTTGATGCATATCAGTTGTGCTACACAAAATAATGATGCAAAGAAATTGCATTTAAATACCCCATCTTAAATAAACCAGAAATGCAGTGCAGTAAGTACACTGAACAAAAATATAAACGATATATATGATGAGAACACTTGGGTTTTTGCTCCTGTTTTACATGAGCTCGACTCATCTTGGGCTTTATCCACATGCACTAAAGACCATTTCCCTCAAAAATTGTTCACTAATATGTGTTAGTGAGCAT
Source organism: Syngnathoides biaculeatus (assembly GCF_019802595.1). Lineage (NCBI taxonomy): Eukaryota > Metazoa > Chordata > Actinopteri > Syngnathiformes > Syngnathidae > Syngnathoides > Syngnathoides biaculeatus. Next base: position 1,080,960 of record NC_084647.1, on the reverse strand, counting down.
TTTTCTTTGTTGAGATAATCCATCCTACTTCACAGGTGTGGCATATCAAGATGCTGATTAGGCAGCCTTATTATTGCACAGGTGTGCCTTAGGCTGGCCACAATAAAAGGCAACTCTAAAATGTGCAGTGCAATGGGGGTCTGAAAACCAGTGAGTATATGGTGTGACCACCGTTAGCCTCACGCATTGCAACAGATCTCCTTACTATACAGTTGATCAGGTTGATTCAGGCTTTGGAATGTTGGTCCACTCCTCTTCAATGACTATGCAAAGTTGTTGGATATTGGCAGGAACTCGAACATGCTGTCCAACACATCCAGAGCATCACAAACGTGCTCAATGGATGACATGTCTGGGGGAGTGTTTTGGCCATGGAAGAACTAGGATGTTTTCAGCTTCCAGGAACTGTGTACAGATCCTTGCAACATGAGGTGATGGTCGTGGATGACTGACACAGCGATGCACCTTAGGATCTCGTCTTGGTATCTCTGTGCATTCAAAAAGCTATCAATAAAATGCACATGTTCAGTGTCCACAATTTATGCCTGCCCATAGCATAACCCCACTGCCAATATGGGCTGATAGATCACCAATGTAGGGATCAGAAAAACTCTCACCCGCACAACGCCACACACGCTGTCTGCCATCTGTCCAAACAGTGAAAACCGGGATTTATCAATTAAGAGAACACCCACTCAATGTGCCGGGCACCATCAATTGTGGGCATTTTCCCACTCAAGTCGGTTATGACAACAAACTACAGTTAGGTCGTCCAGACTGTGATGGTCCAGAAATTCTTTGGTTATCCAAACTGATTGTTGCAACAGCTGTCTGGCTAGCTGGTTTCAGACAATCTTGGAGGTGAACATGCTGGATAAAAAAAATTAAAATGTGGACTCATCAGACCACAGAACAGTTTTCCACTTTGGATCAGTCGATTTTAGATCAACTTGGGCTCAGAGAAGCCGGCAGCGTTTCAGGGAGTTGTGAATAAATGGCTTTTGCTTTGCGTAGAAGAGGTTTAACTTCCACTTAAGGATTTAGCGCCGAACTGTATTTACTGATACTTGTTTTCAGAAGTGTTCCTGAGCCCATGTGGGGATTTCCTTTACTGCCTGAGGGATCGAAGGTTATGGGTATTCAATGCTGGTTTGCTGTCTTGCCGCTGACATGCTGTGATTTCTCCAGATTCTCTGAACCTTTTGACGATATTATGGACAGTAGTTGTTGAAATTCCTAAATTCCTTGCAATTATAGGTTGAGGAACATTGTCCCTAAACTGTTCAACAATTTTCTCATGCATTTGTTAACAAAGAGGTAAACCTCGCCCCATCTGTGCTTGTGAATGACTGAGCAATTCAGGGAAGCTCCTCTTATATGCCATCATGGCACCAACCTGTTCCCAATTAGCCTGTTCACCTGTGGGATGTTCCAAACAGGTGTTGGATGAGCATTCCTAAACTTTATCAGTCTTTTTTTGTCACCTGTTCCAGCTTTTTGGGAACATTTTGCAGCCATAAAATTGTAAGTTAATGATTATTTGCTAAAAACAGTAAAGTGTATCAGTTTAAACATTAAATTATCTTGTCTTTATAGTGTATTCATACTGGCATGCCTGGTAGTAGAGACACATTTGATACACTATACTTTGTCTTTTCTTTTGTCTACTAAACAACTCATCCATCCATCCATCTATTATCTGAGCCACTTATCCCCACAAGGGTTGCAGGATATTGACTAACCCTGGAATGATAAGTTTTGGTTCTTTTATCAACAAAATAGGTGCTGTACAACAAATCTTAAAAATTTGCTCTAGTGTGGATTTTTTTTCTGCCTTTTGTCTTTTTCACAACACCATATAAACCCAAAATGTTAAGAAAATCAAAAAAAGATCTTTTTCACACCATATTGATCCGTTGAAAATTACATGATTGGGCAATTTTCCACTGAATTATTACAACGCATGTGTACTGTACAGTCAAACAAGTTTCTGAACATATGTAGTTTATACCACAGGGTGGTGCTACGGTTGCAAATCCAATGCCTAGACCAGTGGTTTTCAAACTTTTTAAAGGCCCCTGACCCCTTTTGGGAGGTTAACTTTTTACTGTTCCCTCCGAGCTTCACGTATGCCCAATTGCGCATTGCTGATGTGGTCTCTGGGCACATAAAAATAAAACTTCAACCTGAATTGAAAGTACAACATACAATTACAGAGTGTCCCAAAAGTCTCCATAGATGGGGAAAAATAAATGTTTCTTGATTTGACAGAGAGCATTTTAATTAATATAATATGCTCTGTTGCTTCTATAATATGCTGACTGTACGTATTCAACCATATCTTGCTCGATCAATCATCATTTTACTTGATAAGTTTTGCCACAGTGTCGTGTGTGATACTCGTCCCATGTTTTTTGTTAAATGCGCTTGTAACCTTATGACTGCTTGCTAAACCGGCCATCAGGATGATTTCATTTTGTTGCTCTTTATTCAAATGCATTCTTTGGATTATCTGAAATATAAAGTAATACATGTTAGAACCATATATGTGTGAAATGTATTATGTCTCTTATGTCTGGAGACTTATGGGACACCCTGTATTTAGTTTGTCCCACTTTGTAATCTGATTCAATGAGTGAGGGGTGACTGGCTGCTACATCCAAAGATGCAATTCACATACCTACTGACACAGCCCGTCTACCAGTTTAGTTAGCAAAGCAGTCTGAGCAACATAGAGCAAAGACAAGCTCATCATGCTGCTTATGTTTCTTCTTCTTCTTTTCCTTTCAGCTTAATCTTGATAATAATGGCAAAAGTAAAAAAAGAAATGCTATGTTAAAATGTAATGACCCCCAGAGTAAGTGCAAATAGAAGAAAAAGCAGTGAAACTGGATGAAATTTTCAAGCAAGAGCGAGTCTGGTCTGAAAAATGTTGCGAAGCCAAAATAGAACGAGAGTTTTCAGAAGGAAATGTGTGGACAGAATGGAACCTGGACTACCTCATGCTTCACGTTCAGCACAAATCATTGATAGCAGATAGAATTGTACGGAGATGTAAGATGGGGATTGAGATCGGTACTTTATTGGGGGAGTACGCCTCAGAGGGTGAGTAAAGAATGAGCTGACACTGGTAAACAAATCAACCCGGAGCAAGTTAAAACTCAGACCTGTGAGGCAGACGGTCTAACCAGTCGTTCCACTGTGCCACCCGTTTGCAAACACAAATAATTTTTTTCTTGAGAAAAGTGTTCTGATGGCACTATAAAGGCTGTAATATGATTCTTTTTATAAGCCATGTAACTTCAAAGGATGACAAAAACCTGACCAAAGTGCACATCTGATGTTGCTCACAGTGGTGAAAGGATCGCTCAGGATCTTGGTGTGTATTCTTAGACACAAAAAAAAATTGAGAACATTGGGGGTCGCACTGACAGTTTAAAAACAGGTGGAGGGAGGCTGCCCCCCGCGTCATGACACCATGCCCACTACCCCCTCACTTTGAAAACCACTGGCCTCGACATTATTGTCACATACCTGTTAAGAAGTAATTGTTAAACAGATATTCATTTTTAAAAAACAGGAATGTGGGTACTATTGTTGAATAAGCCCCAGATTGCATCTTCATTCATAGTGTTGCATGGTTTGTTTAGTTACAGAAACTGCAAGGTTGCCTTTCAAGACAACCATGACAACTTTTCTTTGCTTTCCAATCCTTAGTTTTGCACATATTTCTTCTCTTCCAGGCCTCTTTGCAGACAGCAGCTTGGAGGTTCTTCAGAGAGAATTGGCATGGGAGTGTGACTATGAGAGGGAAGCTGAGTGTGCCAAGAAATTCCGGTAAATTTGTGCATTTGTTTCCACTGAAGTCCAATCTCTGTTCCTAATTTGTAAAGATATTGAGTAAAAACCAAAATGGATTAAAATGCGCATGTAATTTGTTCAAGGTGTCACTTCTTGACTTTGCGACATAACAGCATGAGTACTTATGAAGAAAATAAAAACATGCGTCTTGCAAGTTGAATGTTGTGGGTCCAATGCTGAGCCCATGTGATTAACTCAATGTGTCATTGAGCAAGATACAGAACTTTCAATTGGAGGACAGGAGGATGCAGAAAATGCAACATCACTGATTTCAGAAGAATGCACTTAGTTTTGGTGCAAATCTGAACAAAGGTGCAGACTATGGAATTCATTCTCCCTTACTGATTTCCCGCTAACCCAAGTGGGGCTGTTATGTATCAAATTCTTTAAAATAAAAAAAAAAACTTGGCAATGCACATTACTGCCATAATTTTTCATACACCAGACTCAGGAGTCAGTTTATAATTGCTCTTTTCTGTCAGTGTCAGTGTCATTCTTTTTGTCATAATGTTGATATTTGTATTTATGGCCTCCAGATCACTGTTAGAGGGAGACCCGTTTTTCCAGGTGCCCGAGGTGATCGATGAATTATCAACACGCAGAGTGTTGGCGATGGAGCTGGTGCAGGGGGTTCCGCTAGACTGCTGTGTGGACTTGGACCAGGAGACCAGGAACCAGGTGTGACATATTTTAACCTGTTTTAGATAAAAGGCAGAGAGGCTAATCCTACAAAATTGACTTCTGTTTTTGGTGTCACATTAACATGATCATGATAAAAACCTAACCAGTCGTTCCACTGGTAATTCGTTTAGCATTAGATAGAGCCATCAGACAAAAAAAAGACATCACTCCTGTGGTATTAATTATTAAACACATATGCGTCTCTGCGAATTTCCAGATCTGCTTTAACATCCTCCAGTTGTGCCTCAGGGAGCTTTTTGAATTCAGGTTCATGCAGACAGACCCAAACTGGGCCAACTTCTTTTACAACTCAGAAACAAACAAGGTAAGAAGGCCTAACGTGTCACACACTTACAAAAGGCTGACTTGTATTTAAGTTATGCAATGGATGCAAAAATAATAATAATGTGTATAGGTGGTTCTGTTGGATTTTGGAGCATGCAGAAGTTACCCAGAATCATTTACGAATGACTATATAGAGGTAAGATGGATCCAAATATATAATTGGGTTTCAGTTGAATTGGGTTTAAAATTGTGAGTGTCTTTGTGTGACTACAATTGTCTACAGGTAGTGCACGCCGCTTCTGTAGGTGACCGAGCCACTGTTCTTTCCAAATCCAAAGACTTGAAGTTTCTGACAGGTTTTGAGACCAAGGTAAGATAAAATAACTTTTCAGCTGTTTGTCTCGTTTATTTTTCAGTCTCTTGATGTGGCTATCAACTCTCATATTCCCCAATGTAATCCCATATCTGTTGTTCTGAATTTTTGTGAAAGATCAATCTTCTCAGATGACTGCATCTTAATTCAAGTCCATATTTTCTTTCTGGTGGCCCAAGACTTTTATTGTGAATCATATTTTTGTTTGCCTTGGAGGGGGTGGTGCATTTTAGGATGCAGATAGAATTCATTCTGTCCACATGTTTGCCCCCAGGCCTTCAAAGACGCTCATGTGGAGGCTGTGATGATTCTCGGTGAAGCTTTTGCATCCTCTGAGCCATTCGACTTTGGCACCCAGAGCACTACCCAACGCATCCAGAGCCTTGTCCCTGTCATGCTGCGACACCGCCTCACTCCTCCACCAGAGGAGTCATACTCCCTCCACCGAAAGATGGCCGGCTCCTTCCTCATCTGCTCCAAACTGAAAGCACGCATCCCGTGCAAGGATATGTTTCTGGATGTGTACAACGCCTACAACCAGAGGAGGCAGGCTGAGCAGGCAGCACGGGCAGTCAATGCTTAGACAACTCCCTTGAAATTTCCAGTCCATGAGGCTGGGATTATGTGATGGAGAATTACAATCTCAGTGACTCTGCTGCTGTTCTCTTAGGAGTACTGTATTCAATTTCACTTTATGTCAGTTTGACTGCTAACAGCTCTCTGCATGATGGGATGGTACTAATGTCACTCCATGACTTCTCAAGATTCCGTTCGTGACTGTATGTATGTCCCATCATATTGGAAACAATTACATGACCATAAAAGAGTAAAAAGATAATGTTGGCGTGGTTGCACAGGGGATCCTGTTAGCATAATTTGCCTCACAGTCAAAGGTTCAAATCTAAGATAACTTTGTGTGGAGCTTACATTCTCTTGTTCCTTGTATGGTATTCCTATTTCCCTTCAACATTGCAAGAACATCTTTTTAAAAGAAAACATTTTTTTCTTTTTTTAATGTTTCTTGAAGGGTGATACTTTGCTTTTATTCCTCCAAATTTAAACCTTTTAATAATCCTCCTCCAGGAGCGGTGATTCCATCATTTTTGCTAGGTGTTGTAGTTGTAAACATGATCATGAATAGCCAACCAGTCTACAGTATACTCTACTGCTTACTCTTGCCTGTTGTTGGATGGGATAAACTCTTGTAATTATGAATGGAATAAGTGGTAGAAACTGGCTGGATGGATAATGTTGATTAAACTGGTAATTTAAACCGAGATAGGAATATAAGCATACAAACCTATGTTTATTTGGAAATACCTTTGTCGTTTTTGAATGATTAATTTGTGTATGCCATTAAAATTGGCCTGCTTGTATTTGCAAGTTTGTGACAAAAATGTTTAAAAGATATGTTCTTTAATGCTGTGTTCCCGATGGCCATGGCATTTCCATTTTTCTGGGCCATTTTATACTGTGTATTTACTGTCAGTCTTAAGTTTTCGCATGCTCTGTCACTGGTGGCTGCTGAGTCCTGCAGGCTCAAGGGGGGACCATGGTTCAGCTCATGGTCTACTACGAATTTCAGTACATTGTCTCCTTAGAGTTTCTCACGTTCTGATCTTACATGTTTTTCACATTCTGTCAAGGCTTTCTACTTAAACCTAGACACCTGGAAGCTTTAGAACAAGTTGTGGCCATGGCAGGCTTGAATCAACCTCCTCTGCTCCTCTCGAGTTTGTATTAGACTTGTGATCCCTAACCAGTGTGCTGCGGAAGCACTATCAAATTTCACTTAATTGGTCAAAATATTGATTTGCAAAAAAATCTGTCTTTGTTCATCTATCTATGAAGATGGGCAACAAATACATCCTCTTCTATTAGATGGCAGAAAGTGTATAATTGACTTGTGCATCCACTTTTAGTTTGCGGGTGTGCTGTTATGCAGCTGTAGAGTTTTGGCCTCACAGATCTGAGGACTGGGGTTCAAATCCCAGCCCCACCTGTGTGGGGTTTGCATTTTCACCCCTTGCCTGTGTGGGTTTTCTTCGGGCACTCTGGTTTCCTACCACATCCCAAAACATGCATTCATTGGACACTATAAATTGCTCCTAGTTGTGATTGTGAATGCGACTTGTCTGTCTCCATGTACCCTGCGATTGGCTGGCAACCAGTTCAAGGTGTTCCCTGTACCCCGATGACAGCTGGGATTGGCTTCAGCACTCCCATGAATCTCGTGAGGATAAGTGGCTCAGAAAATTGCTGGTTGGATGGTGTGCTGTGAGATTTTTCAAATGTAGGATATGTGTCTTGACTGAATTAAGGTTGGGAATCCCTGCATTAGACAACATCTCACCAAGGGGGATGGGTATTAGGCCAGTGTGGGATGTTCAGTAAATGTTTGATCATTTTAGTTTTCTGTTTCCTGTACCAAAATGTCAAAAGTCTATTACCATTATTGCCAGAAAATACCAGTGCACTTGGTCCATCACACATACAGACATGCACACACATTCAACATGATGTCTAATAAACAGATATGCCACATTTGGTTTTGTGAAGTAAATTAAACGCATAGCTGAGGGGACTTGTAAATGGTACTGTTGCTACTTTTCCACCTACAACAGATCCTCTCAGACCATGCACACCTAGAATAGAATAGAACACAATGTGCAGTGTCTCACTGGGCCCATAAACCACTGTGCACTGTGATTGCTCCATACAGTTTCGCTCTACTAAATGCCCCCCCCCCCCAAAAAAAAAAAAAAAGGCCAGAACACCCTCTAAATGGGAGAGATTGTGACAAAACCTGAAAGTAGTATGGACAAGCAGGGAAAATGTTATGCTTTCCTTCCCACTAGAGACCTTCAACTTTTGTTGTGCCGTTTTACGAACTGTCATGTTTTATTGTGTTTAATCTGTTTATCCACAGCCCACTAGGTTTTCACCTGTACCGTGACTGTCACGACAGTTTTTTTTGACTGTTCAAACATTTGTCTGGGCAATCATGGCACATCCTATTACCCCGTGTTGTCTCACATCCATTCCGTTTTCTCCATGTTGATCTGAAATGGGTGCATTGCTGCTGGGAACATAGCATAAATGCAGCATAATCTACAAGGCCTTGTGTTGTCATTTTTAATGCAAAGTCAATTAAAGGTTTTCTAAGTCTATAAAAGTGTTGATGTTGAGAAAAAAGTTGGAAGCCATGGTTGTCTTGCTGCATTGATCTGTCCTTTTACATTTAAGATGACTGCGAAATAATCTTTGATTGGATGTGTTTGACTACCATATTCCCCTGATACGGGTACAAATTTGGACACATAACCATCATCTTGGCTAAAGTAATGGTCAATTGAGCCAATGCTAGCAATGGCACCATCTCATAAACCAATTTAGCTTCAAGGTACAGTTGCCTTTTTTTAGTAAAGAGGAAAGTGCTGCCTTCAGTTGCTTATCCATTAGCGTTGTCATTATCCAACAGCTACTCTACAGCTGTTCCATACTCAACAGTACTGCTGAGGTGTTTCCGCAATGAGTCGAATATAATCCATTAAAATCGCAGTTTATTTTTGGTGGCCTTAATGACTATAGCACATGGTAGAGGAAAAAAAGATTCCTTTGTATCCTGTAGTTTGTTGAAATGTGTCTACCTGGTTGGAGTAGCTGATCTTTTTCTTTTCTTTCCTTTTCTTTTTTTGCAGGAGAATTTGATATTCAGATGACTCTTGACTGGTTGAAAAAAACACTACCAGGATTACTTAATTTGTAAAGTGATATATAGAGTAGCTCACATCTACAAACCAATTCTGAGTAGTAGTGACATAGCACCCATTTGACATACATATATTAGTTAAATATGTTAAATGCGGGGCAACATGAACAGTAACTGCTCCAGTTGTCTCATGTTTGAAGGGGCTTTCTCCAGACAGAATGTTTCAGCTCTTTCACGGATGCTCAAGGGGATTTAGATCAGGACTCATTGAAGGCCATTTCAAAATAGTCCAATATTTTGCTCTTTGGCATTCTCGGATGTCATTAGCTGTGTCATGAGTAAGGCTTGGCCACTGCCAAGAGGGCGTGGCCAGGCCACTGCTTTGGGTGGTGTCACCTCTGATGCGTGTCACCGGCCACAGCTATTTCGCATTAGGCACTGTAATTAGAAGGAGTATTTGGAGTTTTTGTATCTGTCATTTGCCAGTTCGTTTTCTTTGTGTCAGTGTGTTGTGTTCACTGCCATTTGGATTCTCCACCACTGAGAATAAGTGTAGTGTTGAGCTATCCTAGTCACAGCGATTCTGTGCCCGTTTGTTAATCCCGTCCTGTTAGGCTCATAAATTTGGCCCATAGTCATCAGACCTTGCTTTAAGTCTTTTGGATCATGCCTAGCCTAGGGTATCTGTACCTCTGTCTTGTTTTGGACTGCTTTTTGGAATCAACCTGTTTCCAAAATAAAACCACATCAAACATTATGTCTCTGCCTTAGAGTCCTGCATCTGGGTCTAGCCCTGTGCCTCGTGGTCCTGACAGAATGAACTGGCCAGAACAGGACCCAGCAGGAAAGGCGAGGCATCGCGGGGCACGTCAACGGGGATGCCACCTGCCGAAAGACCAAGCATCTCCTATTCAGGTGGGCTTCGTCATGCCTTCCTCTCCACCCTTGTCACCTGCACCGCCTGTGTGTCATTACATCCCAACCATGACCCGCTCACCATCACATATTCTTTTGACTCAGATTTTTTGGATTATGAGGAAGACCTAAATTTACCGGACCGGCTGCCTGATTCTGACTCTGACAATGAATGTGAATTTTCTGTCCCGGTGATGAGCCTCGATGAGTTTGTTTCACGCTCCTGCGCCTCCAGCTGCCAAGTACCTTCGCCCTGTGAGTCCAAGTCCTCTTCCTCCAACCCATTTTGGTGAACCCGTTTGGCCATCTATCCGGGTCCTCTGCGTGGCAGCCAGAGTGAGTGTGACTGTTGTCTGTCTCCATGTGCCCTGCGATTGGCTGGGAACCAGCTCAGGGTGTACCCCATCTCCTGCTCGAAGACAGCTGGGATAGGCTCCAGATTTTCCGCAACCCATTTGAGGATAAGAAGGCTAGAAAAGGGATGGACAATATTGTAGTGGTTCACTTGACATGCTTCCATTCAGGCAGTATAGTTTTAATATACATTTAGTGACTGAGTGAGTGAGAATGAGTGGTTGTTTGTTCATAGTCCCTGTGACAAGTGACCAATTCAAGGAATCCTCCACCTTTCAGCCAAGTCAACTTGTCTGGGTCCAGGTGTGTGAAAACCAGCTTAGGTAAAGTGGAGAGACCTCTTACACGTGCTATAACAGGAAAATGCCAAAAGGAGTAAAAGTAAAACTATTCAATACACTCATATGACTGGTCCTGTTGTATGGGGCGCATGGATAAACAATGGAGACAAAAAAAAGAAGATTTTGGAGGCAACACAAATTAGGATGTTAAGAAGAATCAAGTGAGTAACATGTAAGAATAAGGAGAGAAGTGAGCACATCAGGACAGATGTGGGGTGAATAATACCAATGACAAACTGAAAGAGATCAGGATGAGGTGGTATGGATGTGATGACAATGGAAAAAAATGACTTTTAAAGAGTCTATGAATATGCAGTGAGAAGGAACAGGACCAAGAGGAGTGCTAACGAAGAGATGGGAGCAAAATGGACATGAGGATGTGCTTCGTTAGAACCTGACAGCAGAGATGCTCAGAGCAGGAGTTCCTGGAGGTTGAAGACGACGGCAGCCAGCGCTGCAGTTTAGTGGCAAAAGGTGTAACAAGAGAAGATCACCTTTTCCTCAATAAATAGCAAGTGATCACATGCACAGACATGTTTTGGGGCAGATGGCCAGGTGCCCAAGTTAAAAAAAAAAAAAAAAAAGGACAGTCATTGCATTAATTTTTAATAAATGTAAAAAAAACATGTAACTTGAGTATTTATTTATGTCAACACAGTCAGTAACAGAACTATTAATAAAGGTGAAGAAAGGCTACAATATTTTTAAAAACGGTCAACACACCTCCTTGTTCAGAAAGAGAAGGAAGTGGGCTTGAGTTCTCCAAAGACTCAGATTTTAAAATACTTTGGGTGGAATTGATAACATTGATTATTGTTGTTGTTTTTAACAAAATTGGCTGTTGCAAAATGACAGGTGCTTGAACATCACTTAGTGGCAATGTCTGCATGTGCCTGGACCTGTGGATATAGCTGTATATGTACATCCATCCATCCATTTTCTGAGCTGCTTGTCCTCACAGTTTCTCCACGGTGCCGCCCCTGTATACAGTAATAAAAAATCAGTACAAACAAGTCATTTGATCAAACTGATAAATACCTAAATTATGAAAGCATGAACGCATGTACAAAAAAAATTAAGTGGAAAAAATTGATATCTTTAAAACCAAGGGTATGGGGAATTTAGATCTATTGAAAATAGTATATAATTTCAACATATCAACAACTTTGCATCAAAACATCCCAGGGAGGTTACATAAGATAAAAAAGAGAAATGAAACAAATAAAATAAAACAAAAGATAACATGTATCCAAACAATTACGTTGTACAGCTTACAATAATTTTTGGATTTTCCATATTGTTGTTTCGGACAGTTAGAAAAGGGGGAAAAAGCTCCATGTACTTTGGTTTCTTATGGGTACATATAAATGTATAGATATAGAAATTTATTGGAATAACAACCAAGCTGATTAAATACAATTCTGAGCTGGCAGTCTTTTCCTATTCAGTAATGCCAAGTAACACATTCTTCCAAAGTCAGAAGCAGCCGTAATAAATATAATGAATCCGTGAAAAGTTACCACAACAATCTAGTGTAGGGACATATCCTTAATAAATAGACTACCGTTTCTCTTAGCTTTCACCGGTTTTTTCAAAATGGTGGGGGAAATTCTTGAATCATTTTGTAACAAATCTCTTTAGTTTTGTTGGTGAGAAGAAAAAAAAAGTATACGGCAAGAGCCAAACCAGTACATAATGCATGGCAATGTAGGAGGTGTGCGCAGAATTTCTTGCTAAGAAAAAAAAGTAAAGCTTTGATTTCATTGATCTTACACTCTCCATGTATAAGGGAACGTCAAGTAGCGACAAGCCAAAGTGGGTGGCTCACCGCACAGTGGCGCAGTGGAGCGAGGGAAACACGCCCGCCCCTTTTATGCTTTTCGTTCCCCCCGTCCTTTTTTGGAAAACATCAATGGGAAGTGTGCATTTGCATGTCCGGCCGTGCGTGCCAATAGGCGCGCTGGGAATGCAGTCTTAACGGGTGGAGCCGGAGGGGTGCAGCCCAGTAAGTGCACACTTGAACGCTCAGGCAAAGCATCCGAGCGCAGACCGACACCGACTTGAAGCGTGTCGCTCTTGCAGCCTTTTCTACTTCAATGCAGGAGTAAGGCCGTGGTGTTGTTGGAACGCCGCGTGCATGTGTGTGAGCGTGAGATCGTGCAGCCTTGCCCACACCGTCATAGAGCAGTGGGGGAGATCTTTGGTATCTTCGGAAATAGCGCAGAATTTTCATTTTTGACACGTTCTCGCGCTGGATTTACAGAGTGGTGCCGATCATCCGTCCTTCTTCTGGGTGAGTTGTCTGAATACAGTGCGAGCTGGCATCCCTTTGTAGTGCAGTGTAGTACTTTGGACGGTGATATTGCCTGACGACGAAAAGGCTCGGAGCGATATGTAACAACCGAGATTGTCGTGGAGACGAGGAGTGATTAGAATCGGATGGGTGATTAGCATCTTTCCAGTTTGCCTATCAGCTGTGTGAAATGAATAAAACATGATCCTGAATTTGATAACCGATCACGTCTATAATACATGAAAAAGCAAAACAGAACAACAACAGCATAGTGGAACTTTGCTCTGCGCTTTAAACTTAATATGACAAACACTTTGTGTATGGGAAATGAAAGTCCATAATTGTTTTTACATCCATCATATCTTCTCTCTCTCTGAGTTTCGTTGGAATAAAATTAATTATGTGTTTATTAGGTCTGTTTTATTTGTGCGGCTTCCCATACTACATCTTTGACAGGACCACACTTCTCCCTCTCTGCACCTTCTCTCGTCAACTTCTGTTTTTCCGGCCTGATCCTGTCATCTCAAATTTTTAGGACTTTTGTCTTTGAAGAAACGCTCGCTTTATCACATTGTGATGCAACACAATCTCATGGGTTGTTGGTCTTATAATCATCCATCCATCCATTTTCTGAACTTCATATCCTTACCAACCTTTTTGTTATCATCCCTACATTATTTTTGAGGCCATGCATGGTGGTAAGTCACTGCTCTTCCATGTACAGTTCCATTGTCTGTAGACCTCCATCTGTTACATGACATGACATTCTGGAGAGAGTACTGCTGTTAGGGAGGGCGGGGGGTCTCACCCATTTCCTCAGAGGACAAGAGAGAATCACATGTTGTGCATTATGAGAAGAGGTGCAGGATTTTGCCCCCCCCCCACCCCCCCTTCCCACAAACCGTAGACCACCTGTGAATACAGCTTCTGGATCTGACAGCCGGTCAGATGTCAAATGACAGAAGACAATGTGTGGCATTGATGTGGTGCTGGTCATTATTGGGTGAAATGATGGCCACTTACGCTTTGGTGTGGAGATGAAATTTGGTCTTAAGGATGGTCCTTAGAGTGTGTGCTGACGAAACTTCTCCAGCAAAGTATAAATTTACTGTCCAGCTATGTGTCCCAAGTGCAAGTTGCAAATTGCAAATGTGTCACTGCCCACTACTGGCCTGGCATGCATGTTACAGTGTATTTGTAATCCTTTGATGACAATATATATAGTAAAAAAAAAAAAAAAAAGTACAAACGTGGTTCTTTGGTATGGACTAACGCAGGAAATAAAACAACTTTTGTAACGTTTTACCTTGGACATTTGGTCGTGTTTCATATTGCCTGCCTACGTGATGTACCTTTAACATTAGACCAAACATTTTCCACTAAAAAGTATGAAGCAAACATTAGCAAGATGACTGGTCACACATTGTGATATTACTTGTGGCAGTAATATCGCAACAATAATCCTGTCTGCCGGGTTAAATGCACGCTGATTAAATACTAATACAGTAGTTAATTGCCCCTGGCTTGATTTCTTTAGTATTTTAAAAATATTTCCACTCATCGTAGCTGGTCATTTTACTGTACATTGTGTGTATGGTCCATTTAGTTTTTCAGTTGGACTGAGGCAAACTGTAAAAGTCTGTGACCGACCTCTTCAACCTTTCAACGTCTTCCCTTTTGATTCACCCCAAGATCTGGATGGCGGTATAGACGCTTGAATATTCCATATAAAACCTCCAGGATTAAGTTCTGGAAGCTTTGTTTTTGGCTTTGTTTAAATTTTGGGCAAGATTATAACTAGGTTTTGTCTGGAATTGAGGCGAGGGGTTTAAAGTTTGAAAACATTTAGGCTGTGTGAGCTTTCTAGGACAATTGGGTCTGATGAAGAATACACCCAGCAAGTAATCCGCCGCATGCATACATTCTACGCACGCACACTTTCCACATCCGCTTAGACCATTTCCTGGTATAGCTCTTATGGCTAATTTACGACTTGGCCGTCTTTTGTTGTTCAACCGCATGCTCCCACATACAAGGGGGCAAGGTTTGGCCCAGCTGACAGAACAATATGACTGGGGTCAAAGGTCATCCAACTGGCCAATCACAGCACTGTCTGCATTGACTGGTAGCGGGAGAGGGTGTGCCCCCCCTTTTGTGCCGGTCAGGGTGGGTCCGCTAAACAAGCAGCTCCACTTCCATCCCCGGTCCCAGTACTGTCGGTGGCTATATTGCACTTCCTCCAAATCTGAATGCTCTATTGGTTGCTTTTCCTGGTACATTTGGAATTTAACCCCACAGTCAAGCATCTACACTGAGATTTGTGTTTGCATTTATTCAGTAAGGCCGTGAATGAAAGCATGTAATCAACTGAGAACAGCGGATTGCATTTCTGGTGGTGGGATGAAACAAAAATGTAACACAATTAGATAATGGGATGATGGGTACTTGAATTTTGTTCAAGAGGGGATGGGCCAATGTTAGCTATGGGATGTTATCTGTCAACAATGTGAATATGGGATATGGCATAATAGCCAGAGTGCATTAATGGATTGTGAAGAACAGATAAGAGAGCATTTTAAAACAAAAGGTCTAGTGGAAGAAGTAGACCACTACTGTCATTTTGTGGGAGTATCTCCTCTCCTCGTGCCGTGTAATCATATCAACGACAGTCAAGATTTACTTCTCGCTAACATACAGTATACTTACACCGCCACTCATCTTAATTTTCCACAATTTAACACACGTTTGGGTCACTGCTTTTGGGGTCCCTCTCAGTATATACATTCAATTCTTTAATTTCTGAATCCCCATAGTTATATTCCTAAACACATGCATGCTCACTTAAACAATAATATGCTTTTGGTAAAAAGATGTACACATCTTTGACCGCATGCTGGGTTCAAGCACTCATTCATTTAATTCATACAATAAATGATTGGAACAATGATTTTGGCTGCCTGTGTAGTGAACAGTCATGTGTGCAGACAAATTACTTGCACTAAAATGGTGATGACCTGTGTGTAAGTGCATGTGCATGCCTGTTTTCTTTTCCATTAGCAATTTATTTCCTGCTTCAGTTCGCCATTTTCTTCTTTAAATAACAAGAAATGTGCAAATGGATCTTTCCCTTCTCTCAACAAGCAGAAGTCAAATCACTGCATCTAATAACGGTCACTTGAAATCACAGCGGTCATGTTTTTGACTGTTGTCTTATTTATTTCTGCTGTGACCCATTTCTCCATTTAGATGAGCGCTTGATTTCCACGATTTCAGCAAGCATATAAAACTCTCTCAGCTTCTTGTTTGCCTAAAATTCCAACTTGCAACTACCACGTGAAAAATATGCTGCAGAATATAAACTGAATTTGCTCTTCAAATGAGAAAAAAAATTAAGGAAAAAAATTAAACAGTAATACTGCAGTTGCTAGTTAGTGGACCATAGAGATAAAAACAACAATAACAAGATTACATAATCGTCATTTTCTTCTTCTCTTCTTCCTTCAATAGCCGGAGATAAATTGGCCCAGCTGGGCTTTCTGGGATTTAAAGCATGAGAGCAGTGCTGTGAAGGTGTTTTATAACATTGAGTTATTTTAAAATACCAACAGTTTTCTCCTACTCTCTTGATGTGATGTCAGTTATGTGCAGTTAAGCTTTCCAAGAAGGGGGAGGGGGGGGGGCAGTTTGGAATATATAGTAGCATTGGATAAATTCCTCCGCTGCTTGTACTGATGGAGACAAAATGATTGCTAACAGAAGAGTAGACATAACCAAAGGCTGTCAGAGCAGAGAGACCATTTAAGGGATGAGCGGGAGAAGAGTTTTGATCATAAGAGAGTTGGCAGTGACAGCTCAACAGCAAAGTGATGGTGCACAAGTTGATTGTGTGCATCCATGCGTGAATTCTTATGTTCAGTATAGTGTAAAACTCTGTAGCATCATCCAACTGTTGGAGGGAGAGTGATCTTACACCTGGTTGACAAAAGAAGCAGTTACTGCCGAAAAGATGCGACGTCACATTCTACACATGCTGTCATGTATAGCTGAAGTACCTGAAAGCGATACCCGATTTAAACTACAAGTAGCTTAGCAGACAGTAACATTGAAATAACCTTATAGAATATTACATGAGGAAGAGTCAAAGTATCATACATGTCGTTAAGTAGCAAAAGTTTTTTTTTTTTGTTCAAACAGTGAGTTCAAGTTTTAACTTTCCATTTTTTTTCTTTTTTAAATTTACATCTAGATCACAGTTAAAATTCTGTGTGTTGGCTAATGAAAGAACATACTGTAGCTAGCCTACATTAGCCTGACTATAATGTTTACCATATACCTAAACAGTCTCATGATAATGAATAGAACATTGTTTTCACTTCTGAATGTATGCAAATTAATTCAAACCACCAAATTTTGACTGTGTGGGTATACTTATTGGCCCCCGTCTCGGTGCCTGGACGTTGGGGTTCACCCCAGTAGATAAGAGAGTATCCTCCCTCCATCTTTTGGTGGGGGAGATGGGTGCTGACTTTTGTATGTGCCTATGCACCAAACAACAGTTTTTAGTGCCTACCTTTTTTGGAATCCTTTTGGTGAGTGCTGGAGAGCACGCCCTCTGGGGACTCCATCTTTCTGCTGGGGGACTTCCATGCTCACATGGGCAATGGCTTTGAGATCTGGAAGGATGTGATTGGGAAGAAGCATTAGCTGACTAGTGTGGCGATCCCTCTTTTTAAGAAAGCGGGCTGGAGGGTGTGTTCAAACTACAGGGGATAACACTCCTCAGCCTCCCTGGTAAGGTTTATTCAGAGGTACTGGAGAGGACAGTTCATCGGGAAATCGAATCTCAGATTCAGGAGGAGCAATGAGGTTTTAATCCTGGCCTTGGAATCGAGGACCAGCTCTACACCCTCGGCACAATCCTCGAGGGGGCATGGGAGTTAACCCAACGTCAACATGTGTTTTGTGGACTTGGAAAAGGCGTTCGACCACATCCCTTGGGGAGTTCTGTCGGGGGGTTCTTCGCAAGTATGACCCCTTGACATGGGCTGTTTGATTCCCTGTATGACTGGTGACAGGTCACCACTGCTGGGAGTAAATTGGACTCGTTTCTGGTGAGAGTTGGAGTCCACCAAGGCCAGCCTTTCTCATCGATTGTGTTCATAACTCTTATGGACAGAATTTCTAGGGGCAGCTAAGGCATAGAAGGTGTCCAGTTTGGTGGCCTCAGCATTGCATCTGTGCTCTGGTTCTATTGGCGTAATCAAGCCATGATCGCCAATGCTCACTAGGGTGGTTCACAGCTGATTGTGAAGTGGCTGGGATTAAAATCTGCACCTCCAAATCTGAGACAATGGGCCTCAGTCGATTTACATTCCTACCCTCACCTATAGTTATGAGTTGTGAACATGAACCTGGATACAAGCGACAGAAATGAGTTTTCTCTGCAGAGTGTCTGGGCTTTCGCTTAGAGACAGAGTAAAAAGCTTGGTCATTCGGGAGGGGCTCAGTGTCAAGCCGCTGCTCTTCTCCATTGAGAGGAGCCAGATGAGGTGGCTGAGGCATCTGGTGAGGTGTTCCGGGCACGTCTGACTGGAAAGAGACCCCGGGGACGCTCCAGGACACGCTGGAGAGACTAAGTCTCTCGGCTGGCCTGGGAATGCTTTGGAATCCCTTTATAAGAGCTGGAAGAAGTGGCTGGGGAAAGGGAAGTCTGGGCATCCCTGCTAAAGCTACTGCCCCTGCGACCTGAGCTGGAAAAGCGATAGAAGATGGATGAATGGAAAGCAATCCATGGATCCATGAGAATGATTGTCAGCTCCATTTTGACCAATCAGTGAGCGTCATTTTCTGAACTCCGCCCATACTATCCACATCCGAGATCTTGTACCAACAAACTAAGCAAGCGCGTGCTTAATTTAAGCCTCGGAATTGCGAATGTATAGTCCTGCTTATATCTGATTCGGAAATATGGTGCTTCGATGTGGCTGGGGAACATGTAATGGAGATGAATGCGATCCAGAGAGATTACTGGGAAGCTATCTGGTGCGCTGTCCCACCCCGAAGTGTAATATATATAAATGCAAACGGTGGATTAAGGTTTGTGGCCGACCTCACGATCAGATGAACCTGTCGTAGATAAATCAGCAAGAAGCGGTCTGCTCCAAGGTAAGTTACTCAATTAGTCGGTGTAACCGCTATAAAGTACAATGGTGATGAACATCTCCTGGAATGTGACATGGGGCTTGCACTACAAATTGACAAAGACCATCCCATTATTTTCACTATTATTCATTATTTATTTCATTATTTTAACCTGTAGTTCATATCAGTTTGACAAAGAATTGGTTTTCTTTTCCTCATTTCTGGTGGTCGAACTACAACTACTGCACTCACCCGCACTGGTTTGATTTTGAACCCTCTCGGTTTATTCCACTGCTGTGGCAGAGACGTGTAGCTTTGCTTACACGGCACGTGAGAAAAGTTATGGAGTTTGAGCCCTTGTAGAGTTTTAATCAATCCAATAATATGGGAGCACACCAACACACACCAACACTTTGATAGAAACTTTAACCGCCGTTCCCGTTGGGGAAACATTGACATTGTGAATATATCCCTGTTGAAAGTAATTCAGGCCTTTTTGTACACTCTTTGTCAATATTTCTGATGGGCACAAAGAAAACAGAAATACTATCATGAATGCACTCTAATGAATGGGTCATAACATGCTTCAGCCGCACTGCGTCCAGCGTTTTGACCGGTAGCTTGGGGTGCCTAACAACAGTATCTAAGTAGGCTTGGCTTAGGTGCCCTGCGGGGATCCATCCATTGGTCGTTCATGAAGTGAAATGTCTCATTTTCTGTGTATTCGTAATTGCTCTTTAACGAAGCGAATATACTTTTAAAAGTAAAAGGGCTCAGGAGGAATGCAGAGATAAACATTTATTCTTAATACAGTGTACTTGATTATTTGATGGAAATGTAAGTATAATACTCAGTTACTACTGTAATTGCAGCAATACTGTAATGCAAATTCTCATTTGTGACTGATCTGTTTGATGTCATGTTTGGAAGAAAGTCAGGGAAAATGAAAGTCAATGCAGACCATTTTCTTCGTATAAGTGAAATTATACTATTGATTGGTTTAAAGTGGCAAAAACTAAACACCCCAAATCTTGATGATCGTATTGATTGGTTTAAAGTGGCAAAAACTGAACACCCCCAATCTTGATGATCGGCTTTGAAGGTGCAGAAATTTACATCAAACTTCTAGCTTTCTCAAAAGGTTCAATTAACCAAGTCACGTCTTTGGTGGTACAGGAATTCTTTTGAAACGGCATTTAAAAATATAAACTACTGTCCCTATGTGCTTAGAGGCTATATTTAAACGCCTTTGAATTTGGATCACAACTTTGCAACAATAGGAAAATGTGGATCTCAGAGGGACAACAGTTGACCACTACATTTTGCTTGGCCCATTTTCTACTGCACTCTGTTTTTCACCCTGGTTTGGGGTGGTTGATTTGCCATTGCAATTTATTTATTTTTTTATCATACCTATTTATTGCATCCTCAAATGTTTTCATTCCCCTATATGTACCGCATAGTATTTTCTCAGCTCTACTTGCCTCGATTTGGGATTTGGGGATTTTCACATCAGGATGGTACTGTGGAAATCTGGGGGGGTAAAACAGGCTCATTTGAAAAAGATACAATAAGAAACAACTACAAAATAGTGTGGTATATTGTTTTATAATTAGTATAGAATCTCAAGGACAGAAGTTTTTAAAATTGTTTTTTTGCCACGTATTCTCAACATTGACAATGATGTGGCAATTACAAATGCTTCAAACCAATGGAGGATCCTCCAGAGCTTTACATCGTCCATATGGTATCATCGGCTGCCATCTACTAGAAATAGTACCTCGTAACACTTACATTCGGCAGTGTAAATGTCAATCAGTGCCGATCCTAGTGTGTACTGTGAAGTTGAAAGTTATTCTATTTTTCCTGACATGTATATGTGATTGCGGAGGGCAACGTGAGGGGTATGACTCGGGTTTATTTGCCAACAAAATGGGTTTTTGTCACTATTTAATTGACTTTGGTAGACAAAAAATTTGTTCATAAAGGGCTCAGGGAGAGGTAATAGAATAGTATTTATTAGAATCAAATAAAGCTAGATGCTACGATGTGAGC
Organism: Syngnathoides biaculeatus; assembly: GCF_019802595.1. Lineage (NCBI taxonomy): Eukaryota > Metazoa > Chordata > Actinopteri > Syngnathiformes > Syngnathidae > Syngnathoides > Syngnathoides biaculeatus. The sequence goes on along the minus strand of NC_084647.1, from coordinate 1,059,949 downwards.
ACAAGGGTTGCTCAGAAATGCTCTCTTTACTAATGTAATTATGATCATCTGTCAGTAAATGTTTTCCTATTTGAACCACGCCTCTTTATGATGCTGTGCAGTCCTCCACCACTACTAACTACAACTTCAATAAATAGTCCATCTACATTTGTTGTCCTTAATGTTGTGGAAAAGGAATGAAAACCTCTGATAAGGACTGCCAGTGAAGATAATTCCATATATTTCCATACTATATACTACACGCGAGGCAAGAAAATGAATAGTGTACACGATTCTGCTGAGATTACTGTCTCACACACACACAGGTAAGTCTTCCTTCCTGCATATAAGTTGTTTTGTTGCTGTGTACTTGGTGAGGGATCACTTCATTCATTTTTGTTTTTGTGATCACGGTACAAACAGCCACATCAGGTGAATAGAGTATAAAATGGAAGAGTACAGCTTTGACCTTTAATTTTATTTATTTATTAAATGCATCCTTCTAACTTTGACACAACACGCCCTGCAAAATGTTCCTCAATCCTGCGTGGGAGACTAAATTTAAGTCTAAGGGCTCAGGAGGAATGCAGAGGTAAAAATGCTCTGTGTCATACACGAGCAGTTTTAAAGTTTGGTTAATGCTCCTTGGCAGAGAAAGGAAGAAGTGGAAGAGAAATGCGGCTCTCTATGATACCGAGACAAGAGCGAGGAGAGAATCAAAAGAGATGCTGACGGAAGAGGCAGGTCGACTGATGGACACAGAGAGAGGAGGGAGAAGAGTCATGTGGAGTCACTTATTCCTCATCAGCAGCTATGCTGTCAGAGCTCCTCACCATAGCAACAATGAGTCATAGAATCAGTAAACACAGGCGATGTTTTGAAGCCAAAAGGCTGACTGGAAGATTAGCTGTGACATTACCTTTTTACAAGTATTGCGCACCGTAAACTAGTCCACAACACATGCTGGTACATTGTTTTATCATTTTCCACATTTGAGGTGAGTTTAGACTTGCCATAACGATCAGTGTTAGGAGAGTACACAGTAGTCCATCCATGCTTTTTACATGCCGCTTATTCTCACATGGGTCACGGGAGTGCTGGAGCCTATCTCAGCTAACTTTGAGCAAAAGGCGGACTACACCCCACACTGGTTTGACAAAATGGCAATTTTTGCTGGTGTCACAAATGGAGTTGGGCATCGTTCAAATTGGAGGGATTCTGATTCAGATGCCAGTTCCTTATTTTGATTCTGGTTCCAAACAATTCTTATTTCTGATTATTTTAGAGGGCTGTGTCTAAAAGTTTTGCTTGGTTTAAATAAACAGTATCCAAATTATGAACATGCATTTTCTTAGGAGCCCGCAACATAGACTTAAATGAACATTTGACTCGTGAGTTCTTTATAACCAGTATTGATATCAAACCTATGAATGAAAAGGCAATCTGTTTGGAAGTAACCTGATTAACTTAATATTCATTAAATAATGTTTCAGCTAAAAGTTAAATCCATCTATTCATCCATTTTATGATTTAACTTAATATTCATTAATTGATATTTCAGCTAAAAGTTAAATCCATCCATCCATTTTATGAGTCTGTTTTCCCCACAGGTGCTGTGGGAAGTTAAATATAGCATTGTTAAAATCATTATTTGGGACTTTTGTCATGTCAAATGGATTATTGGTGGACGTTTTAACTTGACTTCTTGTTTTAAGCTTGTAGCCTTTTCTTTTGAAGGATAGCTGAGAGACTCAGTCTCTCCAGCGTGTCCTGGGTTGTCCCCGTAGTCTTTCCTTTGGGACATGCCCAGAACACCTCACCAGGGAGGTGTCCGGGGGGCATCTGGATCAGATGGCCCAGCCACCTCATTTTGCTCCTCTCAAGGAGTAGCAGCTCAACACTGTGCCCCTCCCGGATGACCGAGCTTGTCACACTATCTCTAAGGGAGAGCCCGGACACCCTGCGGAGGAAACTCATTTCGGCCGCTTGTATCTGGGATCTTGTTCTTTCGGTCACGACCTGCAGCTCGTGCCCATAGGTGAGGGTAGGAACGTAGAATGACTGAAAAATTGCAAACTTCGCCTTTCAACTTCGCTCCCTCTTCACCACATGGACCGATACAAAGTCCGCATCACTGCAGACACTCCACCGATCCGTCTGTAGATCTCCCGCTCCATTGTTCCCTAACTCGTGAACAAGACCTCAAGATACTTGAACTCCTCCACCTGGGGCAGGATCTCATCCCTGACCCAGAGAGGGCACGCCACCCTTTTCCGACTGAGGACCATGGTCTCGGATTTGGAGGTGCTGATTCTCATGGCAGCTGCTTCACACTCTACTGAGAACTGCTGCGGTGAGTGTTGGAGATCATGGTTTGATGAAGCCAACAGCTGAATAGCCTGTATCATGGGGTTTGGTACACCATACTTCCGAAGAACCCCGACTAAACTCCCGACGGACACGGTCGAACGCCTTCTCCAAGTCCACAAAACACATTTAGATTGGTTGGGCGAACTGCCATGCACCCTCGAGGATTTGGGTGAGGGTGTAGAGCTGGTCCACTGTTCCACGGCCAGGCAGAAAGCCATATTGCTCCTCCTGAATCTGAGATTCGACTTCCCAATAGACCCACCTGTTCAGCACCCCTGAATCGACCTCACCAGGGAGGCTGAGGAGTGTGATTCCCCTATAGGTAGAACACACCCTCCAGTCCCCCTTCTTAAAAAGGGGAACATTTGGACTCGTCATAGGGGTTTTGGAGTCGTACTTTGTCTGAAGACTAAAATAAATGCTAAAAATGAATTGCGCAAAAAGTGCGCATCGTGCATGACATCACTGGAAACATATTTAAGTGCAGTGTTAATGTTCGACATGTGCATAAAGTTTAGTGGCATACAATAATAACTGTACATTGTAGGACTAAAACCTCTAGCTTGAATATTCGGGCATAGTGCACTCCTTCATTTTAATGTTGGTCTTGTTGGTGGCATTTTGTAAGTATTATCTGAGATTGCACCTGATGTAACAGTTTGAGAACCGCTGCTGTGAGATGATTTCCTTTTGTCTTTTTTCCTTTGTCCTCCCTCTGCATTTTTTTTAACCTGCTTCCCTGTCCTCTCAAGCCATCGTTTTTTTCAGCTGTGTTTGGCCCCTTTGCGCTCTCTCTTCTGTCTGCTTTTTTTTTTTTTTCTATCGGAGAAGGGAAGTAGCTTTCACTGCCTACAGTCTCCCAGTGGAACAAACCCCCCCTTTGTTTGTCTCCAGTGGAAGATGAGGAGTCTGTCCAACTAGCAGTCCGTGCAGAAAGATTTGGAGTTTGTCCGTGCTGAGGAAGCCACTCGGAAAGGTTGTAAATTAGCCAGCCACTCAAACCATCGTCTGCACTGCATGGGAAGCCAGACCGGGAGGTAGTATTGAGATTTTAGACGAGTACATGATTAAATACCTCTTCATTGGCGATACGGAAGCTAGGCTAAATTTATTTTATTTATTTATTAAGCCAATTGAGAACAGATCTTCATTTGCAATATCAACCTTGGCTGCAAACAGCAGAGAAAAACAAAGAAAACTAAAAGATTACTTCCCTTGAATTTCACTTTCTTATCTTCTCAAGACATCTTGGACAATGCTTTGCTCCCAATTTGTGGGAGCTGTATGGTGAAAACCCTTTCGCAACAGTTTCTCACACACACTCCCAGTCCCAGAATAATTGAAGCCTTTATAGCTGGAACGCAAGAAAAAATTCCATACTGTATTTCCCTCCATCTTTGTTTTCCTTTAAATATAATAACGGCCAGGTGTCACAGTACTTTCACATATATATGAAAGGATTTCTGGAAACAGATTGCATGACTGTTAATTTTGAAAAAACCTAATTTACTATCTTTTTCCAAACTTAATCCGTTACCGGTGTTTTTAGCTGACCTTCCCACTATCAACATAATATCATCAAAACTACCAGACTAAGTATCACACAACTCATCGTCCTCTAGTAAGATAATCACATTTTGGCCCCATCATGATAAGAAATGCAGATTTTTGCTGAGTCCTGCTTGACTGGATGCAATTAAGTAGTTTTCCGCTTTGACTTTTAAACATTTTGCTATGAAATGTTTTTGTGTATGTGAAATCAAATGTCATTGTCTACACAATGCATTAGAGGGTTTGCTCACTCAAAGAAACTCCAAACTACTCCAAATGGCATGTTAGACGCTAAAATAACATTTGACATATCCCAACCTATGGAGACATATCCATCAAAGTCTCATGATATATCGCACTATATCATAGTGGAAGGGATTGTGCAAATGTTGTCTAAAGCCATGCGTGCAAGAACAAGAACACCTTAGTAATGCTCATGAAGCAAGCTGGAATCTTTCCAGCAACCAGTCTCAACTTTAATATGCTACCCTATTCTGTTTTTCCACAATAAAAGAGGCATTAAGACCTTACAGGCTGGAGTGGTGATATAACTTCACTATGCCCAATGTAATTTCCTGCACCTGAAGTGATTAAAGCCATCAGAGATATTGCAGATTAATCTAGTGATTCATCGGTGATTAAAAAACTATTAGACAGCTAAACTGTGCAGACTTATTATTAGCTGGTTGCCACTCCCATCTCTGTGAAATGATGGGATCCTCCATTTAGATGAGTTCATATTAGCATCAACACAGCCACAGCTCTTACACCCATGACGTTTCAGGGTTTTGAACCTCCAGTAACATTGATTTTCTATTATATTTCAAGGCAGAAAGTACTTCCCATCATTATCCACAATATGATATTTCTGATATCATTTCCCCACTTTTGACTGAGCTGTGCTAAAACCACTGCACTTTGGACAATGGAATCTGGAGTGATTTAAATGTTAGTTTTAATTGCTGTGTGTCCCAGAAAGCCTTAAGAGAGTGATCAAAACAAAGTGTACAGACCGACTCCCCCTGGCAAATCATAGCAAGATAGTGGAGACGTCTGTGGGACACAGCAAGGAGGTTCTGTGATTTAATTAGAACCCTATGGCCTGATTAACGTTGCCTGTCTCCTTTCATCCCTCTTGCACATGTCATTCTCAGTGGGTGAGTAGCATGCCTCCGTCTTGTCATCATCCCTTGTCTCCCGTCTTCACTTGTGTGAGGTTAACAGAGGGGGTGTGGGCGTGGGGGCCTCTTGGAGTCAAGAATGCACCGCCTGGTGATGGTTACTGATCACCAGCTGGCTTCTGACTTGATGTGCATGTGCAGAATAGAGGAAGACGCTTGAGTCAGTCGGTATTGTGACGCTCAGTATGCGCCACAAAGTTCTTGTTCTTGCGCTGCAGTCCCAAGACCTTCGAAAATGTTAACCCCTTTCGACCTAAGTGCAATTGGTACATGGACTCCTTATTAAGGAAGGAAAGAAACTGTTTGATGGTTACATCTCCACCCTACAGTTCTGCATGGCATCCACTGTCTAATAGGAATCTCAAGCCGGTCATCCATGTTGTTTGTGTTGCTGTATGACATTGATATACAAATTGCACATTGAATTGTGAGTGTGATGAGCCTGGTAGTTCATTACTAGAAATTTGTCATCAGCATTTTTAGCTCACAACAATGCTTTTTTTTCCCTTTCATATCCGGGGTGCACAGTATTTGCAAAAAAAAAAAAAAAATATTATGGCTGGTAATTGCTGTTGTTCTGGATGATAATTTTTTTGTAAAGGACCATCTGTACCTCCACTGAAGTTCATTTTGCATAGACTGGTAATAGGTAGGGTTTTATGAAATTTGAACTCCAGATAAGCCGAGAGGCCCTGGGGGGTAGATCCGCCCCGCTGCATAATTTTTTATGGCCCAAAAATGCAAATCATCTGTGTTAACTTCATGATTCTGAAAAAAAAAATCTGTATCAAAATTTTAAATTGTAAGATAAATGATAACGTTCAGATATAAGCGTTTTTGTGCTACCAAACATGAAAGATGGTTGAAAAACCCTTTACCCTTAATTTATGGATCAAAAACTAGATCACAAATTTCATGTGTAAATATGATGAGGCGATGAAAGATTTCTATGATTTCACAGTCATAACAGCCCTCTGAGGCAAACCGTAACTACAATGTGGCCTGTGACTAAAAACGAGTTTGACACCCCTGTCCAAGACAAGACAAAAGGCGCATACTGCATTTACATGAATGAGTACTAACAACCGCAACCTACAGTACAAAAATGGTCGAAATAAAAAAAAGTTTTATAAGTGTGTGTCAAAAAGGCAAAAAAACACTAGAAAAAAATAACCACTCGATACTATATTAATCAGAAAATAGCAAAGGCCTTTGGATTTTGTGTCAAATAAATAGCATTGGAGCTTAATTTCACCCGTCATCAGTCTTTTGCCTTTGTATGTTTGTGTAAGTAGGTCTTGTGTTGTGCCATACAATCTGTCCTTATTTAATATTCACATGGCTAACCCTTGGGGGGAAAGAAATGGAGGAAATGAGGCCTTGGAGTAGAAGAGTTTTAGGATTGAAAAGAGGGCATTAGATCCTTCTTTCTTGCTCTTGTTGTACAACACAGATTTAGACACTCTATTGGTACTATAGACACTTGATTGGTACTATAGATAAACTGCACATTGTACTTTAATACACGCACGCACACACACACACACACAAATATACAATTAGACTTGAGAACTGTACACTGTATGTGAATTGCATTTAACATTTTGAAAAGATTTAAAATGAATTACTGCACTTGAAACCAGCTTTGGACTAAACAAAAATGAGGAAATATTTACTCTCAATTCTGCTTAAGTAAATCTCTCTTTTACACATCTAAATATCCAACAAACTAATATCATTGAATTACTTTTATCAGGGTCTAGAGATTTAGCGCTTTAGTGAAAGGTTTTAATAACAAGACACCTGAAATATGACCTGCATTAAGGGATCATCCTGAGGTATCAAAAAGTCACTTATTGAATATGTCATCTAAATAAGAGATTTCTAATGAGCTGAAACGCTACATAAAGAAATGCATTTAATGCTATAAGCACTGCTAAACATCACAGTAGAATGTACTGTAACGATCCCCAGATAGAGTGGATATTTGTCAGGATTATAGGGATGACTGAGCAATCTTGTCGGATGCTTTGCAGGAGATTTGAGACAATGCCAGGACATCATCGCAACAGTCGTACTCTTCTGCACATGATCTCACTTTTCATCTCCTGGCAGAACTACTCCCAGGATTTTGAACAGTTTAGGCTTGATGAATGTAATTGCTTGGTTGTCCCAACAAATCAACACGCTGCTTATGCTGTTCTGTTCACACATTACATCACAAATTACATTTCTGGCTTTCAAAAACATGGAAATTATTTTAAGATATACAGTAGTGTTCAAAATAATAGCAGTTCAATGTGACTAACAAGATTAATCCACATTTTCAATATATTTCTTATTGCTACATGTTGTACAAGTTACCAATAGGTGCAGTAGATTGTCAAAAAAACTATACACTCTTAAAGTGTATGGAATGTCTAATTTCTAATGCAAATTATCTCATCTGGATGAAAATATATGTTTAACTGTACCATAAAATGCATAACCTTTTCAATGTTTTTACCAAAAAATATAAGTGTTTATGAATTAAAGTCCGCGAACTTTGACCTAGTTTCCGGTGTCTGAAAAACGCATGTGGCTGACCTCTGACGTCACTTCAGGTAAACACATTGTACAGCGCTGTACAATGAATGGCCAGGTGGCGGCGTACCTATTTACTAAATAGACGCCGTTTGCAAAATTTTTAAACGGGACCAAAAACGTCATATATACATTCAGAATATTGAAGCCTTTACTATTTATCAGTTTATGACTAACTAAACCAAACAAGAACTTCACAAATGCTTACCAGTCTTTGTTTCCAACACGAGGCATATCCTGCTCCCTGTGTGCTCGGCACTTTCTTCATGGCCAGCTATTTCATCTGCATTCGAATGTGTATCCTGTCTAACTGGCTCTAATCGATAACCTTTAATGCCTTTTATAAAGCTCGTATTCTTCACAGTCTTCGTGGGACCCTTCAAAATAGTCTTCATTGCTTGAAACATCGGAAAATTCATTGTTGTTCTTATAATTTATTCCAATGCTCACCATTGTTGCCGGTTCTGACGTCACGTTCCTACTCGGCTGTTTCCGCTTTGTTTCCATCTTTTTCTGGCAAATCCAGCAATGTGCGATCATTTTTTGCCGATAATCGAAAAATAAGAAGGTTTCCTTCATAACTGTCACGAAACGGGGCTCGAGGGTGGACCCAAATGCACGACTCCAGAGACAGCAGACAGTACAGAGGAAACCTTTATTGGGTCCAAGGTCTGAGGTCAGGCAGACAGTCCAAACAATCAGAAGTAATAGTACGGCAGGCTTACGAGGGTGGTCAGTGGACAGGCGTGGGTCGGTGCACGGAGAGCAGAAGTCAGGCAAACAGGAGTGCGGGAACAACGCATCAAGGACGACGATGTAGCGTAGGACAAGTCGTCCCCCACGTCCTATCTAAACTGGGCGTCATCAACTGTAACACGGTGCAGGTGTGCTCTGACTGATTTGCTGGCCACGCCAGCCTGGGCAGGGAACCAGGAGCATGACAATAACGGATTTCAGATTGCAATTCTGCATTAAAAAAACTGTATATTAGCAAAAAGGTGTATTGAGGACCTTCCATACACTTTAGGGCTTTTCAATTTGGTAATTTGTTGAAAGGGGTGTTATTAAAGTTTTCAGTGTGCGACATTCAATCATTGAAGTCATCAATTTCATGAAAAACAGGTGTGAATCAGGTGGTCCCTATTTAAGGATGAAGCCAGTACCTGTTGAACATGCATTTCTCTTGAAAGCCCGAGGAAAATGGATCATTCAACACATTGTTCAGAAGAACAGCGAACTTCGATTAAAAGTTTAACTGGAGAGAGGAAACCTTATAAAGAGGTGCAAAAAATGATGGAGATTTCAGATAAAGTAATCTCTAATGCCTTAAAATTAAGAGCAAAACCAGAGATACATGGCAGAAAACTGAAGACAACTAAATTAATTGCAGAAGAACCAGAATAGCAAAGACTCAGCCAATGATCAGCTCCAGGATGATCAAAAAAAGTCTGGAATTACCTGCAAGTACTGTGACAGCGAGAAGACGCGTCTGAAGCTCATCTATTTACAAGAATCTCCTGCAAAGTCCCTCTATTAAAAAAAAAAAATAAAATGGGCATGTGTAGAAGAAACTACAATTTCCCAAAGAACACATCAACTGAGAAATAGAGGAACATTTTGTGGACTGATGAGAGTAAAATTGTTGTTTTTCAGTCCAGGGGCCACAGACAATTTGTGAGACGACACCCAAACTCCAAATTTAAGCCACAGTACACAGTGAAGACAATGAAGCATGGTGGTGCAAACATCATGATATGGGCACGTTTCTCCTACTATGGTCCTGGGCCTATTTTATCGCATACCAAGGGAGTGAGTATATACAGTAGGTAGAATGGTGCTGAGGGTGGAGCTGCCAAGGGCAAGCCAAAAGAAGAGTGATCATGGATCGGTTTGCATATCAAAATACATGAAGTGGTCATGTTGCTTTATGATGAAGAGGACATGCCCTTAAAATGAATGTTTCAACAAGACAATGACTCAAACACCCTGGTAAACATGCAAAGTCTTGGTTCCAAACTGTTTTATTGAAAGGATCGGTGCTGGTCGGCGCTCAGGAGACAAAGACGACACTCAACAAAAGACCAACGTTCCCAAATGCTATTTAGCCTCAATAACTGGGATATTTATTTCAACCAAATGCAAGTTCTCAAAATACAGTTGACATTGCGTGAAATCATCATATGAGCCCCTTACCTCTGCCGAGAAGGTGGAGAGCCAAACACCCAGGCAGAGCTCCGCTTGTCAACCAGCTGGGCGTCCGTACGCAACCCGCAGCAGACTCTACCCGTTTGTACTCTGCATCTCTCTGTTATACTTTTCAGTTGCGTGCGAGAGGAAGGGCGAGTGGCCTACCTGTCCGCCCTGGCGCCGCAACGTTTGTTTCCTGATTTACTATTGACACTTAAGAGTGTCCTTCAGGCTCTGAAAAACATCTTACGCAGCCATAACTGTCAAGACATCCCACAACAGTGTTCTTCTTTCTTATGCGAACAAGATAGTGAAACGGTCAAAACATCTTGACCAAAAAACAAGTTAGTGAAAAACAACTTATGGTTGCACAATACATTCGGGTATTCATCGGTTATGGGAAGCATCACTAATTAACACTCCTCTCACAAACCAACAAAGTAAATGTCATGGAGTGGCCCGACCAATCCCTGGACCTTAATCCAATCGAGAATTTGCGGGGTGACATGAAGCAAAACCAAGAAATGCAAATGAATTATGGAATGTCTTTGAGGAATCTTGGCGTGAAATAACAGCTGAAAGATGCCAAAGTTTGTTGACTTCATGCCACACAGATGTGAAGCACTTATAAAACTGGTGGTCATAAAACTAAATATTGGCTTAGTGAGTCAAAGGATTCGTTAAACCCTGGAAACAAATAGCTTGTAAAGTCAATGACAGACTGCTATTTTTTGAACACACCCCTTTCAGTAAATTGCCCTTAAGAGTGTGTATATCATGTTGGTTTTCTGAGAATCTACTGCACCTGCTGGGAACTTGTTTGATATAATAAAAATATCCTGAAAACGTGGATTAATCTTGTTAGTCACTTTGGCCTGCTATTATTTTGAACATTACTGTATCTCTCCCCGTGTGTCTCCGTGAAATGCTTCTGCGCAGTTGGACTGCTATTTATTCGAATCACCAATTAGTACTGTAATTTTTCAAAAATAATGAAAAATTTTTTCAAAACATTTTCAAAAACTCAATAGAGCGCATTATATTTAGGTCTGAATGAAAAATAAAAACAATACAATCACATTGTATAGTCGCATACAGTACACAGGTACATAGACTGGTTAAAAAAAAAAAGGTATACATATAAATTTCAATATGATATCTGATGTCTTATGTTACAGATTCATATATATTACAGTAATGTGCGCCACCAGCCTGAACTCTGAATACTGACCTACAGGGTGAGGGTGATGGGGGGAGGTTTGCATTTTAGGATTGTTATTGTAGCATGTTAGGACATCAGAACCGACTGCCCCTAAGTTTGTTTTAACTTAAATGAAGACAAAAAATATCTCTTACAAGGGCCAGTTGTGCAGCCGCTTTTAAAAGAAATGGTTCACCACTCTGGCCGATGATGCAGCCAAACCGGAAGCAAAACAGCGTGAGCAGAAACTACGTAGTACAATCATTTAAAAAAATAAAAAAATAAAAGAATAGCGCATACAATTGAAATGCTCACTTCTTTTAAGAGTGCCCATTACGCTCATTTCTACATAGTTTGAGCTTTCGTTTTAATAGCGACCTGACGCTATCAAGAGATGCTACAATTTGTAGCCAAACGGGGGTAAGAGGCTGCGCTATTAGCACGGTGGACCTTCCCCTCAAAGCGCTGACAATAATGAGACATAAAGGAAACCAAGACTTACAATTAAAAAAAAATGTTTTCTCACAAACGCCATTGATAGCACAGAGGATGACATGCTGTAGGAGCAAGATGGGATCACTGTTCATGAATGCAGGAGGCACCACAACTGGATCAACTCATCAATGATGAGTTTGACAGTGATGCACAAAGGTAGCTACAATGGAAGTCTTTCAGATTGGAGATGAGTCAGATGCTTCTTTTGAAGTCTTGGCCAAGGATGTGTAATGTAGTGGATAAACTGCACTATGCGCAAGCATTTTATGCACAAATACTTAATGCAATTTTTTTTTTTAAATGAAACAGTGTTAAATAGTTTATTTATTTAAGACTGTAATATGTGTTATCAACAGTATTAATTATGCCATCCTTGAGCATTTATTTGAGTTGGTTCAAGGATTCTGTTCAGGCAATTCCAGGGACCAGGACAAGCGTGTCCAGTGGCCTGTCCCAAGATATATATTACCGCTGTGTCAGTATATGCACAAAGATTATTATTGATTGTTGTACAAATGTTTTTTTGAAAACCATTACAAGTGGAGGCAATAAAAGTACAAACCTCGCAGAAGAAAAATACAGATAATTCCCAATAATTTAACCATATGGATAGCAGCAAATTGGTGGTGCGCATTATACATTGGTAGAAGGGTTTTCCTGATATATATATATATAGGTCAACTTTGGGGGTGCGCATGATACTTCAGGACGCATTATACTCAAGAAATTACAGTACTTGGACGGAGACATAGATGATGCAAAAGTAACTATTGTAAGTTTGAAGAAGTACATGTATTGTAATTACTGTTCAAGGAAAGGTAACATGTAACTTTCCTCATATCTCAAATTGTCGATATTTTGATTCACTGATTAATTATTAAGGCACCCTAAATTTTGGAGGTGAAAATATTTGTACAATTTTTCCAAATAAGGGTTATTTTTATGCGGCAGGCACCAACTTTGTCCACAGCCAGCCTAAAAAACTTAAAGAACAGGTTGATGTACTGTAGATTTCGTTTGGTAAAGGAAAAAAACACAACACTTTGTGGGTCACCAATTAGCGGCCCTAGTCCCCATTGTGTAGCCTATTGAGTACCCCTGGGTTACGGCATTGAACTCTGATAATCAGCAACCCCATAAAAACTGACCCGTGACGCATTAAGATGCCCTCAAACAAGGCACCAGACCCACCTACCTGCTCAGGTGTACAATTGTTACACTAACCACTGTTACATCCAGGTTGATTTGTTTAGATGTGTGGATATTTTTCAGTATGTGTGCATGTAATGTTTGTAACGAAATAATTACAGTCAAAGTGAAAACGGAATGTCTGCAATATCTTCTTGTGTCCCTTTCTTAATTCTGCTGAATATACCTTTGCTCTGTTTTGCCTTACAAATATAGATTAGTCATAAGATTTGCACAATGATCTATCCAGGGAACACGTCTTCAGGCTGGAGGTATCAGAGAAGTCAATGTAAAAATAATTCTGTCTCGAGGGATTTTGGTTGGGACACATTGCAGGATTATATATTTTTTTACACATTAAGGCACTTTTGGGAGGCACAGTTCCGCTCCCATTGACAGATGGTCGAGTGTGGTGTGTGTTTGCCCACGTTTGGTTAAAGAATTGGGGGATGGGAGTTTGTGGGGAGTGGGTGAAAGGGGGAAGAGAGGTGTGGGTAGAGGTCAGCAGAGGCACAGCTGGTGAGATCCCATCTCCAACCAGCTGCTGCCTGAAAAGAGTGTCTGTCAGCAGTCTCCTCGGCTGCCTGGCTTTACATGTCTTCTCTTTCTCTGTGTTCCCATTTCTGCTGCCCTGTTCCCCCTCTATTACCCTGCAGACTATTCCAAAATCTCTGCTACGATGCACCTTGACCTCGACAGTAAAAACAAAACAAAAATCGTAGCTTCCTTGGCTTCTTTGTTAAAGGATGAGAGTCTCAGGACATGGTGGTTTGTCTGTTGGGTGGCTGTTTGACTGAGCTTTACTTGTTTTCCTTCTTTCCCTGCAGTTGCTGAATGCATTACTTTGAAATATGCTTGCTCATTCTCATGTTATTATTATTATTGTGACTACATCGGCTTACTTGGGGCTAATTGTGGGTGTCAGCGTCTTCTGCCTTGGTTGAGGCCGCCTTCTGGCCCTGTTCTGGTCACTGGGCTATTGTTGAGGGGAGGGTTGTAGGGTCCGGTGGGGGTGGTGGGGAACTTCCCCCTTTTCTCTGTGGTCTTCCGCAGCAGTCTAGCCTGTTACTTCACACACTGCAAATTTTTGGTACTCATACTGTAAATACTCCACACATTGGGCACACTCATATCTCATTCATGGTCTCGTAGGGGACTGGCACCAGGTATGGTGGGGTGAGCACCGGGCTGGGTTCTGGAACATCTGTGCTGGGTTCCAGTATGTAATTTGAGTGCATCATTCATTCATCTGTGGGAGGAGTAGGGCAAGGTCGAGCCAGGGAGGACACTCAGCCAGGTGTTCTGGAACCCAGGCCTGCTCTCTGGCTCATCATGCCTTTCTCCCGTGGATTTTTAATGCACTCCATACTTGGTCATCCTCTGAGGATGGTAGTTGCCAGTTGAGGTCCTAATAACCGTAGTAATAGGGTGGGTGGTGGTTTTCTCACTCCAGTTTTTGAGGGACAGGGGTGTGGGCCCCGCATTCCTCAATCCTCTCTTGGTGCCCTTACCCATCCTTGCTCATGAGGGGTGCTTAACATAGGGTTGCTTTCGTGGGCTATTACCATTTTTTTGGGTGGCTGATGGCTCCTGCATTGGGCCCTTACAGCGGATGGAGCACCGATGCTCTCCAGAAGTGGCGGGGGTAGTGACGACTTGGTGGTGGGGGCTGCCTGGGTGGTTTTGGCCGAGGGGAGCACTGGCACCTCCCTTTAGGACTGTTTGGTGGCATCCCCCTGGTTGGTCAGGCTTCTTCGATGTGCTGGTTTAGCAACTCCATACACCAGTTGACTGACAAGTTCGATAGACTCACTGTAGATTTTAATCGCTTCTGCTGAGATCACTAACAATAATACAGTTTATATTAACATACGGTGAGTACGGAAAGTTTTCAGACTCCCTTAAATTTTCACTCTTTGTTATATTGCAGCCATATTCTGAGTTCCAGAAAGTCAACCATCACTCCAGCCCAAAAAGCCTCATGGATGTATGAGCTCAAAAGTGTGCTTCTACTAAATATTAAGCCTAGGTCTGAATACTTATGGCTGTGTGATGTTTCCTTTCTTCTTTTTAAATAAATCTGCAAAAATTTCAACAATTCCTTTTTCTGTGCTGTGTGAAAGTACAGAAAGAGGGGAAAAAAACACAACTTCTTTTAGCAAAGGTGTGACAACTAACTAGAGCATTGGCCTCACAGTTCTGAAGACCGGAGTTAAAATCCCGGCCCCGCCTGTGTGGAGTTTGCATGTTCTCCCCATGCTTACGTGGGTTTTCTCCGGGCACTCCGGTTTTTTTCCATATCCCAAAAACATGCATTAATTGGACTCTGTAAATTGCCCCTAGATGTGATTGTGAGTGTGGCTGTTGTCTGTCTCCATGTGCCCTGCAATTGGCTGGCAACCAGTCCAGGGTGTACCCTGGCTCCTGTCCATTGATAGTTGGGATAGGCTCCACCATTCCTGCGACCCTCGTAAGGATAAGTGACAAAGAAAATTGATTGATGGATGGACAACACAGAGTGGGGTCTGAATACTTTCCGTACTGACTGAATCAACTCACAGGTTCTTCCAGGTTTTGAGACACTAAAAAGAGAATTCCACTGCACTACTCGGCGATATCACTGCCTTGCTCATTTTCCCACATCCTATCCTCCCATTTTCTCTCCTCTCTTGTTCTCATGGCTAGTTATTGGATGTCCTCACTGGGTGTCACCCCCCACAAATAATATTACATGTGTTCAACTATCGAGACAGTATCATGATAATTTTGCTGTCCTCTCTTCCCCTCGTCCACTCTGTCCCTCTGCCTGTCCCCCAAAATGTATTTCTGTTGGCAGTCATCATCATAATATATAGATTTTTTTTTTAATAAGCAGGGGGAGTTTTTCAAACCCCCTAATGAACTGCAATACTGTTCCAGCACACAGGCATACAGATACGCTTTTCTGCAAGGCCATGCAGCTGAGCACGACAGGCTGAAAAAGAGAGCGAGGAAAAAAGACAAAATAATGTGGATATACTTTTGATGTATTTATACACATGGATGACCAAAATGATCAATGATCAAAGTAGATTTTATTCAAGTCACTAATCATTAAAGTACACTGCATTCATGCTGCAACAAATTATTTTTTTGTTCATTTGCTTGTCAATGTAAAAATAATTTCCTTTCACATGGATCAGCAAAAAACAGCTGAAAACTAGTTGGAC
The DNA here is from genome assembly GCF_019802595.1 of Syngnathoides biaculeatus. Lineage (NCBI taxonomy): Eukaryota > Metazoa > Chordata > Actinopteri > Syngnathiformes > Syngnathidae > Syngnathoides > Syngnathoides biaculeatus. Next base: position 1,044,005 of record NC_084647.1, on the reverse strand, counting down.
ATCCATCGATCCATCCATTTGCCAAGCCGCCTCATTTGTTAAAAAAAAAACAAAACAAAAGAGCACTTTCATCTAAAATATCCTGTAGATCCACAACCTACTTCCACATTCGCCAAAAGCACTTCCTGCTTGCTCGGATGAAAGGAGGAGGGGGGGCCGTTTCAAAGCACCCGTACAAAGTTGAACTGCCTACATTGTATTTTTTTTTTCTACACACAAGAATCACCAAAGATGACAAGAGATGGTGTTCAGGCTTTGTTTGTGTTTACATGTATCATCCCATATTTGTCTCAATGAAAGATGTATATGTACATAATGTTTGTCCCAAGACACCAGCCTTGAGGAAAACAAAATTTTATTGAGTTCGTCTTAAATTAAAAAAAAAAAAATCATGTTGGTCATGTAACAGATTTGATAAATATAATGTATAGAATGTAGGAGGACAAACACAAAGTAATGCTGGTGGTCCACCGATATAATTTTGTTTTTTTAATGATGTCATTTTTAGAATCTTTTCCAAATGCTTTCAAGCTTAATAGTTGGGAGTCCAAAAGTGAAGCTACAAGTTCAAAAACTCGAGGCCACCAACCAGGTGTTGGTGGGCATCGCCCGTCCTCATTCCCTCGCTCTTCTAGTGCTATTGTTCCATCGATGACAGGGCCCACGTGCCCCCCTATTCAGCATCACGGTGGGGGGTAGGCGGGTTCTTTGTCTGGCGGCCATTGTTCCAGACACGCGTTCCCATTTGACGGACACACGTACTGATAAAAGAGAAAGAGGAGGAGGAGGCCCCACCGCTGGCCATTCTTGACGATGGCGGTGGCAGTGAAAAGACGAGACGCACTGACCATCTGTGGTGCGTGTCTGCCATCTCTCGTGACTGCTTATGTGCGCGTACACACTTCATTTAGGGTGCAAAAGAATCTCTCTTTTATCTTACCACACTTTCCATGGGTAGCAATCCTAGTGACGGAGTTTCCCTTTGCTGCGACGTCTTCCTTTGTACTGCGCGGAGTCACTAACAAGTATGATGAGGTCAGAAAGAGCCTATTCTATGACAGAAAGTGACTTCATGCTTTTTTCCAGACCTGCCCCTACTTTTCTCCTGTCAAAAGTAACTGGCTGAGTTGTGTGTCACTGTTTTCGACCATCATGCCAAAACACTGCTCTCCTTGTCTCCCTTGTCTGTTTTCCTCTCTGGTAATGCTTGACCCAGTCTGCTCAGGTCTTCACCTCAGTTGTGTTTATTCTTGGTCCTCACAATATTTCCCCATCCCATTTTGTTCTATTCTGAGAGGTTCTCAGAAGTGGAAGCTCTGAAATTGAATACTTACTGCAAAATGAGTGTAAACCTGGATCCCAATCATGTAGTATAGTTCTCTACCATCCAGTTGGTATGGCAAACCACTGCACAGTTTGTGGGCAGGATGATGATGCATCCTCTTCATAAATAGTTGCACATCATAGCTGTGTGACACAATGTAACCAAGAGAGTACATAAATGACAGCAGTGTACAATTCATGTTCTTTAGTGCGTCTGTCTAATAGCACAAATTAAAGGATGGCTTGAGGCATGTTTAATGCTCCCGTTGTTGTGCAGATGTTACCATTTTCTGTCAGCCAATCAGGAGGCAGCAGTGTATTTTTTGAAGTCTTTGAGTCATGTATCAGTTTGTCTGATACCCAAACAGAAGTCAAGGTGCCAAAAAGCAATATCAGTTATTGTGGTACGCTTCATAATTACTAACAAAGGAAACTACAAACTGCACATTGTGTAATACTGTACAGTTTGGTGAACTCTTGTTTTTGTATTTACTCCTTGAAAGCCCAAACATTCTTTCTTTTTTTCCTCATACATTCACCATGTTCTTGCTTAGTCGTACACACACAGTGTTCCCTTCTTTTTTACTTTTTCTTCTATTCATGCCAACTTCTTCCAAAACAGATTTTACAGGTGAATACTTGTAATGCTCCTTTTATACAGTATTTTATTCTTGTTTATGTGTTCTCAAGCACAAAATAAAAACCATGGGTTCAGCAAATTCAAAAGAATGAAAGGTTCTATTACCCAATAAATGTATCTATAAAAGAAAAGTGTTTAAGAAAGTCAGAACTTTGGACATTAACGCTGTAGACTCTTTATATCATGCAAATCATCTGCTCGAAGCTTCTGATTGGCCTGGTTTTAAGAAATTCACGTTTAAAATAATGCAGCTTTAGCTAACTTGGTTTGCCTGATTTTCTGAACCAATTCAGTTTGCCGTTGTCAGTGCTTGACCACACTGCTTTTTGTGCTTGTCAGTGGGAAGGTCACTAAGTATGCACTCCTAAACCCCTGCTTCATAAAAACAAAAACAATATGGCTTTAAATTAAAATGATAGTCTTCACAAGAGATACCATATGTTTTTGTTGCAGTCATCTGTATCTGTAACTCCAGATTTCTTCACGGAAACTTTTTTGTTGTGGTGGTGGCAAATCGAAAAGGATAAGAGAGTTTTCTTGTGTGCTGCATTTCTAAACAGATTAGAGGGCAAGGAGACAGATGGTAGCTGCTATTGAGGTAAATTGATAGACTTACAGACAGATGGATTTATCGCCATCTAGACCACAGATGCATATGCACAGAATCAATGTTTCATCATCCGGAATGTGGAGGAGTCGGGCTTTTCATTGACCAAAAAAAGGAACTAGCAATCTTACATGGCTTCAGTGTTCTTCATCATGCTGTACTGCCTTCATCCTAAACGTCTCCATCCTGTGAGACATCATCATCATCTGCTTTGTGCAGAGAAAGGCACTTTTAGGACAAGGATGTACAGTGATGAGGCAAATGTTAAAAGCTTTAAATGCGTATTGATTTTTGACTTATGGCCTTGTATATAATTGCTTTACTTGCATAGACGTGCATAATGCATACACGTGTTGTTTGACGATGAACATATTCAAATTTGGAGAGACACACCCTCCAAATGTGCTCAAGTATAATAAACTGCGCTTTACCACTGTTGGTTGGTTGGTTGATCAAGTGCCTTTACCAGGGAGGGGTGTGCACAGACCTTTTCATGGGAAGGTGCCCAAGCCAACAAAACAATGGGAGAACATACGGTCTGAGGTGGGGGATGTTTTACCACTCCCCAAACAAGCACGATTCACACATGGAACACCCGGTGGTCTGTTCTGAAAACATGTTTCTCACAGTGGAAAATGAATTCATGCATCTTCCTGTGCAGGGGCCAAATACTAGTTCAGCTAAATTTGAAAGCCCTCAGATCACTCTTGATGAGAAGTTGCATGTACAGTATACAAGACTTTGAGAGCAAGAGATGTGATGATGCAAACGGCGAAAAAAAAAAAAAAATATATATATATATACATATATATATAATATACATTTTCTTCACCGCTTATCCTCACGAGGGTCACGGGGAGTGCTGTAGCCTATCCCAGCTGTTAACGGCCAGGAGGCGGGTACACATTGAGACAAACGGGCGCACTCACAATCACACCTAGGGGCAATTTAGAGTGTCCAATTAGTGTTGCATGTTTTTGTAATGTGGGAGGAAACCAGAGTGCCCGGAGGAAACCCACGCAGGCACAGGGAGAACATGAAAACTCCACACAGGATTGGTGAGTTAGACCAGGGTATGTGACCAATCTTTGTCACCTGTGGGGCTGTCAATGGGCCCATTATTATGCCAATAAAATGAAATAGGCGGCTTATTTATGTGTATAATATAGGGTATATGCTGTTCCTTCACCAGCCACACAATTTAATTACAGTACTTATTTCATAAAAATGTTTCGTTTTTTTTTTTCAAAATGTTTACTTTGAGACCTGGAGAAGGTTAGCTCATCTACTATCCTTCTCTCGCCTCTTTTCCAGAGACTTCCTTATGAGTCTCCAAAGAGCTATCATCAAAACAGTAGCTGGAGTCACTAGTAATGTAGGAAAGACTATAACGAAACATACATTTAGAATGCCCACATCTCTTTTACTATTCATGTCCCCCCCCCCCAAAAAAAAAAAATACAACTAGTTGCCATGGGATATATATAGTTGCCATACATCTCCAAGGTTTTCACATGGTCTTTGAATCATGTTTAACGTGCAGAGCAAGTGCCATGTCAGTTAGCACCGGAAGGTGCTGAGTTTGGCAATGGTATGCTACTTAGCACACGCACCCACACACACACAAATCTTCACAATGGAAAGCTGTTGACAATGTAATCCAGTTGACAAACACAAGCTGATGCTATGGAATTGTGTGCTTGTGTTCAGAAGCCACTTGAGGGCACACTCACACACTTCATCATCCCACAGTTGATGGGTAGGCAGCATCCTTCTTTACTGTTATACGTAGCTGTGTGAACAAAGAACATATTCCCTGGGCAATTGAGACAAGTTGCTGTAGAGTAATTAAGGAGAAGACAGATGAATGAGAGAGTGAGAAAAAGGAAAGCTGAATGAAATGAATGAGCGGTTTGTCAGGTTAAAGCATGGGTTGTGGTGGTAGATGGAGTTTATAAAAAAAAAAAAGAGGATTTGGATTTATAAGATCATCACCTCTTTAGCTCCCCTTTCTTCTTTGCTCTCTTTGATGAAGCCCAAGAAAGAGACCATGTGTTTTGTTTGAGGTTTTCAGTGCACGCCTCAAGCCTGTGGTAAAGCCATACAGACACTTTTCATATCGGTCCACAGAACGTCCACTATCTCGCATTTTGTGGACAATTTTTGTGAAAAATGAGACTTTTTTTTTTTTCCTTTGTGTTGTGTGCTAAGAGCCAGCAAAGCGAGTATAACAGCGAGTCGATGCTCCGTGTTATTACGACTCCCACCATTGAGCAAACCCCCCCCCCCCCACTTTGAACTTTTCAAGCACTCCATTTCTCGTGTTCGACCAGCCGAGGGGATGGGGGATTAGGAGGGTTTGCATGCGCGCATCACTGTAAATAGTAACCAGGAAGTGTTCCAATCCATCCATTTTCTTAGCGGCATGATAGTCGCAGGAATCCTGCAGACTATCCCAGCTGTCAACGGGCAGGAGGCACCTTTACACACACGCAGACACGGGGAGAACATGCAAACTCCACACACGGAAATCCGGGATTGAACAGCTGTGCCTCATAACGTATTTTGTTGCTTTACCGTAGCAGCACAAGAGGCTATAGCTTAGTGGCTAATAACCAGTAATGGTTAAATGCCTGCAAATTTACCCACTGATGAATGAGCCTCAACTGTGACAGCCACAGTTTTATCCTGTCAGGCTGACCCCACGGGAGGTTAAAGAAGGACTGATTTGGGTGCATTTTCTCAGTTTTGGTGCAGAACAAGTCGGTCACTTGGCTTAGCTAGAACAAATGGTCTGTAATGCTAAGCACCGGAGACGTCTGGGGCGGAGTCAAGGATGTTTCTTCCGCGTTTGGCTCTGAAAGTTGGCACATATCCAGATTTTGCTTGGATTTCAAATATGTTCTTTAGTTTCAATTTTTATTTTCAATTATTTAAAAAAAATATATGTAATAATATTACTTCACATTGGAGGGTTTATTGTATATGAATTTTGGGGAGAGTCTTCCTTTAACCTACCATGCACATTTTTGTGATTTGGGAGGAAAGTGGAGTACCTGGGGGAATCCCACACAGCATTGGGGAGAACATCCAAATTCCACACGACCAGACGGAATTTACGTCTGATATATATATACACGCACGCACACACACTCTGTGACAGACTGCCACAGTCTCACAGTGCCAATCTTGTCAGGTAGTTCAGGACCAGACCAGCGACTTACACAGCTGAGCAACTGAAGAAACTGCTCACAATCAGGGTCAGAGTTCTGAGAGCAGAAAAGCTCCCAGTACTTGTCATCAGATCAAATTTTCTGTATCATGGGCCAAATAACATTGCTCCCAATGATGAGGTCATCCCTCTGTCCTGGAACCAGAAAAGCTGGTACAATGAACTTGAACCATAGATCTCCATATCAAGGTCATAAATACATTTTGGCTGAGTTGTAAGGCCACCACATCCAACTACGACCACATTTTCAGGCACTGGCTGGGAGTTCGAACGGACATCAGCCGCCTTCAGCTTGACCTGAGTCAATTATTCCTCTCAATGTAGACTGGCCCTTAATAGACACTGGAGCATAAAACAAGTCACTAACTCCTCCCACTCTCTGAGAGACAGTTTGTCACCAGGAAGATTATCGCAGCATATAACATAAGTAGACTGCAGGTCTAGCTTGTCAGTGAGGGTGTCACTTGCACAGCCCGTTGTTACTTCAAACAAGGGCAGGCTAATTTAAATCAGCAGCGGTAGCGGACTGGGATGGCACAGCTGAGGAATTAGGGCATTCAAGCCTTACATGACCTGGGTTGAAGCAGTTAAGGCACAATCTGTAAAGTCTGCAATGTGCGTGTGTCGTGTGATCTGTGGAACCACGAACTCTGCATGCAGCCGATCAGGTGAACGTCGGACCGGCTTACGGTCCAAGGACGGGCGGTTATGTCTGGAGGGCCTGTGTTTCCTGTCAACATAGTGAGCGACTCTCAAAATGACAGAATCCCGTTGCTGGTGTGACTGGAGGTCATCAAGGGGCAAGGAACACCAGTTTTGAAACCCAACGCTGCTCACAAGCATCAATTTTGGCTTAGTCATGATGTATGTAAGAGGGTTGAAACAAACAACAGTGAACTTTTAACCTTTAAGCCAGCGACTAAACCTTTCACAAACCGTCCACTTGAGAGCAGTGAGCAGGGTTTGCTGTGAGTCAGGGATTTGCTTGCAAAATCAACGGGTCTGGCTCTATCTCCACCATCAGGTACTTGAGACAAGACAGCACCCAGAACATCAAGGGAAGCATCGGTGGAGAGGATGAAAGGCTTGTCAAAATCTGGGTGCATCAACACTGCAACGTTGTGGAGTGCAGATTTAAGATCCTCAAACGGCTTCTCACAGGCAGGAGTCCAATCCTGAGGAATCAGGTCTTGGAAAGTGCCAGCACGCCCTCGCCCAGGGTAACCTCTTGCTCACCTCTTCTGTCCAGCAGACAATGGGTAAAGTGGCTTTGTAATGGAAGAACAGGCAGGAATAAAGTTTTGGTAAAACAGCACCATCCCAAGGAAAGACCTGACCTTCAGCTGAGGACTGCAGCCATCATCATTCATGAGATTCCTCTTACTGAAAGCTGTGATGACATTCACTTTTTCCTGATCGACTGAGACGCCAATCCTGTCCACCATATGGCCAAGAAATCTCACAAACCTGTGTAGGAAGTGGCATTTCTTCTGTGCCAGCTGGGTTGTTGGCTAAAAGGTGTGAGAAGACCAGGTCTACGATTCTCAGGGCTATTTCCTCATAGGGGGCAAAGACAAGCAGATCATCTAGATAACAAAGGAGACTGGAGAAATTCAAGTCACCAAAGACACTGATCATCATCCGCATATATGACGCAGAGCTGTTGCCTAGGCGCTGGGGAAGCCTATTATACTCATATAGACCCAAGGGGCTTGTAAAGGCTGTATATCGACTGTCAGAAACGTGGAAGGGGATGTTGTAGAACCCTGATGTGAGATCCATGGTACTGAAAAAGGCATTTCTACCAAGGGCAGCGAGGTAGTCAGCCCGGACAGTTTTTGCAATGGGCCAGTGAAAGTCTGTACAGGTCCTCAAGCCACCTGACTGCTTCCACACCAAGACTAGCGGGGAGGCGCACTCACTGACTAACTTACTAATGATGCCTTTCAACTCCATCTCAGACAGCACTTCCCTCAATTTGTGGTAATGCGCGGGGGGAACTCGTCAATAAGGCAACCAGAAGGGGCGGTCATCAATGAGGTGTATATGATGAACAAAGCCCTTTGCTTCCCCACAGTCCAGCTTATCCCTGGAGAAAATGTCTTCATAAGTCAGCACAAGTTTAGCTAGTCTCTGACTCCACTCCTCTGACACGTCACAAGCTTCAAGGTTTATGTCTCGCAGTCCACACTCTCTCAGCTGTTGAAACGGATTAGCTGTGGAAACTGACTTATTGGTAGTGTCAGCAGTCTGACCAAATTGTGTCTCAGCCACACTCTGAGAGATGGTCAGACCCTCCATAGCAACACATGGATAAACATCTGCCACCATTGCATTACGGCGTCGTGTTACCGGGCTTTTTGTGGGGTTTAAAATTTTCATTGGGACCCAGTGATCACACCGCATTGGAGTGATAACTCATCCTACGATTATGGCTCTGGGAGCTGAACGGGAGGAGGTGGACTCAATGATGACAGAGCTCCCGAGTGATACAGGGGCACTGCTGGGCAACTTCCCCCACACTAGATACTCTTGCTGGGGAGCAAGGGTGCCTGCCGCAGTCTCACAGTGCCAACCTTGTCAGGTAGGTTTCGCTGCCACAACAGTGTGGACATTAGGCTGCCATTTGTCAGAGTTTGAATGTGCCTTTAACACCTTTTGTTCGCCAGAAGCACCTGGTCCCCAAGAGAATAGAGACTGACCCTTGACCCGCTGGTTGTACTGATTACGTTGATGTTCCTGCTCAGCAGAGCAGTTCTTTTGTGCCAATGTCATGGCGCAGTGCAGGTCATCCAGAAGTGTTTTCACATAGACTTTATAGTCACGCACAACCTCATCATGAAGAGGGTTCTTAAAGAGGAGATGGACTGGCAGTAGAGGCACCCGACCAAACATCAGATAGAAAGATGCAAACCCGGTGGCCCCGTGAACAGTGCAGTTGTACACGAAGTTCATGGTCTGGACCAATTGTGGCCATTTCTGTTTAGAACGAGGAGGCAAAGACTTCAACATGTTGCCCAGGGTGCGATTGAACCTCTCTGTGCTGCCATTCCCCATTGGATGGAAAGGTGAAGTGCGCGACTTGCCAACACCAGACAGCGCCAGAAGCTCTGCAATTCATTTGTTTTCAAAGTTTGCACCCTGGTCAGAGTGCAGGCGCTGGGGAAAGCCATATATGCAAAGCAAGTTATCCCTCAACTCCTTAGCTACTTTCTTGGCCGTCTGGTCCTGACAGGGCAAGGTAGGAGACAAGGTTCGAGAGAGCAGACTTCGATGGTTTGGACATGTCCAGAGGCAAAAGAGTGAGTATATTGGTAGAAGGGTGCTGAGGATGAAGCTGCCATGCAAAAGAGCGAGAGGAAGACCAAAGAAAAGGTTGATGGCTGTTGTCGTCACTCACATTTGACGAGCACGTTCGCACCTGCGCACAAATCACACTTGCAGATCTGCACAGTCAAGCATGAAAAAGAGTAGAAAAATAGATATTGAAAGACGTCGCTCATTTCCTATAGTCTCGACATTAATCTACGTGTTTATTTCATAAACGTTGTTAACAAAACAAGCCTGCTCCTAAACAATCAGTATTAATCCGGAAACAGGAAATACAAGTTAACCACACTGAGTATGTACGGAAGTGATGCCAAAAGCACGTTCCGAGCTGCTTCACGTTCTGCGGGCGCATTTACGTTGAAAGTCTTCAACATAGCGAGCCATGTCAAATTAAATTCAGTCAATGCATCAATGGCGAGGCAGTTTTGGTTGATCATGTGACGGCGTGCCCCAAAAAAAGAAAAAGACGTCAGACTATCATCCACCTTGTCGCTTGATTCAGGTGTGGCCAATACGTCGAGCGCACTCACATGAAGGTGCGTTCTAGCAAGCCAGCATCCTATTTACGGCAGTCGCAGTGATGCGCGTGTGCGCCAACACCCCCCCCCCCCCATGTTGAGAAACATTAACCATATTAATAACACAGTTGAGAGAGAGTCGGTCCAGCAAATGTAAACAGAGAAGAAGTAATACTAACTTTGCTGGCCTGCAACTTCACTACTCTGTAAACTTCCTCACAATAACTGTGTAGGATTTCACTATACACGTGGGAGAATTTCTTCCCAAGGTTAGATGTCCACTGGAGGTTCAAAAGCCCAATTCCACTCTACAGCCATTATCCAATATTTTACTATTTACAGGTACAGTTCAGTGACAAATGACAGAACACATGAAATAACCTATATGTACAGAAGTAACACCATAAGCATAGTGGCCAGCAACAACATGGAAGGGAGGAATATACTGTACACGCTGTTGTTACGAAAAACTCACGTGTTGTAGAGTGTGTAGAGTCCAATGTTGTCAAGGGAGAGCATTTAAGCGTGTTTGTACAGCAAGAGAGACGACTGATGCTAAAAGTGTAACCTAGCTTTGGTAAGCTGAGACCCATCAAAAGTGACCCTTAATGTCTCCGTCAGTATATTACATGCAAAAATCGATATCTTGCAGTCGCTATCAGTCAATTTTTCATAAATTCTGTCATAAACTAGTTTATCCTTTTAACATAAGTATTAATGTTAATATACGTATTTCTCATTTAATGGCTGTTGAACTCCCAAAGGTACGCGACCGCTTGTCATTGAAGATATTGACCTTCGCGAGTCACAATTTCTGTCTCGTCTCGGATTTTTCTGAAACACACATTAGTCGCCCTCGTAAATGTGAGTACTTTCAATACTTTCAACATTACTTTACTCGCCGTCATTGTCAATTATTTTGCTTATTTTTCAATGATCAATGCACCTCGTGTGCATCATATTTAAGGCGCTATCCTGTCACTGTAGTTTAGTTTACCACTGGTGTTATTTAATCATTCAATTGTTTGCATTTATACTGTAATTTCTCATATAATACGCTCTCGAGTTTAATCTGAATCCCAAAAGGAAAATCCTTCTACGTATGTATATTGCGTTCCATCAATTTGGCACTATCCTTATCCTCCAAAAAAAGCATTATCTGTATTTTATTAGGTTCTTCCAATAAGTATTCTGCCCCGTGTGCAGATGCTAATGTAATTATTAACTTTTCCCCTCATTACCTTTTAAGCACTGAGATGAAGTTCGACAGTGCTGATAGTGAGGCCATCTGTTCTGGTACAGTCTGCACCAGCTTTCCCACATCCCAAAGCACTTTCATGTGCTTTTTCGCAGAGGATTTTTCTCCGTTGATTTCCTCCACAATCTGAAGTTCGATTCATTCACATAGCACTGCCATGCTGCTCAACACTTTCCTATGGCCCAAGCAACATTGATTACTTTTTATTTTATGGTGGCTGAGTTGGTAGCCCTGTTAGTAGACATTTCCTACCTTAGGTTTAATATAGAACAAACACAGGTGTGAGCATTTATGCCATCGAGTACAATAGCAAAAGATAATAGCAATATGAGGGCTGACACGAGGACATCAGGATGCTCCATTGAGGAGTGTCCATTACTGTAATACATGTGTAAATAAACGGGAATTCCAAAGTGTACACGTTTTTCACAATCCCCACGTGGCAGTATACAGCACATGAATGTTCAAGATTATTTTTGTTTTCTGACTTTTTTTGGATATGATGTGCTACATTTACATTTACATTTAAACCATGTACTTTTCAGAGTAGTTTAAATGCACCATAATTTTTACATGACCATCTGTATTTATATGACGAAAAATCAATACTTATAATGATCAACAAGCCGCTCGCTACTTTGAGGTATCTATTATCGATTATTATATATATTTTTTTTATTTCCACATAGATCGCTGTTGAGCCAAATCAACCTGATCACTAATGTCGTTTCCCATTTACCAATCACACTGCACATGGCAGTCACATGATCGCACACAAAGCCCCCACGGGCCATTCAAAGTCGATCATTTTGGGGGAGAAACAGCCGTGTGAGCTTTTACGTGACAGACTCCCAAAAACAACAGCTTTGTCACGCAGCTCTTAAATTGAAATCTTCCACCTTCTTCTAACTTGAGAAAACAGCTTGGAGTAAGATAGATATAAGGCATATTTTTATTGTTGTTTTGGCAGTAAAAAAATTGAAATGGTGGCAGGTGTGTCTGGGCTACTACGTATTTTTTTCACATGCTCTATTTTTTTAAGTCACAAGTTACTTAAGTTATTTACTTTTACTTAAGTCAAATTATTCTAACATTAGTCTTACTTGAGACACAATATTTGGCTACTCTATCGCCCTCTGCTTATACCCATGTATAATTTGAAACTCCAGACTTGATTTTTTTCGTGGGGAAACAAATGTAGATTACAGCAATTCACCAAGCTGTGTATGTTAATGTCAACCTGCATTTTTCTGGTGTTGGCAATCATATCTAATGCGTCTTGAATTTTTATCCAGTTTTGATTCCGATCTGAAGACATCTGGTTCTGTGTGTTTTTTTTTCTATTTATGCAGCTATGTTGCACATCTGAATTGTGCCATTTGAGGGCCCAAAAAACTGAATTTTGTCACTTAAAAATGCAGTTTAAATATACGCTGAACGTAGTGAAGACCAGTAATAGTGCTGCCCAGAGATCGTGTTATATATAGCGATGGTCTGTCATGGCTATGTCTAATTTCTTATAGCTGAGAATATGTTGTACTTTTTCTGGCAGAGAGTCAATCAAAAGTGCTTCTGCTAGTTGCAGCCAAGTAGTGCACTCAATTTATCCTACAGTGTGAATTCCTTTGACACAAATCATCCGGAATCTATTGAAAGTTCTAAAGAAAAAAAAAATCAATCCACTGAGAGTTCTATCGACCGATCATCAACAAAACAATAGCTGATTATCAACAAAACAATGGCTGAATGCTCTTTCCCAGCTTTGATTGGAAAATTTAAAAACAAAGTAGGTGTGATAATAGCATAATCAATATGAAGGTTGTGCTATGCATGTCTGCACTTGATTTTGTATCGCTCATTTACTCAAATTATGTTAGATTGTTGGGTATTCCTACCATGCCATTATTTCCACGCACACGTACTGTGGAGGAAGTGTCTCAGTCATGTCTCATGTCTCAGTAAGAAAAGTTGTTCATCTCGGAAAATAAGATGAGCTTCGGTTGCCAAAAGGGTTGGCAATGTTTACCACAGACATGAAAAACTGAGATTCAATAGTGAACTGTGAAAAGAGGCTGGATTTAAAGTGGACGGAAACCACTCAGAAGAGTGCATCGAACTACCACCAGCCTACAGTAGAATGCAGAATGCATCTTTCTGAGGTAAAATGGATACGTTAGACTGCAAAGGGATGGACTCACCTCCATGGAGTAGCCAAAGAGATCCCGGGTCACTGGACTCCTTAGATCAGACGACAGGATTTTAGGATGTTTCCAGGATATTGGCCCAATTACCTATCATGTGGGGTTTCCTACATTGGAGTGGACGTATTTTGTTGGGAACGGCAAAACGTCTTGTAGTGTGACATAATCCACAACCCGACAATTTGGCCCTTCGATAGCCCTATGATGCTAAAATGAAAAGTCTAGTATGTTAAATTTTTTGGGGACATCAGTGTAGTGTGACATATCAACGAGAACTCTCCCGACTGCGCTGCTTCACGTCGACCAATAGAATTGCGTATTGTTACCAGCATATCATATCGTAAATAGTACTTACCAACAATGACTGTATGGAGAAATAATAAAATTGTTGAACAGTGGTTGACACGTCACACGGTCTACTACCAGATATCCTTTGGGTGTAGTTCTGAGTTCCCACTTGGCCATAAGGTTTTATTTCACGTCAGTTATTGTAACTTCCAGGAAACTGATGTACACACAGAAAAAATGTGCATAAAAAAAATCCCTTTTTTTTAAACATCTATTCAAAGTGGTAGAGCTTAATCGTTTGTTTAAAACGCTTCTCTTCTGCAACAGCTTTGTCTTCCCCTCTGTGCTTATTTTTAGATGTGTGTCTTTCTCACACATCTTCCCAGTGTGTGTACATTTAATTCCTGGAGTAGTGCAGTGGATGGAATAGTAAGACCTGATTATCACAGGCAGAAATATAGAGAATAAGACAGTAATGAAGTGGCATTTCTGAGTTACAGTATTGCAGGAAAATTGCTATACTGTATTTGAAATGTTGCAGAAAAGGTTTGTAGTGTACAAATTGATAAGAAATTGCTTTTATGAGCCAAAACACTATTTAGCATTCAAATACTGCACTACTGTGCTTTGAAAAAATGAAAGATGAGCTCATTAACAAAAAAAAAAGCAATAATGCTGCAAATACTGTATTGCCTCAAAGTACTACAGTCTTCCCACGTTATGCACAGGGGTTACGTTCCTAATGAAAATCCGCAAATAATGCAGTATTAATACACCTATATATAATATGCACCATATTTTTGCAGCCATTAGGTGCACTTAAAAGTCTTCAATTTTCTCTAAAATATCTTACGTGCACAATTATGAGACCCGTCTAATGAACTTGAACACTTGTTAGGATGTAAGTAACCATATGAGGGCGCTCATTGCAGAGAAGAACAACTGAAGAACAACTGCATTTCACATCTGTAAGCAGAAGAAGCCTGCGGTGCTCCCAGCATGTATTGCGGCACGAAGGACCTCCTTAATGCCGCAAATCATGGTGGGAGGATGTAAATAGTGTTGAGTGTGTACAACATTGTCATTGTTCACCTGCCTACACAGGCAGTGCGTGGAGCAATGTAAGCTTCTTCTGCTTGCAGATGTAAAATGCAATTGCTCCTCACTGCTTCATAAGCACCATAATATAGTATCTTACATACATGCTAAAACACGTGCTAGCATGCATGCTAACAGTGTAACCAGTGTGTTTAAGTGTACTTTGTTGGACAGGTCAGACAACAATATTTGTAAATGTTGGAACTCAGCGTGCACAAAAGATTCACCATATTGTAAGGCACCCTGTCTAATATGGTGCCTCGTCTATTTAGGAGAAAATTTAAGATCGCTACCATCATGAAAATACGGTACATTTAAAAAGAAAAAACTTGGAGAGCATAATCTGTGAAAATGCAGGGCCGCGAATAGGGAAGGGCACACTCTACTTCCTTTCTTCTTGCCTTGTCCCGTTTGGGTTTGCTATAGCGTGTCATCCTTTTCCATGTGCACCTATCTCCTGCATCTTCCTTTCTAACAACCACTGCCCTTCCTCATATCTTCCCCACAACATCCATCAACGTTCTCTTTGGTCTTCTCTCAAATGAGGATGACACATCTGGCGTGTGATTAATGTGTGTCTAACGCATGATGAACGTGTGTCTTAACGCACGGGAAGCGAGTAACAGCGACCAAATAAGATACCCCTAAAAACTATTAGCGTGTGCTAACATGTCACTGGCGCGCGATGAGCGATTTGTCAACGTTAGACGAGCGTGTTGAGCGTGTGACTAAACGGGTGAATAACGACAGAATAGGGTTTTGCTGGCGTATAATTTTTACAGTGGAACGGGAACGAAAACGTTCGAAATTTCATATTCACTTTAGTTGTTCTCGTGGGTTTGAACAGTCAGCATCATGCAGCCTAGACGAAAAAAAGGTGGGGTGCGGACTTCAGCAACTAGCGCTGCAAGTAAGGATGCAAAGCATCGGTTTATATACCCATATGCATGGACGTTCGGGAAACGCTCGAATGGCGCTCAATGGACACCAAAGGACGTTCGTTTGACTTTAGTTGCACACTGTGTGCGCTAGGGGATTGTTTAGTGGTCGTTGACAGGTCGCCAATGAGTCGTTCACTGCAATGCAAACGATGAAGTGACAACCGGGTAACGCTAGAGTAACGACTGACTAATGATAGCCAAACGCGTCCAACGCTCGGCGAATGTTATTAAAATGTTCCACGAACGTTCTTGAATGTTCTGCAGCGTTTAGAATTAAACGTTGATGAGCGCTGGTCTCGGTGAGAACCTTTGTGCATGTTCACAACTTTTTTTCCGGCGTTCTCCGGCGATTCCCAGCGATCATTGACGTTCACCAGCGCTCAAACAACGCTCTTCTGGCGCTATCCCGGCGACCATGGGCGACTACCAACGTTTCCTCAAACGCTATAGAACGCTGACCAGAACGTCATGGTGTGACGGGGCCATAACTAACTACTCCTGAGCTTTTCCTGTCATAGTACAAAACATTTAAAGCCCCCCACACTCAGTTGTAGGCTCTGTGCATTCCTCTTCTCTTTCTCCCTAAGGACCCCTTTTCCACCTCTCCTTCGTCATCAACACACTAGCTGAATTTCCACCGCTACTCAGCAGGTCAATAGGCCAGACCACGACCAAGCCAGTATGAAATTCTTTCGATGAAGCCTCATATTTGTTTTGGAAAGTTTTAAGCTGGACCCCCTTCCTCATGCAGCCTTCTGCATTTATCCGGGCTTGGGACTGGCCGACGGTTTGCACTGCCTTTTGCGCCCCCCATGGCTGCATTACATCAAAACATTAAAAACACAGAACACATTCACTCCAATTATCACCATGTCTCTGAACGCTCCACGATGCTTTTTCATGGCAGGCAAGTTGCAGCTGTACTGAAATGGTTGCCAAAGACAGCGTTTCTCCACCGACATATGAATGCGCGTATATAAGTGTGTTCAGATGGGTTTGTCCTGTAAGTCCCAAACAAAACCTGGCTCTCTTTAATGAAAATTAACGTTTCAGTCGAAAACCATTCTTTCAACAGCAGAATGAGCATTTTCTCAGTATTATTTTGTATCGCCGTAGTATCTTCCTGGCTTCCCATTGGCTAGGAGGGACGTCTGTCTTTATCCATGATGCACTTCCTGTATCTTGTTCTATGTGGCGCAATAGAGCTGCTCTCCCATTGGCTGTTGCCGTAGAATCTTCCAGGCATCCCAATGGCTAGGAGGGACATCAATCTTTACCCACAATGCTTTTTGATTCCCTTGGACACTTGACTGTCACTGAATCATGCTAGCGCTGTCACAAGCTAACGCACACTGAGAAAGTACAACTTTTTCGTTTGTCATTAGCAAGTTTATTCAGCTTTCTTCACCAAACAATTTTGTATAATTAAGTTGTGTGCATTCGTACGTGTGTACGTTTGTAAGTATATTTTCTCTCGACTGTCAAAGTCTGGCTCCTCCTCCGTCCCCACGATGCCTTTTGCTTGTCACTCACCCTTTTCTTCGCATAGTTGCTCAACGCCAGAGGTAAACGCACATATTTTTTCTTATTCTATACATTATGCGCTTTGAATGCTTATTTTTTGGCAGAGGATGGGGCAGGGGGGTTTGGAAAGGATTACACTATCCATCCATCCATCCATCCATTTTCTTTGCCGCTTATCCTCACGAGAGTCTCGAGGAGTGCTGGAGCCTATCCTGATCTCTGATGCAGTCCCAACTCCACCTTAAAATCTTTTGTCACACATAGGGCATACGTCACAACTGTTCTGGAGCCCTCATATACAATTCTAACATACTTCTTTCAGCATGATCATCATCCATCCATTCATCCATTTTCTATGACGCTTATCCTCATGAGGGTCACGGGGAGTGCTGGAGCCTATCCCAGGTGTCAAGGGGCAGGAGGCGGGGTACACCCTGAACTGGTTGCCAGACAATCGCAGGGCACACAGAGACAGAAAACAGTCACACTCACAAGCACACCTAGGGGCACTTTAGCGTGTCCAATCAATGATGCGTGTTTTTAGGATGTGGGAGGAAACCGGAGTGCCCAGAGAAAACCCCCGCAGGCACGAGGAGAACGTGCAAACTCCACAGAGACGGGGCGAGGATCCAACCCGGGTCCTCAGAACTATGAGGTCAACGCTTTACCATCTGAACCACCATGCTGGATCACGCTATTTAAATACGGTTACATAACAAAAAATTCACATTACAAACGACTTCCAGAACAGATTTATTTTGTAAGTATGTACTAAATTCAATTCACATTTGCACAAACTATGAACTTATTCATGATTATTGTTCATTGAAGTTGACCAAGTACTAAAGTTTAATAGTCCTCAAGTAATTTTTCTCTTGGGCATTTCAGCATGGCTAAAATTGTGCCATTAGCATTTGCCTTGTATCAAACATTTGCTAATTGTAGAGATTTCATAAATACTTGTGATAATTCAGTTCAAGTTTAATCCATTTGGTCCATCTTAAAAGAGGTGATGCTCTTACTGCCTGTATTACTGTGACTTCCACTCCCGCACTCTGTAAGGGAAGTCGGGTACTTCTTGCTTTTGACCAGGTGCAATTCCATCACCAGTGCTTATCCTTAAGTGCCAGACCCTCATCTCACTCACGCTCTTCTGTTCTGCAGTCTTGACCAGTACGCTAAGAGCAGATGGAGTACAAAAAACTGTCAGCACCCGCCATAACTCGCTTATCCACCACTCCCCTCTTCTTATTTCCTTTTTTTTTTTCTATCCAACCTCTCCAGTGTTTCCCCACTGCCAGGATTTGGGGCAGACATTGATTTATCATTTATTTATAGCGCAGCTGTGAGCAGGCATGTTTGTGCAGTATTTGTTTGTTGCTGTGCATGTGTACAACAGACGCTCATGTGGATCGTGGGCACTCTTGATTGTGTTGGAGTCGCATCGCTTTGCATGTATGCATGTGTGTGCAAAGGCTCCTACTCCAAGTTAATCTCTTAAGAAGAGGTGGGGTTCTCTCTGGCGCTGCGCTCGCTCTCATCCCTGCTCCTCAATCTGAGTGGCGATATCCTCACACACACTGCCTCTCCTTCGCTCATCTTTTTCTTGTGCTGCTGTTGCCGTCACAGTCACTCGTATAAAAACCTTGGCTTCTCACATCTGCGCTCGTCTCGGTTACGATGAGTTCTTGTGGTGAAATAGGGGATGCCGTCGAACCCAGGTGAGTCACAGAGGGTATGAATGTGATGTTAAGTTTTGTGCAGAAACCGGAAATCTCCGATTGTGCCCATATATACGTTTTCCTGCAATATTGATTTGATTTTCAACTGTGGATGTGTTGACTCGAAACTGGGTCACTGCTGAGCTAGCAATCCACTACATTCCATTTGTCTGCACTCTTTAGAGGTCAAGACCAAATTATATATTGTTCCTGATGGGTGCTGCGTTATTGGCGACATTGTCATTTTCAGACCCTGCCAAACTGATAATATGTCTAGTCTAGGCTGTGTCCACAGGGCTCATAGTGGATAATACCCTTAACAGATGCACCAACCACTTGCCCATATGGAAGAGATTAAACATTTAACATTTATTCAAACAAACAACATATTTGTTCTGTGCTGCATATGTACGTTTTAATGTTTAGGAGCATGATTACGGCCTATAGAGAGAGGTACGTGGGCATTTGGCATGCATACCTTTTCCACAGCAGACGATATGTTTTCAATCATGACGTGAAGCCTGGAGGATTTGCTTAATTCCTGGGAGTTTGAAGACTTTCTTTTCTCCCTTTTCCTTTTCCTGTCCTCACAAATAGGCAGCAGAGAGGAACAGCTCGAATGTGTTTTGTGAAACGCAGAAAGAACAAGGCGTAGAGTGAGAAAACCTAATGAGCGAAATGAGGACAAATAAAGAAAAGCGAGCTGTGGACTCAACAGGACAGAAACTAGAGGGAGGGGTGTGAAAGTTGAGTTTGAAAAGGAAAAAAAAAGTGAGAGTAGAGGGCATACATGTATGTATATATCCGGACAAGCAGGCACTAAAACTAGTCTGAAGAGATGTTCACAGAAAAAAAAAGCTGCTAAGGTTTGATCTTCACAGTTTAGCTGTAGGCGAGATGTTCAGACATGAATACAAATAGAATGTGAAGAAAAACGGTGTCAGTGTGGAAAGCTTTCTATTAGTGCAGTTGCTTTCCCAAAGATGCAGAACTTCCAAACCTGTGAGGTAACCTCTGACATATTTTGGGTGGACTGGAAATTCTCTTCTCACTGTACTAAGGCTGTCAACTTTGAATATTTGTCTGAATACAGTTTTCCTCTTTCAGTTCAAGAGCACGTTTTTATGGTTCAAACCTACAATGGATATACTACTGGACAGTGTGATTCTCTTGCGCCAAGGGAGGAGTTCAGGGCATCTATGTCATGGGGATGGATAGTCTATTGCGCATCCTGCCCAGCCCTGTCCAGACTTGATGAAGTTTTTTGCCCTACATTTTTCTGCTGGTCGATGACTTGAACGGGGATCCCCTTGGTGGCAGGCATCGATCTCAACCGCCTGGCCACGGTTGCATAAAGCATTTTAAACTGACAGTCAGTGACCCGATAAAAATTGACCGAGGTATTTTTGTGGCACAATGGTTAGAACTTCTACCTCACGGCAAAAGATAACTGATTTGCTCCTACCTTGGACCATATCTGTGTGGTTTTTGCATGTTCTGCCCATTAGTGTGTGTGTGTTTTCCCCTGGGTGCTCCAGTTTTCACCACAGACTAAACCTTGTACAGTAAAGTTGATTTAAAGGTCATTAGGGCGATGTGATGTTTCATAATTCAGACCTTGATGCCAGGCATAAAGTGGACATCAAACAACTTCTCTGTTAATGCGAAAGATAGTGTAATATGTTATGTTATGTTATGTTAATGGGCTATGTTACCAGTGACTGTCTGGGGTTAGTGATTGTTGGTCAGTTACTAATGTTATTATTCATTTTGACATTTTTAAATTCTGGAGGTCAGTGGCACCTTTGGTATGCATGTGAGAACTACAGTATGTATGATTGCTTAAAGGTCAAGTGTCATGCCTATAAACATCGTAAAATAGATATTGTGATGAAAAATACATATAACATTATTCACTTCAATGTCAATACGAAAAAAATAAATATGAGCGGAGAGCACGTCATCCATGCGCAAAGTTGCGCAAGTGTCATTCGACATTCAAGTGGTAGCCATACTGGCTCCATCTTGTGTCCCTAACGTCATATTGGGACATTTTGCCATTGAAAACACGCTGTGCCACCTACTATGGGAGACGAACACATCCCTTCTGACATGGAAGCTCCTTTCGAAGAAGAGAACATATCACAACCGAGTGAAGTGACCAGGGCAATATTACCCTATTGTTGTGGGCCATATTTAGATGATATGCAGATCACGGCCAAACCACATGGGGCCAAAAAGCCTCCCCGTCCGATCCACCTCCGTGGCGGTGATAAACAACGCTGCCCACGAGCGGCGACGGCAGCGCAGCCAAACCGCCTCCCTGTCCGATCCACCTCCATGGCAGTGATAAGCTACCGTGGCCCAGCGCTGCGACAAGCCACCCCGTCCGCCGATCACGGCTTTGGCCGGGGGGGCACATCGACACATTCAGCACCCCTGACTTAAGGATTATGTCCAATCCCCCAACTATTATTTTTTTTTTAGTAGACACACCTACCTGTCATTTGGACCCCATGAAGCTCTCTTCCTTTGCACTTGTGCAATCCATTTTTCACGACAAACCAGGTCTTTTGCAAAAGTATGAAGAGCGAATCCATCCTCCCGAGTGTTCGAGCAATATCCACCAATACGATGAGCCGGCATTTTGGCTAACACGAAGGAATAAAGAACTACCTTCCCGCAGGTACAACTAATAGAAACATAAGAGCCCGCCTGAGTGCGCCACTGCCCTGTACGTCACTCTGTGCTTCTTCTCGAAAACAAATCCCTCGAGAGGATTTTCATGGCGGGAGTTACAACAAGCCATAGACCCCAAAATCATATTTTGTGGTGAAAAAAACGGATGGGTCCATACCTGCTGCTGTTTTTTCATTAATAACATACTAAAAATAATGCGTTTCATGACAGTTGACCTTTGGGCTAGAGTAGAGCCAATAATTGGAGTCAATGATGGTGTAGTGGTACACACGCCTGACTTTGGCGTGGCAGGATGGGATCGATTCCTGCTCAGTGATGGTGTTGATATCTGTCCTGTGACTGAGTGGAGACCAGTTCAGGGTCTCGTCTGCCTTTCACCTGAAGCTAGCTGGGATAGGCTCCGGCTCTCCCGTGACCCATGCGAGGCTTGGCTATTGGATGGATGGATTGTCAATAATTGTATTGACTCTAAATAGAAGAACTATTACTTTTTGAGAAATACATGAAAATATAAGCAAAGAGTATTCCTGCAAATAATTATTTGATAGGTACTGAGAGGGGAAAAAAACTGACCCAAATACTAACTGACGAGTACAGTGGTACCTCTACTTCCGAACATCTCTAGAAACAAAAAATTTAGTTTACAAAACGCTTCCTTGGAAAAATATTGTCTCTAGTTACAAGGGAATTTCAGGATACAAAGGGGGGAATATGGATGCATTCCCAGGCCCAAAATCCACCAAACATCAGAATCCTGTATCTTGTATGGCGCGATAGAGCTGCTCACCCATTGACTATCCCCATTGCATCTTCCTGGCATCCCATTAGCTCGGAGGGATGTCAGTCTTTACCCATGATCCTTTTCTTTTCCCTTGGACACTCACGTGTCACTAACACACACTTGCGCTTTCACAAGCAAATGCACAGTGGTATAGTTATTGGTAAAGTAAAGTTGGTATTGCAAACTCCACACAGGTGGGGCTTGGATTTGAACCCAGATCCTCAGAACTGTGAGGCAGATGCTCTAACCAGACAATACATTATATAAATTTTAAAATGAGATCAAGGATCATTTAGTACAATGAAATGGTCTTAAATGAGTCTTTTTTTTTTGTTTGTTTGTTTACATTCAGCAATGTAGGCTCGCCAGACAGAGATGGCAAGACGTTGCTGCTTTTTCCTCGTGGTCTGTAAGGTGAACATAGATTGAATGTGAGACTAGCGATTTTCTGCCTCATCCGACTGTCAATTCCACGCTGTCGTTTTGGCTGTGGCCCATAAGTGTGAATGTAACTGCAAATACATGTAGTTATTTCTATGTGTCCTGTGATTGGCTGGCAACCAGTTCAGGCTGTACCCATATCCTGCCTGAAGATCGCTGGGATAAGCTCCAGCATCCCTGCGACCCTTGTGAGGATAAGTGGCTCAGAAAATGGATAGATGGATGTTTTGGCCGTGCGTTGCATAAATGATTCACTTTGAAAACCGTGGGTGTATCTCATGTCTTTGATTGCAGCACTCTTAATATTTAATTATCTAATATTTAATTTGCATAAGCCACAATCATTCGAATGAAAATAAAGTACTTGTTAGCGCCAAAATTAAAACTACTGCCTGAGTGTATGCTGTAGTTTGTTAGCGATCCCTAACATTACCATTTAAACGTGAACAATTTCACTGACAATTCCGCTGACTCACTTTACAGTAGTTAACGAAATCAACTATATGGCATGGTGCCAAATCGCGGTTTTAAAAGCGATAAAGTTGCCTCTTAGCCGGAGCTCCATGCAAGTGAGAGGAAGTGGAAAAGATGTCAGCAGAAGTACATGAGTCATGTGATAGTGATATTTTGTGTGGTATGATGAGATATGCAGTCACCAGTAAAAATAACCGGATTACATTATCAAAAATAGTGAATTCATTGGAACTTAGTGGCATTCTTTCTTACTACAAATGCTTGAATATGGTTAAAAAGTACAGTGAGGAACACAAGTATTTGAACATCCTCTGACCGTGGCCAATTTTTCCCATTTTTTTCCCCACTTTGAAATCATGGCGGGGTCTGAAATTTTCATTCCAAGTGCGTGTTGACTGTGAGAAACATAACAGTAATCTTGAAAAAAAAAAAAAAGTTTTTCAATCCGGAAATCACAATGCCTGATTTAGTTTATTATTTATTTATTTATATGTTACTGCTGCAAATAAGTATTTGAACATCAGCCAATCAGCAAAAATTCTGGCGTTCAAACATCTGTTAGTCTGCCTCTAAAATGTCAACCTACATTCTGCTTATTTTTCTTAATTACAAGCACCTGTTTGAGAATGTCAACTGGATAAATACACCTGTTTATCTGTTGGAGCAATTATTACAAAATGGAAGAAGCTAAACACGACTGTCAAGCTCCCTCAAACTGGGGCTCCAAGCAAGATCTCACCTTGTGGTGTATCACTGATCTGAATAAAGGTGAGCAATCACCCCAGAACTACACAGGAAGCACCAGTGTCTCCAAGGTTACTGTGGTTAATACACTACGACGTCATGGTTTAAAATCATGCATTGCACAGAAATTTCCCCTGCTTAAACACATCCACGCCCATCTTAAATTTGGCCATGACCATTTGGATGATCCAGAGGAGTCATGGGAGAAAGTTATGTGGTCAGTTTTGTGGACCAAAATCGAACTTTTTGGTCTTAATTCCAGTTCCAATGTTTGAAGGAAGAATGAGGAATACCATCCCATAAATAACATCCCTAGTGTGAAGCATGGGGGTGGAACCATCATGTTTTGGAGGTGTTTTTCTGCACATTGGACAAGACGACTGCACTTGATTAAGGAGATGATGACTGGGGCCATGTATTGGGAGATTTGGGGGAACAACATCCTTCCTTCAGTCAGAGCATTGAAGATGGGTCATGGCTGTGTCTTTCAACATGACAATGACCTGAAGCACACAGTCAGGAGAACCAAAAAGTGGCTCTGTAAGAAGTATATCAAAGTTCTGGAATAGCCATGCCAGTCTCCAGACCTAAACCCAGCAGAAAATCTCAAACTCAGTGTTTTTCAGTGACAGCTCAGAAACCTGTCTGATCTAGAGAAGATCTGTGTGGAGGAACGGGCCACAATCCCTGCTGCATCATGTGCACGCAAAACTGTTGAAAAAACACAGGAAATGTTTGACCTCAGTAATTGCAAACAAGAGCTACTGTACCAAATATAAACATTGATTTTCACAGGTGTTCAAATACTTATTTGCAGCTGTAACACACAAATTATGAAAAAATGTTTTTTTTTTTAGATTGTCTCCCACAGTGGACATGCACCCAAAATTAAATTTTCAGACCCCTCCATGATTTCAAAGCGAGAGAACTTGCAAAATTGCACGGTGTTCAAACACTTATTTTCCTCACTGTATGTGGCATTGAATGTACTCTAACAAGTAAACTTTTTTTCCAAAAATTACTCAAGTTAATGGAACTGAGTAAATACTTTGTATAACGTGTTACTACCCATCTCTGGTACTGTGTTTACGTACATGGCTCAACAATTTTCGCTACCTGGACATGTCGGCTGTTCTGACTTTGTTTTACTGCAATAACATTGATGGATGTTAAACAGCTACTCCTTTTCCTGATTATTTAAGTTTTCCCGACGCATTTCCAGTGTCTTTCAGGCTCAACCATTGTTGAGGTTGTGTGTTACAGTTTGCAGCTTAGTAAGTGTGATCCGCATTAACAGGCCAGCCTGCGCCGTGATTGTGATACGATGGATCGCTATGTTTGTTCTCGTTAATCTCTGAAGTGTTTGATGCTAGTTCTTCAACAATAAACTCATTCAATTATCCCTTTATAGACCTTCTTTTGTTCACTTGGACACATCCAAAATGAATCGAGCCTAGCTATTTTGACACCCTGCAGGCGAGATTTTGTAAGATGCCCGCCTCCGCTAACGATGCTTACAAAATAAATTTGGTGTTTTTTTTTAACAATTTTTCTTGAATGTACAGTATACATTAACAGCCATCCGTTTTCTGAGCTGCTTATGCTCACAAGGGAGTGTTGGATCCTTTCCCAGCTGTGAACGGGCAGGGGGCAGGGTACACCCTGAACTGGTTGACAGCCAATCGCAGGGCACATGGAGACAAAAAGCTGCACTCACAATCACACCGAGGGGCAATTTAGAGTGTCCATTTAATGTTGCATATATTTGGGATGTGGGAGGAAACTGGAGTGCCCGGAGAAAACCCACGCAGGCACAGGGAGAACATGTAAACTCCACACAGGTAGGTCGGGGATTGAACCTGGGACCTCAGAACTGTGAGGCCAACGCTTTACCAGCTGACCCACCGTGCCCCACATTAACATGTCAACCAATTTCAAATATAGTATCCATCCATCCATCCATCCATCCATCCATCCATCCATCCATCCATCTACTGCTTATCTGAGGTCAGATCGGGGGGTACGGTAGCTTTCAGAAGGACAGCTAGACTTCCCCTACCCCGATACAACGTCCGGATGACTCAATCTGCCTGTCGATCTCGCGTTCCATTCTTCCCTCACTCGTAACCAAGACCCTAAGATACCTGGACTCCCCCACTTGAGGCAGGCACTCATCCCTGACCTGGAGAGGGTACACCATCCACGGTCTCAGATTTGAGGTGTTGATTCTCATCTCAGCCGCTTCACACCGCTCCAGTTAGAGTTGGAGATCACGGCTTGTTGAAGCCAACAGAACCAAAAAAGCAGTGATGCAATGATCCCCCTCTACGCCTCAACTGCGCTTGGATTCAAATTCTGTCCATAAAAGTTCTGAACAGAATCGGTGACAATGGGCAGTATTGGCGGAGTCCAATCCTCACCAGAAACGAGTCCGACTTACTGCCGGCAATGTGGGCCACACTCTGACACTGGTCATACAGGGAACGGACAGCCCATATCAGTGGGTTCGGTACTCAATACTCCAGAAACAGGACTCCCTGAGCAAATTGTCTTGACTGAGTGTGGTTTTGTTTTAAGGTCCCACTAAAAAAGAAAATTGAAAAAAGCCGGAATCAAACTTTTTCTTTTTTTTTTTCCCAAGACTTAACTGTAGAGCATATTTAATGAACTTTACACTGTTCTGACTGCTCTGCTTGTTCTTTTTCATGTTATATCTGCCTTTATACTTTAGCCATGACATATTTGAATGAAATTGAATTACAATAATAAGAATAATTTAAAAATATCAGTATTTCATAATCACAAAGTAGTACCATCCATTTGTATCTTTTGGTTTGTAAAAAATGTTGGAATAAATGTATTTATGGTTGTTTGCTCAAGCAGACAACAAAGTGTATTGTGATGACACTCCACGTTCCCAAAATGCATTGCATCTTTTGTCACTACAAGGGACAATTTCAAGCTTATTATGCAAGATGAGCACCCGCTAATGGACTTAGTTGAGCTTTGTGTAATACCTTACCACACCCATCAAATCCTGTGAAACTGAAGATTGAAGGCAGCGAGGAAGGACACTATGCGTGTGTGTGTGCGTGTGTGTGTGTGTGTGTGTGTGTGTGTGTTTGGGAGAGTGAATTACAGAGGCAGCAGTCATAGTGGGTGCCAGGCTGATGGTTAGGCACATGGGTTAGCTTCAGCTGTCAATTTACATCAGTCAGCAGGACACACACGCACACTTACTGTAACACACACTCTTGATCTTATTGTACTGTTGTTAGAGGGCAATTGAGGATTGTGACTGAGTGATTTGTGGGTCTGTACAGCCATAACAGTGACCTGGAAATGTTCAGAGTCACGCGGCTGTCTGGTTCTTTCACACAGACTAATGATTCTTCTTTTCCTTTCGGCTTGTCCTGTTAGGGGTCACCACAGCGTGTCATCTTTTTCCATCTGAGCCGATCTTCTGCATCTTCCTCTCTAACCCCAACTGCCCTTAGGTCTTCCTTCACCTCATCCATAAACGTTCTCTTTGGTCTTCCTCTCGCTCTTTTGCCTGGGAGCTCCATCCTCAGCACCCTTCCACCAATATACTCACTCTCTCGCCTCTGAACATGTCCAAACCATCAAAGTCTGCTCTCTCGAACCTTGTCAACAAAACATCCAACTTTACTGTCCCTCTAATGAGCTCAATCCTAGCAGAGACTCTTCTGTCACATAACACACCAGACACCTTTCGCCAGCTGTTCCAACCTGCTTGGACCCGTTTCTTCACTTCCTTACCACACTCAACCATTGCTCTGGATTGTTGACCCTAAATATTTGAAGTCATCCACCCTCGCTATCTCTTCTCCCTGGAGACTCACTCTTCCCCCTCCATCCCTCTCATTCACGCACACATTCTGTTTTACTTCGGCTCATCTGCATTCCTCTCCTTTCCAGTGCATGTCTCCATCTTTGTAATTGTTCCTCTGCATGCTCCCTGCTTTCACTGCATATCACAATATCATCTGCGAACATCATGGTCCAAGGGGATTCCAGTCCAACCTCATCTGTCAGCCTATCCATTACCACTGCAAACAGGAAGGGGCTCAGAGCTGATCCCTGATGCAGTCCCACCTCCACCTTAAATTCCTCTGTCACACCTAAGGCACACCTCACCATTGTTCTGCTGCCATCATACTTGTCCTGTACTATTTTAACATACTTCTCTGCCACACCAGACATACGCATGCAGTACCACAGTTCCAGTCTTGGTACTCTGTCATAGGCTTTCTCTAGATCCACAAAGACACAATGTAGCTCCTTCTGACCTTCTCTGTACTTTTCTATTAGCATCCTCAAGGCAAATAATTCACACAGACTAATGATTACGTGGCAAATTTGTGTCATGACATTGTTTTTCAGACACTCTCCTCTGACTGAATTATGTTTTTGGGTTTTTAACACTGAGCTGCTAGTTCATTCTCTTTCCAGTAATTTTTAGTTTAGTTGCCAAACCAACTCTCTCTAGTAAATTTCTTTCGGCTTGTCCCTTTAGGGGTCACCACAGCGTGTCATCTCAGATGAACGCACATATATGTTTGGCTTTGTAATATAATATTGTCTCTGAGCTGCCCTAGTAAACATATGAAATATTAATTAAATTAATCCTTGCATTCCTGAGTTCCAGATATTTTTCTGCCGTGTGGCCTGAAATCAGGTCATCTGATATTCTCACGCTTATCTATGTCATAGACGAAGAGCTCCGCTTACCAAGCCGGCGCTGTCACAACAACATACATGTTTGTTCTCACAAGTGTGTCTTCTGCATGGAGCTAAATCAATCAGAGGGATGAGTGTGCTCTTAGCCATATATGGACAATGCAGATACAAAATTGGGTCAAACAGTAGTAGCTGCTGAGCAGCCTTTTCTGAATACTCATATGACAAAACCAAGGTTTTTTTTTTTTTTGTTTAAATTGATATTGACCCTTTATTTTACTAAGTCCATGTTAGAGAGTCACTCTATGGAGATCTAAATAGCCAAAATGCAGAACCTTTCTATTTGATCTTTGGAGTGACACACTTTTGTTGGTGTTTAACCACATGTGCACTTTAGGCATTTTTACATGAAAGCTGTCAGTTGATCTGGGCAATCGAGAAGCATTATTTCCTGCAAGGTTTCTCTGTCACACAAATGGACACACGGATTCACGCATGCACAGCCAACAAATAAGGCCACCCTGTCCTGTGTCAGACTTCAGTTTTTAACACAAGTGGCCTTGTGTATCTCTACATCATCACACTCTTCGTATTATTATTTTTTTGAATCCACGCTCCACGTGTTGTTTAAAAGTGTGTTTGTTTGTTTTTTGTTTTTTTTTTTGGGGGGGGGCAGAGAGGGCTAGTGACAGAGTGAGACAGATAGACAGAACAGCAGAACTTTACATGAATTATAGTGTCCTTATCCGGGTTACTCAGTGCCAGTGGAAGTCTGCAGGCCCCAGAAACTGGGTCAGGTGTATGTGTGCGCTTGTACGTGCTTGCTTGTGTGGGAATGAGTGAATGATGTGCCCTGTCTGTTCTTTGCCTCTGAAACACTTTATACAAGGAGGAGGATTTTATAAAAAAATAAAAAAGAACATACTTTTCATAGTTTTAGTTGAACCACAGCATTTGTTTGTCTCTCATGCATGCGCTTCATTGTAGGGGTTCCAGAGTAAAATTCTGAAGAAAATTAATGTCCAGTATTTCCATTTTCTATGGATGCCTTTGTATAATGTTTACTAGTTTTCATCACAGTATATGTTCAGCATTTATACTTTTAATTATTTTGGAATTCACTGTGGATTGCTTTTTTAGTGTCTGGAATGCATTTATTATTGCTTCAGTTTGTTGTTGAGTTTGTTCCTTTTCATGGAAGAGTTGGGAGTGTTGAGTATTTATGTATAGGTTAGACAGTGTGTACCCAAGCCAATCCAATCCTTGTGAATATTTGTATTCATCCAGGTCATTTCATTCTCAGGGCATTGAATCGATCGCAACTGGACTGTTGTAGACTGTCCAACCTTCGGCTGTTGTATGAATTGATGACGCTTTCCTCGATGAGAAGAGAAACAGCTTCTAAAACAGGCTTATCAAACTTATGGCCTGTGGGCTAAAACCGGTCCGGGACTCGGTCCAGTTGGGACCACGGGTATTCTTGCCTGTCAGCCAAGTTTTAGTTCATTTATACATGGAGACGATTATTTTGCTTTGGTGCAATCAACGTAGAAGCAAAAGTGCTGTGAGTCACCTGACGTGACATGCATGAAGCTAAGAGAAAGAACAAATATCGGTGTGCCGGAGCGTGACTCCAATTGATGCAGTAAGAAAGTTAGACTTTGTGTGAAGCAATGCTCATATACAGTAAGTACCATATCATGTATCCATCCATCCATCCATCCATCCATCCATCCATCCATCCATCCATCCATCCATCCATTTTCTTACCCATTTATCCTCACGAGGGCCGCAGGAGTGCTGAAACCAATCCCAGCTGTCAACGGGCAGGTGGGGGGTACAACCTGAACTGATTGCCAGCCCATCACAGGGTACATAGAGGCAAACAGCCGTACTCACAATCACACTGAGGGGCAATTTAGAGTCTCCAATGAATGTTGGATGTTTTTAGGATGTGAGAGGAAACCGGAGTGCCCGAAAGAAACCCACACAGGCACGGGAGGAACATGCAAACCCCAGACAGGCGGATCCGGGATTGAACCCGGGACCTCAGAACTGTGAGGCCAACGCTTTCTAGCTGATCTACTGTGCCGCCATATCATGTATTGTTACCTAAATAATTTAATGTGCAAATGTGGACGTATCCAGTTAAAAATGAGCTTGTGAAATTTATTGGGAGATGAGTTTATTAAAGTTATTGTCCACAATTTTTGGTGACCCTCGTGCTGGAATTCAGAATTACAGCAAAACAGTCCGTTGCTCCGATTGGGAGAAGGGAAAAATCTACACAGGCGTGATACGTACCTACATTTGTGCCTCTCACTGACTTTTCATCCCACTTCTATGAATCTATCTTTTTATGGTTTAATAAATGGGATTAAGTCCATCATACTGTTGTATATTTGCAGCATCACACGCGCAATGCTGATGGCCGTGTTATTTTGTTGATTGCTGTTTGTTTATTGAACGAATTTAAGTATTTTCTTGGCTTTCTGTGCATTTTTGCACCTTCCTTTCTTGTGTCCTGTGCTCAATACTTTTTCCCTCCTCAATTCACATTTTTACATGCAACTTAATTTCCGATCATACTTGTTCACCTTTCTTTGTATGTATGGATAGTTTGGGTTGTTCCCCAAACTAGTGAAATTTTTCAGCCAATCTCCCCTTTGGAAGTACATTTCGTGAGAAAAATGGTTACGTGTTAAATACTTATTTCAACCGCTCAGTTTGCCCGTTTTCAATTTGTTTAGCTATATGCTGTTACCAATTATTTTGTTTTGTCATTTGACTGAAATGCAATCTGCATGGTACGGAAAAAGTGTGACTGTTGTTTGTCATGATTATTAAGTACTCAAAGACCAAGGTGGCAAACAGATGTTATAGAGACTTAGCTTTTTACATATCCTCAAACAGTTGCTGTTTTGTTTTGTTTTCTGAGTCGTACTCAACTTTGCATGCACACATACGCACACCCATTTTTGCATCTGTCTCGTCTTGCTTCTCATGAGGTGGGTTTCGTTACCATGTGGTTTTGAAAAAGTGAGCCTACATTTTGGAGCCGCTGTTGAACAAAAAAACATCTGGATTACGGAGAAATCCACTGTGCGTGTGTGTGTGTGTGTCTATATGCATGTGAGAGAGAGAAGGAGAAAGGGAAGGGAGTCCAGCCAAAGATATCAATCAGATTCCCATCTGGTGACCACTCATCACAGCTGGGAACACATGAGGTCATGCTGTCTTAGTACAGATTATACAAAAGGAATACACACAAACATGCTCACGCATATGCACATGCACATCTCAAGTGCAAACACGTATGCGTCGTGAGTGAAAGTGAGGAGAAATGTTTTGTCCAGTTTTGTGCATCTGACATGCCATGAAATCCCACTCAACGTGCTCTTTGCCCTCGCCGTGTGACAAAATGGATGCATGAATGGAATTTTCCTGTCATCTTCGTATACGTCACCTAGCGTTTTACGGTTGTTGTTTTTTTTTTGGTGGTGGTGGTGGTGGTGGGGGTCCATGAGTGTTGCGCTAGGGTGAAGAGACTTCAGATTCTATGAAATATATCAAGTTTGTGAAAGGAGCATGAGCTAATGTATTGCAGATGTTTGGACGGGAAATTGCTGGGGGTTTTTTTTGGCATCAAGCCGCCGAATTATGTAGTCTACTCAGAGGTGCTGATGGCTTTATGACTTGAATATTTTTCATTTGTACCTTTTTATTTATTCGCGCTTCAATGTACATTCTTTTCGCAGCTTGAAAACATTGGACATATGGTTCTTGTTTACAGGGTTAGGTTACAATCATGAGAGGCGTTTACATGTTGCATGCCTAGTAATGTCTCCACCCCGATGGTTCTCCAGCGACTCTCTCGTAAAGGCAGTTTACTGTTCCTTATTTTACAGGATGATGCTTAGAAAAATGAACATGAGCTTCTTTAACTTGTGTGCATCCACTTTCTACAGTACTCTGACTAGGTATTTGTCCTTTTCCCAAATTCCCTTTTTTTCAGTTTCTCCACTTTAATGTTAAAGATCAAGCAAACATAACTATCTAGCAGAGATAACCTAAATATACGAAAATGCTCATTTAAAAGATGATTTCATTTATGAAGGAAAAAAACTTTTCAAAACTACTTGGCCCTGTGTAAAAAAAGTAATTGCACCTGAACCCTTGAAAGGGTTAGGCCAACCTGAGCAGCAACAATTGAAATCAAGCGTTTTCAATAACTAGGAATTCGTCTTTTGCCTCTCTGGAGATATTTTAGCCCATTCTTACGTGCACAATTGTTGTAGTTTAAGAAAACTGGAGGGTTTTCGAGCATGAACACCCTTTTTAAGATCGTGCCACAGCATTTCAACCATATTCCAGACTGGACTTTGACTTGGCCACTCCAAAACGTTCCTTTTTTTCAAATTCATCGGGAAGTTAAGTTTTGGTGAGGTTCAGATTGATGTTCCAAACATAAACTCGAGATTCTCCTTCAAGATTTTCAGGTAAAGAGCAGAATTCAGTGTTCGGTCAATCACTGCAAGCCATCCAGGTCTTACAGTGGTGAAGCAGTTCCAGGCCCTCTCACGACCACCACCATCATTGATTGTTGTAATTATATTCTTTTTTTTTGTTTAAATCCCGTTAGATTATCCCATATGTAATGAGACACACATCTTGAAAAAAATTCCATTTTCGGCATGTCAGTCCGTAGAATAGCGCCCCAAATGTCTTGGGAATCTTTCAGATATTTCTTTACAAAACTAAGATGCTTGTTATGTTTGATGAGCAGCAATTTTTGCCTTGGGACTCTGCCACAGATGCCATCTCTTCCCTATTGTTTTTCCTTATTGTTAAGTGACAGTGACTTTCCTGAGGCAGGGAAGGCCTGCAGTTCTTCAGATGTTGTCCTGGGTTCCTTTGGAACCTCCCGAATGAGTCGTTCCTGTGCTCCTGGGGTAATTTTTCTAGGCTGACCACTCCTGGGAATGTTTGACACTCTTTGTTTCCTCCATTTGTGGATAATGGCGCTCACCGTGGTTAGTTGGAGTCTTAAAGATTTAGAAATATCTTTGTAAGCCTTTCCAGACTGATAGATGTCAATGACTTTATTTCTGGTGTTAAACTTCTTTGAATCATGGCATTTTGTTGCAGCTTTTGAGGTCTTTTGACAGACTTCATTTTGTTGAGCAGGTTCCATTTGAGTGATTTCTTGATTGAACTCGTCCGGAGGTAATCATGATGGGTTCCGTCAGTGAAAAGGAATCTCTGCTTTCCATTAGGTGTGATTAGCCAGAGTTAATTCTTGATTTACTGAGAGAGCCATTCACCTTTTCACGTGGAGTTTAAATAACCATTTAAAATCTGGATTTTATGTTTACTTGGGTTGTCTTTATCTGATATTTATATTTGTTTGAGCTTAAACATTAAAGTGGGTCAACAAAAAAAGGGAAAATTTTGACTGAGACTTTGAGAAGATGCAAATCCTTTTTAACACCACTGCGTGTAATGTCTTACTTTTAAGTTTGGCTTGTAATTGGGAAATAACCAGAGGTAATACATTTGCAAACCTCAGGTCCACTAAAAAGTGGGAATTTAAAAACTAGCACAGGAGAAAGAAAACTGGATTCCAGACCTACTAAAATACTTCATGGTTTTTGAGTTTGAACAAAATGTAGGGAAGCTACCAAGTGGGATTGACCTATGAATGCCTTTCACAGCAATAGCCACTCTTGTGAAAATAAAATACAAAAATTTACTTTTTTCAGTCGAGAATTATGAATGTGAAACTACTAGTTGTAGGTGGTTATTGTCATAAGTTGTTGGTAACGAGGAAACCTTTTCCCCACAACGGGTTTCCCATTCACAGATTTTCTCAGACTTTTATCTCATCTCATTCCTTCAATGGCATTCAAAAGACAATAGTATAATTTGAGCTGACCCAATTATTGTGATGAGGAACTTTTGTGACACAAACGTGTACATTATCACCAACCACTGAATTATCTCAGGTGGGACCTAATCTGCTTGTCTCCAAGCATACATCTCTGGTTTACCACGCCTTTGTCAATTCAAAAACCGAAACTTAAAACTAAGCCTGACTTCTCAAGAGTACTGGTCTTTGAAAAGTGTGTAGTACTGTATTTCCTTTTGCAACTCCGGTTTTCTGCTTTGTGCAGTAGCCCTTATCTTTTTGTTATTACTGTCGTTTTGTGCCTGAACTTTCTTCGCTTGTTGGGTTTTTAAGATGACTGTCTCTAAATTGTCAATGGTTTTCATGTGTATTTAAATAAAGCCTTGAATGCTCCCTGACATCATTATGGAACTACTGTTGATTGATTTAATACATGAAGAAAGGCACATTCTCTCCTCTAGTTGCTTTCTTCACACTTTCTCCTTCTGGTGTAGCTTTCCATCACTTGTGGAACATCGCTCTCCATAGTTTAGCGCATTAGAAAGTGTAATCCCTCATCCAGTCCTACTCGCCCAATATGTGGGCAGACCTGTGGGATCTTCCCAGCTAGCACCTCCTTTCTGTTTCACCCTATTTGAAGACCCTCTGGTGCTTTCTACCCTTCCCAGAATTGAATGGCGCAAGCTGCGGCATGTGCGCATGTTGAGGGTGTGTATGACAGTGTGTGTCCATTCTTGGCAATGTGCACATGGCTCCCATGCCAGGAATGAGTAATGCCACTCAAGCTGTTTTGCAGCCGTTGCATATCAGTAATCCACATTACACACACGCCTGTGAGGTGAGAACGAGTGTAAATTTACACACGCTTCCGGCACGCCAGTCATTACAACTGCTGCAGCAGTGATTATTAGAAGTGATGCATCTGAACGTGCGTATATATTTGAATGAGCATCCAAACTCGTGTGTGTGTGGAGTAGAAAGAGTGTTCTCTTTTCTTCAATCTGCAGATTCTATAATTTATGGACATTATTTGCCTTCGGTGTGGGGATTGTGCAATTTCACACCCCATTTTAGGTGGGATCCCGGTTTCTGGGGTAAACAGACGGTAAGAAAACGTCGCGGCTTGTGTCTCGGATCCTTTAAACTCGGGATATGAAGATGCATGGATCGCCGAATGACTTTAATGTGCAGCTTTTCTATGAAAAAGAAAATAATTTTAACACGGCATGTGTTAAATATGTTGTTAGATCTGTACTGTATGTGGTGTGCATGCTTGCACTGCACTGAATGTCTTTTTTGAACTATACGAAAGAAAAAAAAAAACACAGTAACAACAATTAAAATCCATTAGTATAAATACTGTAACTGTGATGCTGGAAAGAGCCATTATATTTCACCAGTAGGTTAGGGACACTCAATTGCTCCCGATGCACCCCAGACTCACTCCTGTGGCAAATGTGACTGCGACGGAATGAAAACAGTAATTACCCCTTTGAAGCAGGAGCCGTTTGAATGGTGTCATGTTTCACTGTGCCGGGAAATTAGCATTGCAATACTCTAATTGGACAACACGGACAGAAAAGTGTTTATAGACAAGTGTTTGTGTTGATTAGGATGTGCACAGTTAGGGTGATGAAAGCATTTGGTAGCTTTGCTGTTCGTTACACCCGCTGGACTAATTAATGCACAATGTAATGAGATTCAATACAAGGACTGAATCAAAAAGTTGCTTTTAATAAGCTAACGGGGCTCGTAGGGTCAAGTGCATATGCGAAAAATGAGGACTGCACCATACTGAAAGGTGTTTCTAATGCTGTATGACATGTTTTCTTGCAGCTTTATTGTACCCCAGATCGGTTCTTTGACAAGCACGTCTTTATGAAGCAATATAGTTTTACAATACTTCAAAATACAACAGGATGATGACATGAGGTGTGACAAAGCTATACCTGATGAAATTGATCATTTTAAACTTAATGTGAAATACTAGTTCATTCCAGTCTGTTGTTTCATTGGAATCACGCAGAGGATAGTCGTATGTTTTTCCACATTATTATCCCACGTGTGGAAATGGAAAAACATTCACCTGGTGTGTTTTACTTGTAACCATAGCATAAAGTAGCTTTCCTCTGTGTGTCCCCAGTCCCAGGGAGCACGTGACCCCGGAGATGAACAAGCTTCGTCAGAGCCTGAGGAGGAAGAAGCCCACTTATGTCCCCGAGGCCAGCAGACCACATCAGTGGCAAGCAGACGAGGAGGCAGTACGCAAAGGCAAATGTAACTTCTCTGTCAGGGTAAGCCTTCCCAAGCACCCCCATTTTTACCTTATGTTCTGCTTCTGACATTCAGACCTGAAATTCTTCATCCCCTGCGTCAGAAATTGGTGTGATGTATTGCAGATTGGACAATATTCAGCGGGGTGTATTCGTTTGCAGTACGTTGAGGTGTCATGAATACTGTACAGCGAAATTGAGACTTTGTGCTGTAATGATTTCATTTTCCTGGAACCATTTTTTTCATCCTTACCATTCAATGTTTGCTTCACTACAGAAAGTGAAAAATGTACAATATTTATTTCTAAATTGGATCATCTGTTTGATTTTTTTTTTTATGCTAAGATGGATGACAATGTAACGTGATGGCCAAATCAAAATCTTTCTCCTTGCATAACTAATGTATGGAAAATAGGGACCATATCATATTAATTTGTCAGTAAGCAAAACACAGGCCCGTTTTCCCATTTTGCCATCGATCGCAAAACACAGAAGCAACGGTCTCTTAGACTGAGAATCTACTCCACATGAGAGAAAAGATGGAGAAACAATGACAGTTATTGATTTATGGATTGAGGAGACTGGATGAAATGACTCTTTGGGAGACGGGAAAATGGAAAAAGGACGGAAAGAGACTCGAGGAGATGTGAGCGGAGTCATACAATCAGATAAAAGAGGCACATAATGAACAAGCCCTGCACAAAAGAACAATCTAGTAAAAGATGGATCCTCTCGTTGAACATGCAGACAAGATTAATAAAACAATCAATGTTCACATGCAGCTGCAAAAAGGACTGCTCACATGCGCACTGACTGCTTGTTTCCATGCTCGCACTCATGAATATATTTTTTTATATTCGTCTAATATACTATTAATCTTTTACTGAGTTGTGGAGTAATGTCCCTGCTGGTTCCAGTGAATATACACTTCACTGTATAAGCGTTATCACGTTTATTACCGATACCTCCAACAATACATTTTCAACACTGCAATTCATGAATTAATAAAATGCACTCTAATGGGCATGTCCTCCTTTCATTGTTAAGAGGGAAACAATGACAAGTTGTTTTTGTTTTGAAGTATCACTTGAGATCTGTTCTTAAAAGCATTTTTTCCTCTCAAAAACAGCCTTTAAGTATAAACAAGTGGCCAAAATATTTATTTAAAATTGTCCCATTTAAAGATTTGCAACATTTTCACTGCAGGTCTTGATGCCCACTTCCAGTTTAGTGTCTACACTGCACACTTGCAGTTGACAACATCAGCTAGTGAGTTTAAAGTACTGTTAAAAGAAAAAAAACAACATTATTTTGATAAACATTATGCATTTAGTTTGGCCTGGATTTACTTAAATTGAAGCCATCCTCTGTGGTGTGTTTGGGTAGATGTATCTGCGTATACACGTTCCATCGGTGAATGTTTACATCATGCTTGCGATGACACCAACTACCTGATTACACTGCAGTAACATTGTCAGATATCATATTCATACGTACAGCAAAATGTATTTACAAATAATGAAGTCAAAATTTTTAGCAGAGAGCATTTTATTCCGTTGTTTTTTTTTTTTTTTTTTAATGTTTGGTCTGCCATGAACTGAGAAATTAAACTGAATGGACTAAAGACAAAAACCAAATCTAAATAAATACATTAGCCCTTGAGTTTTAAGATGGATCAGCATTAAATCTCCTCTCTGTGTGTGTTTGTGGGGGCTGGAGAAGACCAGCCGCTGTCGAAGTTGATATACGTAATTGTGTACCTTCAAGGCTTCTCACATACGAGAATTCTTCTGGTTACAAATGATGGTTCCTTTTCTCATTTTACTTTCAATGAACTTTGTAATTCTAATAACTGGGCTTGAGAACAGTGAACTGTATTTAAAAATAACATAATCCTTTTGTTCTCAGTACCTGGGTTTGGTGGAGGTGGAGGAGTCTCGAGGGATGCATGTGTGCGAGGATGCAGTGAAAAAGCTTAAAATTGTGAGTATACGACGTACATCTACAGTCCATATATGTACATGTGCACACAGGGACATTCAGTAATCTCTGCAGTTACCTTTGCTCTGCATTTTATGAGTTTGTTCATCCAGGTCTCAGCAGAGCAAATGTGCACGTACGGTATGGCACACTGGGCCAAATATAACCACACACAAAAAAAATAAAATCAAGTGTTGTGTTAAGATCAAAACATTACTAATGATGACTTTCAGTAGGCCTATCGTGACCCTCTTGATGGACCTTGTTTGGAGATGTGGAGTGTGCTGTTGTCATGCTGTAGCTTCCTAGTTTATTTCTCCTGATGCACAATCAGGAAATAGTGCGTTTGAAATGCACATGACAGTATTGGACTAAATATTTATTTTTCAGTACTCCTTTTATTCTATAAAATCTCTCTCGAGTCTCCTTTTGTTGTTAATCCCTCACCCACCTCCTCATTTAGCCTTCTTCAACTTCAGCTTCCATAAATTGCTTCCTGTGTGTTCTGTTCCTTTGCTCTCAATGGGATTATGCAGAAACTGGGGCGCTAGGTGACAAAAGACAATTATTTTGTGCCCTCTTTCTGTTTCCCTGATTCACAGGTTAAAAGGTCTTTTGAAAATCTAATTTGGTACTTTAAGGTCTGACCTAGGCTGCGTTGGCTCACGTGTTATAGGTTTTGGGTCCCTCCCTTGGAAAATCAATTTTGTGCCTGCATATTTTTTGACCCTCCCTCTTCTCTTCCAACCACCACCCTATCATGTACTGTAATTCTACATCATTAATACTGTATGTAGTACTTTTCTGTAAGGTCTGTGCAGCATTCATTCTCTTCCATGTATTTTCGGTCCTTGCAGAGCGGGAAAAAGACAGTGAAGGCAGTGTTGTGGGTTTCAGCTGATGGACTCAGGGTGGTGGATGATAAAACAAAGGTAAGGGTGTTTGTAAATTGTGGCTCCTAAATGTTGTATTCACGTCTATCCTCTCGTCAGTTTTTTTTAACTACTTAAAAACGAAACAAACCTGACCTTACAGTCATGTGCATGAGTTTTGTTGACTGAGGAAAACCAAAGATCTTACTTTTGACTGTCCATCAAATTTCATCAGCC
Source organism: Syngnathoides biaculeatus (assembly GCF_019802595.1). Taxonomy (NCBI): domain Eukaryota; kingdom Metazoa; phylum Chordata; class Actinopteri; order Syngnathiformes; family Syngnathidae; genus Syngnathoides; species Syngnathoides biaculeatus. The sequence goes on along the minus strand of NC_084647.1, from coordinate 1,004,213 downwards.
TTTATTAGCTACAAATGAAATGCAAATTCTACCTTTTCTAAGATGCTCTCTTTGGATTACCTATCAGCGAGATAATTTATTGTGGCTATAGTTTGCAGTTATATGTTACAGCATAGAGGCTACCCTGCACACCTCATACCCTGTGCTATAATAATAATATTAATAATTTCTTCACACTATCTTGGTTGTCACGACGTTCTAAAGGTGATTAGGGTGAGGAGGAGCTCAGACATGAACTTGCACTTGAGGAATGTCTGCTGACTGGAGAGGTCTCCTCCTTGTGTGAGTGCCGCTCATTGGGAACTCTGTTGAAAGTGGATCAGAGTAAAGAGCAGCAGAGAATAAAGGAGAGCGTCAGTTCAATGGAGAAGCTCCTCATGTGCCTTCTTTACACATTGTCGCAAGACCACACACACACGACGTCACTTCTCCAACAACCCCCCCCCCTCCTCCTGGCTCTGCTTCAAGAACACCACCTCTGTTTGTGCTTCTTATGCTCTGATCCAAATGTGTCCTAGAGTGGGCAATGGGATTATACATCTACAAAATTACAAATCTTTTCGCTTTTGTGTGCTTACTCTCTATATAAATCTTTTCTTTTTGTCCAACCCAACTGCCTGCATGATAAACAGTGTTTTTTTTTTCCTCGAACAAAACATGACTGTATGGTTTCAATAAACATGACTTGTTAAAAAAAAAAAAAAAAGGCAGCAGCTATTGTAGAATCTGAATCATAGATGAGGTGTTGTTTCCTCATCCTCATCCTATTTAACGATTGTGTTGAGAAAAAAAGCACAACAAGAAAGTGCACGCAACATTTAGTTTCTTCTTGTTAGTTTATACACACATCACAAGAAGAAAACAATCTTTGTTTTAAAGTTTTGGGTTCTTCCCATTTGCGTGGAAGTGATGAGTTTGTGACATGTGCAAGACATACTGTATACCCACCACAAAAATTGCTTGTGGAAAAAGTATTGCTGTGCAGTATTGTACCCTTAACACGTTATAACAAGTAAGACCCAAGCGAATTAGGGCTATTGTTGTGGGTATTGTACAATTTAATTCAGATTTTTTTTTATGATCAACAAAACACAGTCATCCTCCTAATGTGATCCAACCTGGCACAATAATAACATAAAAATAAATGTTAAAAAATCAGCCACTTCTGCCACAGAGAACCTGTAGCACCTATTTTTGTACTACAGTAGATCCACTAATATGCATGATGATATCCCTCCTACTTTGGCCTCTCCGTGGCTCTCCATGACCTTTCCGATCCGTGTCAGTCTCAGCTAATGACGACATTGTGAAACGCAGACTGAATGCTGTGTGTGAGACACACGACCTTCATGATGCAGTAATAGAAAGCAAAGTTCAAATCCTTTTCTGCAGAGCGATGAGACGGAGTCACGTTGCCATGCTGATTTCTTGGTTGCTGTTATGAGTCACGTGTACGCAGTGTGTGCGCGTCAGAGGGCCAAACACTGACTTACTTTATTGACTTTTCTTGCACTTGATGGAGGTGTGTTGTACGATCGTATTTGCTGCGCATTGACTCCAAAGCAGACATCACATGACCACAGTCAGTTGCCTGAAAAGAAGACACTTTGCTCTGCCCTGCCTTTCACCTTGGTACCAGCAGCTCCCCGCATTCACTCACTGGCTGCAATGAATGGCCCGTTATTCATCCTTCTCTTTATCCACTTTTCTTTTCTCTCATCCTCTCTCCCCCTCCCCCAGCCCATCTTCAACCCCATTCTTTGTTTTCTGAGGCCAAAAAGGATGCGTGTGTGAGCCCTGCTGTCTTCCTTTGTCCCTTTCATCTGCCTCTCGGCTCTTGTGTTTCGCTTCCTTCTTTTGTTTTTGGAGTGTCGACGAGGTGAGCTCGGGCCCCCTACCCCTAAATATACAAGAAGAAAGCGATACCCTCCTTCATGTCTTTGGGGCAGGCTGAATAAACCTTTCATAGAAGGAAAGGTGAGTGGAGCAAACATCGCAGAGATTTAAAGAGGGCCCAATGTGTTGCTGACTTTTATAGGTGGGACTGAAAAGGCCTTCACAGCTCAGAAATAGCAAAACTAGATATTGGATCAGTTTACTTAATGCTCTGATGGCCGTGACTCTCAGCCCATATTGGTTAAACTGAAAAGGATTATTTGTACATGGAAAGAAACATGTTGAGCTCCCTGTTCATGTGAATGCCGCACACTGCCTATAATTTTGACCGCCGAGTTGCATGAGTGAGAATGATTAAAAACTGTAAAGGTTATTTACTTCCACCTGTGGATGTAACTACATCTAGTGCATTGTACTGAGTAAGATGTCTTTTTTTTCCCAACTCTACTAGGATCTCATTGTGGACCAGACCATAGAGAAAGTCTCGTTCTGTGCTCCTGATCGGAATTACGACAAGGCGTTCTCCTATATCTGCAGAGACGGCACCACCAGACGTTGGATGTGCCACTGCTTCATGGCTCTCAAAGACTCGGTGAGGAAACCTACAAGATTCTTTCTCTCTCTCCATCTGACATTATCTATGCTACAATTATTCTTTCATTTAAAAAAAAATTCCCATCTGCTATTAGATTTTACTGATCTCCCTCCACTAAGACCCCCACTAAAAAAAAAAAAAAAAAAAAAATCAATGAAGGCTTTTAAAGTATATTTGTTCAGCAAAAAATATTTTTCGTTCCAGTTTCCGAATTAAGGCTTCTACACAGATAAACATCATCTCAAGTCCTCAATTTCAACAATTAAAATGGACACCTACTCTTTTTCACCAGAAAATATAAAACACAACTAGAGCCACTGTGTATCTGTAATTACCTTTACTATAGCCATGCTCTCACCCAATTGGTACGCTGCATCCTAATTTGGTTCATCCGGCTATATCGGCAGGATGCTGTTAGCTATATGAGCTCTGTAAATAGTGTGAAATAATTGCAGTGGGACAGTGTGTTAAAGCACCAGTGATTTCAACAAAGACAAAAAACATACCAGTACAATGGTGTGTCCCCATGATGTGTAGCATACAAAGCTAAACGCCTAACTTTATTTTTTAAATAATCCCACAAAGAGACTTGGGTTGGAAAGACACGAGTACTATAACATATTTTTTCTATATAGTATCCGCCCTCCTATTCCCTGGCAAGCATTCCGGGAGGTACCCTGCCTTTTGCTTTCAGTCAGCTGGGGTCGTCTCAGACGCCCTCATGAGTCATAATCATAATATTAACAAGAGGTATGGAAAATGGATGGATGGATTAAAAATGTACACATCAGCCATGGTCTTACATCCATTACGCAAGTGAAAAGTGCTCAAACGTGTCTGTTTCATGTACACTGTTTAGGAACATGTAGCGATATTCAGAAAACTGACACATGAACTTTCAGGCCACTCCACACTCTCCTTCAAATTCACAAATCAATGTGTCCGGGACAAAACTCACTATTGAATTTATAATTAAGGTGGTGAGTCGATAAAGTTATCCCATTGACTGTTTTAAAAAAAAAAAGTCTGGCATTGTTCCAAACTGGTTTTCTAACATTTCACTGAAACCTAGAGGAACACTGTGCAAACAAAAAGGACCACAACAAGAGACGAGATCAAGACTAAAATGCGAACCCATGACACGTTTTAACACCGCCTAGCATTTTCGACTAAGAGATGGATTACTAATGTGAACAGAAGGGAGTAGGCCACTGGCACAATTAAGGTGATTAAACAGGAGCCTGTAGAGCTGTCCATCTCTGTCTGTCTCTATTTCCACCACATACTCTCCTTGTCTGCTTATTCTTTAGTGAGCGATCTTGTTATGAGTTTGGCTACCGCTGCGGGACAATTTGTAGAAAAGAGGAGGGTGTAATCTGATTGGATGATTACCACAGGGCATCTTAAAAGTGAAATCAACAACATGAGCATCTAAGTGGGATAATTATAGTTTAATCCAATACTCACAGTGTCCATTGTATGATATGTCAGAGTATGAATATGGGATCGCACTGGATGAAATCTAATGATCAGTCAGATCTGGGATTGTAATCGTTAGTATTCATTTTTACTGCATTAGGGCGAGAGACTGAGCCATGCAGTGGGCTGTGCCTTTGCCGCCTGTCTGGAGAGGAAACAGCGTAGAGAGAAGGAGTGCGGCGTGACGGCATCTTTCGATGCCAGCCGTACATCTTTTGTACGAGAGGGCTCCTTTCGCGCTAACTCTTCCTGCAGTCAGCACGGCAGTGGTAGTGAACGAGATGACAAACAGCAGGATAAGAATAAAGGTGAGGTCTTGGCACACATGAGAAGTCACAACACTTACATCGCTTTCCTAAATTTGTGTGATACTTGCACAAATACATACACTGGCCGCAACTGACACACTATCTAATACAGGACATTGAGGTGGCTCTCAGTAACTTAGAATATCATATAATAGATTTCAATAGATATAAAAGTGAAAGTCATGTAAGATACTTTAAATATAACCCACATCTGGGAGAAATGGTCTCTCCAGTCGTCACTGGGGTCTCCTCTCGATTAGAAGTTCTCGGAACCTTCCAGGAGACATCCTAACCAGATGCCCGAGCCACCTCATCTGGCTCCTCTCAATGCAGAGGACTAGAGGCTCTACTCTGAGCTCTTTGAAAAGATGACCAAGCTTTTATTAGAGATAATATCTCTAAGGGAGAGCCCGAACACCCAGAGGAGGAAACTCCTTTCAACCGGTTGTATCTGGAATCTTTTTCTTTTGATCAAGACCCACAGTTTGTGACCATAGGTCTGGTTTGGAACAAAGATCGCCTTTCGGGTTAGCTCCTTCTTCCCCAAAGTGGATCGATACAAAGTCTGCGTCACTGCAGACACTGCACCGAATATCGAGCTCCCATTTGATGCTTCCCTCACTCGTGAACAAGACCTCAAGAAACTTTAACTCCTCCACTTGGGGAAAAAATCTCATCCCTGACCTTTTTTGACTAAGTACCATGGTCTCAGATATTGAGGTGCTGATTTTCATCCCAGCCGCTTCATACTCAGTTGCAAACAGCTTTAGTGAGACTTGGACGTCATGGTTTGATGAAGCCAACAGAACGAAAACATGTGTAAAAAGCAGAGATGCAATAGTAAGGCCACTAAACTGGACCCCCTTGACCTCCATTGTGCCAAGAGATTCTGTCCATAAAAGTTACAAACTGAATCGGTAACAAAGGGCAGGCTTGGCTGAGTCTGACCCTGGCCAGAAATGAACGCAACTTATTGCTGGCAATGCGAGCCAAACTCTTGACACCATAGAGCTGATGCACTGTTACACAGACAGGATGAAAACCACATTGCTCCTTCTGAATCTGAGAATCGACCGGTCCCGATGGATCCTCCCCTTCAGCACCCCTAAATAGACCTTAACAGAGAGGCTGAGGAGTGGGATCCCCCTGTAGTTGGAACACACCTTCTGGTCCATCTTGCTTGACTTGCTTGACCCACAAACTCAAATCTGCAAATCCAGAGGCACTGTTCCCAATAACCAGGCAATGTTCTGGAGGTGTGTCAAGCATGACAGCCCCACACCATCCAGAGCGTTTCGGAACTCTGGTCAGCTCTTATCCTCCTGCCATGCTTTGTCACTGAGGAGCTTTTTAAACACCTCGATGACCTTAACCCCAGGGACAAGAGAGGTGCTGCCTCAGAGTTGCGAGATTGATTCCTCATGAAAGTGTGCTGGCTGAATTGAGGTCTTCGAAGGATTCTCCCGACCTACTCACAACTTCTCAAGTCGAGGTCAGCAGCGCCACATTGCCACTATATACAGTGTTGATGGTGTACTGCCCCTGAGTCCCACAGGCCAAAAAGGCCCAATAGGACTCTTGAATCAGCTTGATGGCATCCCTCAATGCTGGTATCCACCAACGGGTTCAGGGGTTGCTGCAATGACAGGCACAACCACTTTTAATTTTCTCGGGTGACTCAGCAGTGACGGATGACCTACTTCATTTCTGATTTCCAGTCCCTGTTGTGGCTGTCTAGCATTGTTTTTTACAGTATTAAAACACACAATTTGCATGCTGTTTTTCTCTTCAAAGTTAGGTAATCTCTGCTACAGATAGCTCTATGTGACAAGTGTACTGTACAACCCAATCACTTACGTTTTGCCACCTCATGCGATAGCCTAGAAAATATTAGCATCGTTGTCTTATCTTCTGCCCATCCTTCGTGATAACCCTTTATTCATTGAGGTGATGATTAGTGACCCACAATTCATTGCTACCTGCAAATTTGAATTATTGGAGGTACATGCAAATAGTCATCTTTGTTGTTAATAAGTTTATCTTACCACTAGCTTGTTGAATGTGTTATTTAACTGTAACCTTTGTGGGTAATTTATGGTGCACTATGCTATTATCAAACTTATAAGTTGTAAGTCATATAGTTATTTAATCAATTAAACTATTAAGTCAGCAAAGCTAGGAGGCACCGATAATACAATATGTTATTTTGGCCATTTTATCACAATGCACTTTCAGGGCATTTTCAGCTGAAACATTTTGTTCACAGCAAATTTCGGTGCATCACTAAATGAAATATTTGCACACTGTGACATGGTTTGGTCAACATTTTTGTTTGGTCTGGAGTTTTTACATGGAATAGTTTGCATATTGAGGCTTTTGTAAATCAGCGTTACACTGTACTAACAGTATGTTTGTTTTTGTGGTTTGCTGACGTATGCTGAACAGTTTCCCTCTTACATACGACAGAACTTTGACCTACTAATGTGTACTGTTTGGTGTGGTCATTGGAGATACTTGTATTGATCTCCTTCCTCCAGATCAGCCTTCTGTTCATGCAGCCCTACCCCCTGGTACTGCCTCTCCACCTGAGGGCGCAGCAGAACCCGGGGGGCCGCATGCTATCCCCCGCCGCCATGCACCCATTGAGCAACTGGTGCGTCAAGGCTCATTCCGGGGATTTCCAGCTCTCAGCCAGAAGAACTCTCCCTTCAAGCGACAGCTGTCTCTTCGCCTCAATGACCTGCCATCCACATTGCAACGCAAGACTGACTTTGAAGCCAAGAACGCTGGTGAGTTGGAGGGTTCTTCCAGTTAAAAAACATAGTTTTCAGTAAGACATGCTTCCATTTATAGCGTTTTGTTAGCCTATGCTTTTGGAATAAGACAGCCTATGTCTGCCGTAATGTATGTACTTATGGTAAAAACTATATCAGGACAAATTTCACTATGTACTGTGATTTAACATTGCCTCCCGCTGCACCTTTATTCCGTGTGGGGGGGGGGAACTTTTTGACGTACAGCACAATGACAAAAACACGTTTTTAAATGATATAAACAATTGTAAAATAAAATACTATGCCATATATAATTTCAAATGTGGTAATATTTTGGTTCCCAAATGGTTTTGCTTCTTTAGATTCCAAAACTCCTCATCCCCTGGTTTATCTCTCCCACACTCTTCCTTATTTTCATCCCCCCTCTTCCCTTTTGTGTGCTCCTTTCTTGCTAGTACTAGAGGTGGACATGAGTTTGTCTGGAGAGGGAGACATTAATGCCCTGTGTAGCCAGATCAACACCTCCTTCTCTAAGCCATCTGAGGACCCTTTCTCCAATCCTTGTTCATCTGCGAGTGGACTGCCAACCTGTGCTGTGCCCCCAGCACTGCCTCCTCCACCAGCGCCGACGCAGGGTAACAGCAGTCTATTAAATCATCCAAAGTAGAGTTCATTCGTTCATTCAAGTACATTCATTTGTATAAGTGCCCTAAAACCATCAACTTTATTCCTTTAGCTACATCTTCTTGGGTTCAGCCAGATTCTCTTCTCCACTCTCCTCCTCCAGTGTCCGCGGTGATGCAGAGCGGCCACAAACGTACACCCTCTGAGGCGGAAAGATGGCTAGAAGAGGTCTCCAAGGCAGTCAGGTCCCAGCAGACACCCCCACCAGGTCCCACCATTCCCACCATCCCGGGACCACCCTCTGCATCTAGTCAGCAGATAAGTCTGGTCCCGGTATCCACAATCTCAGTGTCTCTTGGTACCATGCCCAAAGCCCTCATTGGAGGTACCTCTTCGCTCTCAGCTCAGGCACCAATGCCCCTTCCGCCCATGTCCCTATCCTCAGTCCCCCTAATACCCGGCCCTCCAATTTCAAGCCCCCCTATGTCTTTGCCTTCAATGTCTATCCCCACAATGTCTGGTCCAAGTATGTCAGGAGCCCCCATGATCCAGCCCTCCCTCTCAGGGCCCGGAGGCTCCCTCCCAAGCGTCATGCAGCCCTTTCCCTTGGCCTTCGATGCTACTTCAGCTCCTGTGGGGATGTTTGCCAACCAGCCTGTCCAACCAAGTTTTGTTCCCATGCAAACCTATATGCCAGGCTTAGCTAGCAGTATGACCTACCCAAATGTCAGCGTACCTGTCGTAGGAATCACACCATCACAAATGGTGGCCAATGTCTTCTGCACCGCCACTGGCTCATCTGCCACCGGAGTTGGCATTGGGTCCGGAGTCGGTGGGTCCGGAGTCAAAGTGGGCACGCTAGGAACAGGCGGAATCCACCACCCTTACTCGGGTGTGCCCACTGCAGGGTTTCCCACACCATTCCCTTCCACTCCTCCACTTTCGACAGCCCTAAATGGTCTCCCGACACACAGCAGCGCCTCTGTGATCCTTCAGAATGGCAACTCTAACAGCGGCGGGAATGGTGGCAGCACTAGTAGCTGGCCACCAGAAGGCAGGCAGCTGATCACTCCTGTGACCACTAATTCCCAAGATGATGACCGTTTTGAGGCCAAGTGGGCGGCACTTGAGAGCACCAACACCAAACCAGCAGCTCAGGCACCTGGAAGCAAAACTCCAGCAGGAGCAGCCAACCCATTTTCGAACAACCTTCAGAAGACTTTTGAGATTGAGCTCTAAGGTGGGAAGAAATCTGGGGTGCTAATGCAAGCATCCTTGGTTAGAATGGAATGCAGGTCCTGAAATGTTGTGGCAGGCTAGCATCCTACAAAAAACTCTTGTGGAGTATCTACACCTTCATGATGTTGCTTTCTTGAGGTTCCAGTTAGTGTTTTATAGATTGCTGGGCTGCCACTGGAAGCTTTTCAGGTAGTGGACAGATCATGTGATGATCTAAAGTCTGCCACATCACCTCATTTCCGCATCTTTCCGGCCTTCATGTCTGCACTCTGCCTTTTCTTTCTTTGCCCGCCGCAAGTCCCTCGACACGCTGACTGTGTCACTCGGCGACACGCTCAGTGGTTGCTTTGTTTCAAAGGTGACGGAGATGCATTCCAATCCCATTGACTGATTTGGGCAGTATTTGTTGTGGTGAGGAATCATTGTGAAGAAACACAAAACTTCCTGGTTTGACCGATGACCAGACTGATGCTCATGTTCATGGCAGAATCCTGATTTGAGACCCTGTTGTATGTGCAGTTGAATAGACAGTAAAACATCTACACACCCCTGTTCAAATGCCATGTCTTTGTAAAATCCCAAAATGAGACCAAGATAAATCACATTAACACTTTTTCCACCATCAAAAAAAGGATTTAAATGGAAAAAATATATTTGAGAGGGAACATTAAAACAAGATTTGGTTGCACATGTGTGGTGTTGTGTATTATCTCTTGGCAGATGTGGCTGTTCAGAAATCACAAATTACAATCAAATTTATGTTAAATGGCACTCAGCACACAACTACTCCTTATTTTTTTACTCTCTAGCAGAGAAGGTTTAAAGTTTAGTGGTAGCACTGATTGGTGTTTGGAACTGTTCATAATCCGCTAAACCTTGACTAAGGTGGAAGGAATTGTGAACAGTTCCAAAGTATGATGCTGCCACCATCCTGCAGTACTGTAGGTATGGTTTTCTTTTGTGATGAGCAGTGTTGAATTTGCACTAAACATACCTTGCAGAATTATGGTCAAAAATTTTAAGATAGCTTTCATTGGACCATAACACATTATTTTTACTTCCCCTTTTGTACAGATAATATAGGTCACATTAATAGTGGATGTTTTGAAATTATTGATATTGGACTTTTTATTTTTACATGAGAAAGCCCAGGAATTTGAACAGAGGTGTGTGGACTTTTTATAGCCAATTTACCCATAAAGAGTCACTGACCAGTAGTAGTGATTTATTGCCAAAATCATTCTTTATTGTACTTTTTTTCCGTTAAAAAGTTACATTTACTTAAAATCAAAACAGTTAAGTGTTTCCTTGAGATATTTGTATCCCATGTTTATTTTTGTTGAACGCTTGGAGTAGAGAAACAAACAGGAACATGCAAGTTGGGCATAAATAGTGTCTGAGGATTGTCGGGAATGTCGTCATGTAACAGGAACCAAATACGCAGGAAAGAAATGTATCATGTTGCCTCCCATGTGTTTATTGTGGCATGATACTCATATCCGTACAGTGGGCACTTTTGCTTTTTTCCAGACAAATCAATAGAACTTTGCTTCATCTCTGGTGGACATTTCTGTTCCTAAAATGTTCAAGGGCACTGCAAGATATCCATACAGACACTTAGGAGTAGCCATACATGCTTTACCGAAACACTAAAGGATGAATGTGATGCGCTGCCTTCCACGTTACGATAATCCATTTAAATACAGGATAGAGTTTATTCAAATTCTGCATGATTGTGTTCACTATAATATTCAGTTGTAGTGGTTCTACATAAAACGTGGGGCTAATGAAAGATGGAGATAAAATAAGAATAACTAGACCAGACAAGAAATAAACTGCATTATTAGTTATTTCATCGGGTTTTAACAGTAATTTATTTGCAATAATGTTGCCACTCTATTGCAAACAATCCACAGTAAGGGTTTCCTGTTTAAAAAACAAAAAAAACAAACAAAAAAAAAACAAGACATACATTCAATGAACTCCAAATATCGAGCACTCATGGTCAATGTTACGTTAATCTTAAATCGTTCATGAACATTCAGGATTAACGTCATTATTAGGGCAACGGTTCAACAATTTGCGGCGCATTGCATGCTGGGACCACAGCTTCTGCTTTCTGATGGACGCAAAATACAGAAAAAAAACCATGATACAGCGGAAACTATTGACTATGGTAAAATCACTTTTTAGTATTTTACTAGAAGGCATGTGGTTAATAATGTAGAATTTGCAGGATGGAAGGTCTTAACAGCGTGAAATGCAAAAGGCGGAAGGAAAGAATGTAGGAATACCTTTCGATGAAGACAACAGGATAAAGACAAAGTGAGACAGAACATTGAGTGTGTGGAAAATAGTAGAGGACAAAGACCCTTTTGACACTTTGCCCACGAAACAGACTATATGCCGCCTCCATCTCAAAATCAAACATATTCTATATCTACAGTCTGAAAAGCAAGATTTTTCTTTTTAATCAAACAAAAGACAACCCAAAACTCCAGTCAAGTGATCCGCCTTTGGAAAAAGCTTGGCATTTGGAGGAAGAAATATTTTTAACGCAAGACTTGCTTTTTCAGCCGCTCCAATCCAACGAAAGTACAGTTATACGAAGAGCAGTTGGCTATGTTCCGTGCTTGTTTGAGTATGATTAATTTATAAAGTATCTTTCAGCGAGGCAGTGATTCTTTTCCATAGGCTGCCTTCTAAAAAATACATACATGAAGACAAGTTCCCAATATCAGGTGCTTTCTTTTTTGACATTAGATTTTATTAGTTCTCAACAAACAAATCCAAATATATGAAACAAGATCAAAGAAATCAGATTATATGAAACAAGATCCTATTTTATTGTTCACTGAATACATATTCTTGCAATGGACTCTTGTTTACACACCCACTAAATTATACTGTATATGTAGGTTATTGCAACAAAGCAAATTAAATAACCTCATGAACCTGATTGTAAAATTAGTCTCGTGATGGTAATAAAAAAAATGAGTTTATTTTTAATCTTTATTTACAGATTTTTGTATTTAAGCCTACATATTTGTATTGTAATTACATTGTACAAAAGATGAATAAAGTAATATAATACAATAGCTGCTCATCTTTGGAGCTGTGTGTACGCGTGTGTATGTATACCCCCTTATGTAGAGGAGTAAGCATTTACTAATGATTCTTTTTATGCAATAAGTACTGAGTAATGTATGATAGCGTCATTTATATTAAGATGATCAAACAGTTAATGAATTGTATTGTTTATATTGTACTGAGCAGCTAAACCAGGGGTCGAAAACCCAAAACGTTGAAAGAACTGTATTGGACCCAAAAAACAACAATCTGTCTAGAGCCACAAAAAATGAAAAGCTTTATTTAAACCCTATGATGCTGTGAGTGTCTATATTAGCCCATTATCCAAATGACATGAGTATTCATGATGATTTTTCCTCCATCGCATCCTGGTGAGAACGATGCATCATGTTATAACTCTGCTGTACGATGCTACTTTAAGTGTAAAATTTTTGATGTCTTGTGACATTGATAAAATACAAGAAATGTAATAAAGAAAAGCGGAACAGCGGTGCAGCTGTAGACCGTTTGCCTCACAATTCCGAGGACCAGGGTTCAAAACCGGCCCCGCCTGTGTGGAAGTAAGTTCTCCCTGTCCCTGCGTGGGTTTTCCCCGGACACTCCAGTTTCCTCCCACACCCCAAAAACATGCATTCATTGGAGACTCTTGCCTGTTTTTTCTCTATGTGCCCTGCGATTGGCTGGCAACCAGTTCAAAGTCTACCTCGACTCCTGCCTGATGATAGCTGGGATAGGGTCCAGCCCTCCCGCGACTCTTGTGAGGATAAGCGGCTCACAAAAAGGATGAATGTAGAGCGGCATATAATGTATTACAGTAAATAGCAATAAGGGATAGTAACCAGACCCTGTCAGGATGCAACCAGTGCTGCCTGCCTTTGAGTCAAAAGGGCTGAGCAATAACCACGCGGCGGAAGGAACAAGACAGAGCCTCTTTTCTCCCTCAGGGCCGTGAGAAATGGAGCAAACGTACACACATACACACACTGAGCTCTTTGGCTGTGGTAGTCTCACCAAGCTATTGTCCTCCGATCTAATGAATGAGCCAGTGAATATGACGTGTTACAGTCTAGTCAAAGACGGGAAAAGCACAGCTTTTTTATATTGCAACTTCAGTGAATGCATGCTTTTTTCTTTGCCTCAAATTATTATCATTTAGATCACTATGCAATTCATACCAGAGATGGCAGCATTTGAAAGCACCAAAATATACAAAGCGAATTGACAAGGAATTTCAGTAGTCTAATATTTGCTCCTGTCTTGTACATAAATAAGGTAACTGGTGTGTCAGAACTGGCGTCACAAAAGATAAATGGAATTTCACACCCAAGCTACAACAGCTTTTCCTTTTGTCGTGGAGCGGGCGATAAACCAGCATGTCTCCAAAGAGAGCCTGTGGTTTTTGCTTAGTTCAGTCCGTGAGATGAGGCGAGAAGTGCGGCAGGACAACTCGTAGCAGCTCCATCATGACAACACGTCTGCCCACATTAACCTGAGCAGCTGGCACTAGAAAAGAACATCTTGTGCTGGACAACATCAAGATGTGTTAAAGAGTCTGGGAGGATCATGTCAAAAGAGGAAATTGGGGGGATAAAATCTTTCGTGACACCAGTCCTGGATCTTTCATGAGAACGCTGGTATTAGGTATGAAGCAGAGCAATTCCATACCCAAAACAATAATCAATGCAAAATGAATATTTGTTGTGACCCTTCAGTCTTCCTTTCCTTTTGACTCGTCAGGTTAGGGGTCCCCACTGCGTGTCATCCTTTTTCATGCAAGCTGAACTCCTGCATCCTCTCACACTCATGTCCCAGTATTGCGCTCTTCTGGACAGAAATGTCTGGTTGTTGTTCCTGGTTTCTGCTGGAGCCATTTTCTCCACATGGCGGTAACTGCCCCCCACTGTCCCAAACACTACAAGTACTTAATGAATAGCACAATTGTCAGCAAAGCAAACATACAGATCTTACAAATTGAATTATTGGCATCTGGTTCTCAAAAAGAACAGATTTTCGATTCCCGTCCCTTGTAATTCCTAATGTTATACCAAATGTCACCCTTTAAAAATGTGAACAACACAGGCAAATATGTTATTGTTAAATTGTGCCAGAGTGCAGATGCACAGGGAATACAGTATAACACTGTGGCTTCAAGATGGATGTAATGCTGTAGCCTCCATTGGAGGCAGGAGAGGCTCCGTTGCCATGGCTACATGGCCAAAAAGTAATTCATAACATCTGGAATGTGCTGTTGTCTGCAAATTGTGCTTCCATACATTGCATTTGGAGTGCCTGAAGCAATTATAGCAACTGGAAGCACATATTAGGGCTCAAGGGTGGTGAATAGGTGGTTAGCACAATTGCCTTGCAGCAGGAGGGTTCCTTGGTTCCAATGTGTGTCTAATATAGAAATGTATGGGCATGTTGGTTTTGAAATACCTGGAACTAAATGTTAACCAGAGCAGTTTCAGATGTATACAGTCTTTGTCTCAAACAGAGTCTTTAACTGCCCAATGCCCTCCCTAAACCATAAAAGGAAGTTATCACAGTGATTAATTATATGTTCTCACTGATAGTTTAGTCCAAAGCTTTCTAATTGTTTGGCCCACGGCTGGTTTCAGCAGCAAAGCACAGGGTGCCATGTTGACGTAGTAGAAATGAAGTAGTCAGACAACCTAGTGGTTGTGTGTACGTGTGTGACAGCTGGCCATGGGGGATATATATATATATATATTTTTTTTTTTTCCCTTTTTGGTCAGGCATTGAATCCTCTGTAAAGCAGAAAAACGATCACTCTCGCACAACAAAAGTGTCACAAATGTTAATTTTGATCTAAGAATATATTGGCCTATTTTAGATTTGTTTATCCATCAATCCGTTATCTGTGCCACTTATCCTCACGAGCGTCGCCTATCCCAGCTGCCAACGGGCAGGAGGCGGGGTATACCCTGAACTGGTTGCCAGCCAATCGCAGAGCACAAAGAGACACACAGCCGCACTCACAATCACACCTCGGGGCAATTTACAGTGTCCAATTAATGTTGCATGTTTTTGGGATGTGGGAGGAAACCGCAGTGCCCGGAGAAAACCCAGGCAGGCATGGGGTGAACATGCAAACTCCACATAGGGAGGGCTGGGATTGAACCCGGGTCCACAGAACTGTGAAGTCAACACTTTACCAGCTGTTCCACCATGCCGCCCATGGTTTGTTTAAATAGTAAAAAATAAATAGTAAAACAAAAGTGCTTATTCACATTTTCCTGTTATAATAATTTGCAATAATTCACAAGTTTAGAATCTTTATTGTACCCATAGAGCAAAAATACCACTATTGTACTCATTGAGATATGAGTACTTTTCAGTTGTTTTTTGTGCACATCCATTTATCATGTACAAAGCTCAATACCACCGAAGTTGGAATGTTGAGTAACATAAATAAAGCAGAATATGTACATATATCTGAAAATCCTTTTCAACCTATATTGAACTGACTCCACAACAAAGACAAAGGTATTAATTTTCAAAGTGATGAAACTGATGGGTTTGTTTGGGTTTTTTTTTTCCAAATATTCTTATTTTGAATTTGATGCTTGGAACACGCATACCTGCGCACACACAAACACAACGTCCCACGAATTTCTCAGGGCCCCTGGCATTGTGGGGTCCTTGGCTGTCCATTGGAAGCCCAAAGCACTCCACATGCCCACTGACAAATATCTACAACGAAAAATCCGTCCATAACCTAAAACTCAACCATGCAAAGCGAAAGACATATACCAACCTCATGAAGAAACACTGGGATCTCCAAGCCAGAACTCCTCTTTGGTGGACTGACACAAAGTGGAAAAGTCTGCTGTGCTCTGACAAATCCTCAATTCTAATTGTTTTTGGAAATCATGGATGTTGTGTCCTACAGGCCATAGAGGAAAAGAAGCATCCGGATTGATATCTGTGCAAAGTTTAAAAGCCAGCATCGGTGGGTGACGTTAAGGGGCTTTGTTAGTGACCACGGCGTGGGGTAACTTCCACATTTGTGAACACACCTTTAATGCATACAGTTTTCGGAGCAACATATGGTGCCATCCAAGCAACATCTTTTGAAGGGCTCTCCCTGCTTACTTTATTTTATTTCAAGCAAAACAATCCAAAGCTACATTCTTTATGTTACAACAGCATAGCTTCGTAGTAAAAGAGTACGAGCATTAGAGTGGCCTGAAAGCAGTCCAAATCTGTCTCCCATTGAAAATGTGCAGCGCTATAAAGTGCAAAAAAAAAAAAAAAAAATACGACAATGGAGACCCGGGACTGTTGAGTAATTGAAGTTGCTTATCAATCGAGAATGGGAAAGAATTCAACAAACTTCAACAATACTGTCCTCAGTTCCAAAACACTTATTCAATGGGTAAAGGGTGATGTTACAAAGGAAGGGAAAGGTGATGTAACACAGTGGCAACATGGCCCTTGTCCCACCTTTTTCTTTTTTTTAGTTTTAGGCATCAAATTCAAAGTCTGTGAATATTTGAAAAAAAATCTACAGTATATAATCAGTTTGTAGTGTCGTGTAATCAAATGCATAAATATTAAAGAATTCACAAATCATATTCTGTCTTATGTCTTACACATCGTCCCAACTTCACTGGATTTTAAGTTTGTACTTTATCATGTCCTTTTTTGAACATATGCAATAACTGGCGACAAGTACAGGGTGTATACTGCCGAGGTCTCGCTCAAAGTCCGCTTAGACAGATGCCAGCACACCCGCAACCCGAATGAAAATTCATCAACACAAGTGAGACTCTCATTGCACTCATACAACAGCATACAAGTCATACATTATCATTGAACATTCTTTTGTAGTTTGGATATGTGTGTGTTATGTGTGCCATAATACAAACGGCCAAAATTGCCAACTCTTACTCCTTCAATGCATGGGTACATTTTAGCATAAAGCTCCAGCTGTTAGTGCTCTCATTTTGATTTTGCTCACAAAAAAAACTGACAGAGAGCAGTCAAGTTCCACAATTAAAGCCCAAGTGATGTGCCTATAAACATTCAAAAATATTGTAATGAAAAATACATACAACATTATTCACTTCAATGTCAATACAAAAAAATAAATACGACCGGAGAGCGTGTCATCCATGCGCAAAGTTGCGGACGTCTCACTCGACAACCAAGTGGAAGCCATATTGCCTACAACGTCATCAGCAGATGTGACACTGGGACATTTGCCATTGAATACACGTAGTGGCACCTGCTATGGGACATAGAAGCTCTTTTCGAAGAAGAAGAAGAGAACATCTCACAATTAAGTGAAGTGATCGGGGCAATATTACCCTACCGTTTCGAGCCATATTTAGATGATATGCAGATCACTTCTAACAACAGACTCCCCGACTGTATGTAGCGTACTCAGCCGCGAGCGACAACGCCGTAAAGCAGCCCAGCTTGGCGCCGCGATGAGCCACCCCGGCTGAAGCCGGGACCAGCGGACGCGGCACGCCGTCGCGCACATCAACACATTTAGCACCCCTGACTTACATACGCAGATCTTTGGTTACGTTATGAGACGGATTACACGGTAAAAAAAAAAATATATTTTTTTGTAGCTCAATACACACCTATCTGCCAATTGGAACACATGAAGCTCTCGTCCTTTGTACCTGTACAAACCGTTTTTCACGACAAACCGGGTGTTTTTGAGTATGAAGTATGAAGAGTAAATCCATCCTCCCGAGTGTTCTAGGAATATCCAGCAATACAACGAGCTGGTATTTTGGCTAACACAAAGTAACAAAGCGTTTCCTTCCCCCAGGTAAATCTGGTATAAAACACACGAGGCAGCCTGAGTGCGCTATTGGTGACGTCACTTCCTGCTTATTCTCCAAATCAAATCCCTCGAGAGGATTTTCATGGCGGCAGTTACAAAAAGCCATATATGTTAAAATCATGATGTGTGGTGAAAAACCGGATGGGTCCATTCTGACAGCCTTTTTTTTTTTAAACATACTAAAAATCATGCTTTTGGTGTCAGTGGACCTATAAGTATTTCTGTCCTTCCAAAGTACTAGATGTCATCCTCATGGTGAAAAGCCCTGTTGAGATTGACACAGGACAGTTGGCGACTTCAACTCACGAGGGGGAAAATATTTCTATTCTTGGGACGCCCCCCTGTGTAATATATTCAGCATTACACCCATGGGCAAGCCCTGCATATCAGTTTTGGTGGCCCTTCTGAGCCTAGATAACGCGAAATGATTTCTTTGAAGGTGACTGCCTTGCACAGTTATGAGAAAGAGAGAACATACTTATAGATATACTGTATCTATATATAGTCAGAGGTGGGTAGAGCAGCCAAATATTGTATTCAAGTAAGAGTACTCTTACTTTAGAGTATGACTCAAATGAAAGTAAAAATTAGCCATTCAAACGTTTACTTCAGACTAAGTACTCAAAGGAAAAAACATAACCTGAGAGTAACTTCAGATTTTTTTTTTTTTTTTTTTACAAATCAGAGCATATAAATACATATAAATAAAATAATACATGAGAGTTAACGCACACCTGCCTCCATTTCAAATTTCAACTAGCCAAAAACCAACACCACATGCATTGGGCCCAACAGAAACATTATTTGGTTTATGCGCTTCAGTGACGTCATGATTGTGTGTGAATGTGCTACACTACAGGATAGGGCTCATGTTACCAAATCCATGACCAAAACAGCAAACTGTTTTCTCAAGTTAGAAGTGGGTTGAAATAACCAACTTTGAGCTATCACAATTTTAATGCTGCTATTTTTTTAGAGTCTGGAAAGTTAAGACAATCGCACGGCGGTTGGTTTTCATTTTGATTGGCTCACATAGACGAAGTGCACAGTCATGTGACTGCCTTGTGTTGTCAGATTGGTGAATTGGAGTCAAATAACGGTGATCACATTGAATTAGCGGAATGTACGTTCTATGTGGAAATCAAAGATTGGAGTCTAAAAATAGACACGTATACACAACAATAGATAAACAAAAGTAGCAAACGGCGTAGATCATTGGAACTGACAAAATGTATTGCTCCTTCCCAAAAAAATTATGGGGCATTAAAAGTAGTGACTGGTACATTTAATCAAAAATGTTACTTAAGTAAATGTAGGACGTTACTACCAAACTCTCCATATACTGTAGCGTATATACGTGCATATACCAATTTCACTTATGATCTATATACATGTATAGACATTTGAAAACACACACCATTGTATAACAATTTTGGCTTGTTTATTTAAAACAATACCATACAAAACACCACAAACTTAAGATGACTGTTAAGCATAGAAACCTCCTCTTTCTCAACACTAGTGACTTAATGAGTCGATTGAAGAATCACAAAAAGCTAATTTTCCAGTCTGGTTAGTCTTAATGAGAGGTCACTTGCTCAGAAGAGTATTTCACACATTGGAATGTTGACTAACAATAGACGCTACATATTGTATATATTCCCATACTTTGCCTGCAAGCTCAAGAGCGATGATATGTGAATCTGGAATTCGATACCAACCATTACTTCCTTGCGCATACAGGGTGATCTCATACAGTTATTGCAAAGAGACACATGCACTGTCAAACATTGTCATGAGTATTACACAAAGTCATCCTCTTTCTTGAAAGGGGCCTTCAACTGTGTTTAACTGCCTCCATTCTCTTCACCTTCAAGGCAATCAATGTCAGGCAGATGTTTATCCATCCATCCATCCATTTTCTTAGCTGCTTATCCCAGCTGTCATCGGGCAGGAGGCGGGGTACACCCTGGACTGGTTGCCAGCCAATCGCAGGGCACATAGAGACAAACAGTCCCAGTGACAATCACACCAAGGGGCAATTTAGAGTCTCCAATTAATGTTGCATGTTTTTGGGATGTGGGAGGAAACCAGAGTGCCCGGAAAAAACCCACGCGGCCACGGGGAGAACATGCAAACTCCACACAGGCGGATCCGGGGTGAACCCTGGACCTCAGAACTGTGAGACCAATGCTTTCCACCTGACCCACCGTGCCGCCTGGCAGATTTTTAATGAATTAACAATAAAATCCCCTCGAATGATTTGGAACCTCGTGAGATAAAATGTGAACGTTTGGAAAAAGAGATTACTAGTACAGTGATTGAAAATCTTCTCTCCTGGTTCATTTGTTCTCCACTTTTGTTCCACAGGTGACGTACTCCAGGGCTTCCAGCCGTTGTCATATTTTCGAGGCAACAAAACAAAGCAGCTGAAACCTGTAGTAAAGACGACTACTGATCGTTTAATCAGTTTTGCTACTACGTGACGCAGAATCAGATGATGTAGGCAAAAGAGATAAAAATCCCATCTTCGACTGGCACCTGATAGCAAGCTATCTTTGTAACAACAGACGCTCATTTAGTTTGACTGGGGACTTACATCTGTAGTTTTAGAGCGTATCCGTGCTGGCGTTACAGTTGTCACACACTCGCACTGGGTGGTCCCAGCCTCTTGAGGGTACGGGCTTCATGTGTGTTGAGCAGGGGCCGCACACCCCCTGACCGCAGGCTCTGCAGTGGTGCTTGGACATGATTGGAGTGAAGACTTTCGAGCACTGGTGGCATTGGGTGATCTCCTGGTCGGGCACCCAGTAGTCCGGTCGAGCCACATCCTTGACAAAGCCTAAAACAGAACCCCGTGGAGAATATTTGATGTAAATTGCTTCATTAACACCTTCAGTTTTAATCTCCAAATCTGCTTGACTATTTGAAATGGCAAGTCTTTTGAAAAATCTAATGATTACAAACTCACAGAGTGGGTAGTCCACAGCGGTGCTGACGATGTCTAAGGTGGACTGAGCCACCTCCGCCACCCTGCGAGCGATGAGACCACGAGGCTCCGCTTTGCACACTCCATGAAAAGATGGCACAATGTAAAACACACACACACACACACACACACACCACACACACACACACACACACACACACACACACACACATTCCAATCATGTTTATATACCTCAGCGGCTAACAGATTAATAATCAGCAATTCATTAATATGAATATCCAAAGGTAAGTATTTAAGATGGAACAAAGATACAATAATAGTAAATGCGTATGTGTTGTGTTTTATTACTGATCAAGGGTAAAAAGTAAGTTTCTTTCGGCTTGTCCGTTTCGGGGTCGCCACAGCGTGTCATCTCAGATGAACGCACATATGTTTGGCACAATTTTTACGCCGGATGCCCTTCCTGACGCAACCCTTCTCAGGGAGTGGAGGCCCCAGTGGTGTACTGAGGGTATTTTGCTATTGTGTGCCATGGAGCATCTTGTGGTTGCAGTTTGCAGTGGTGTCCAACTTTACTGCATTATGCTGATATGTAGTATTAGACACACATCCGTTTTATGCAATACAGTTCTGTAATGCTGCAAATGAATGTAGAACAACGACATTTTCTCAAAATATCAGAAACATGAAAATAGTAGAACGCCAATCAAATTAATCAATAATAGCAAATAGTGAAAACAAACAAATGGCTCGAAACCTATCCTTTGTAACTGCAACTTTTATTCACCTTCAAAACTATCAACGGGATGTTCATGTCTTACCCTGACTGGTGGTTTCGGGTGGTCCTCCGTGACGGTAGCAGGCCATACACACCCTGACAGGGCTGCTGCCCCAGCCCCTCTCCGGCACAGGCATCCTATGACTGGAACACAGGTGGCAGAACCCCTCACCACATGACCGACAGTGGTGCTTACGCTCTGCCTCCTCGAACGCTCTGTGACAGCCATGACAAGCCTAACGGGCACAAAGATAAAGGAGGACCCGATTAAGTAACACTGCTGCTCAGGCGGCCTGGGTTGTTTGGCATCAGCTGTCAGGTGATGCTCAGCAAGCTGGGTTGAAATACAGTGCACAGTTTAGAATCGGTTGAGAAAAGAAATACAAACATTCATTGAAACACTCTGTGTTCTTACTTGTGCCCACAATTTCATTCATGACCATAAAACATATCTACCCTATCAACTACGGACGATTACAAGTGTCACTATTAAATCAATAAATACACCATTGAATAATTATTTTAGGATATGCAGTACAAGTACTGACACCTGGACTTACAAGTTTAATTTGTTTTGTGACCAACCTTGCCCTTCCTGAAGCAACCCTTCTCAGGGAGTGGAGGCTCCACTGGGATACGAACCCACAACCTCTGGTTTACCAAACCAGTGCTCTAACCACTGAGCTACAATTGAAATTAAATCATTCACACTATTTGGTCACGCCTTCTGTCTCTACTGTATGATTCGTTAGTATTTTTGTGCTGTGACAAGTCTTTAAATAATAATTGCAATTAGAGGCATATAATTGATCCAAAGAAGAATTATTTTTTACAAGATTATAAATATTATAATTTATAATATTCTAATGTCACCCATACAGAAACATATTTTTCAGTGTATATATATATAATATATATATATATATATATATATATATATATATATATTTTTTTTTTTTTTTTTTCCCAACTGCTAATGCCACGTTTTAGTTGATGATCAAGTTGCTGGTTCCCAAGTATGAAATACTGCATTTACGGTAATCTCTGTGTTGGGTCTCCAGTACGGCGGTGCCACCTGGTCAGTGAGCCAGGCAGCGACAGCTTTGGTGGGGCCGGTGCTGTACTCAGAAACTGACTGAATCACGTAGTTCATCCCATCCAAGACCCTCTGGGCCGCGTTCTGGTGGTTGGTAAGGAAGGTGTCCGACTGGAAGGAGACAGCAAGTAGAAGACAAAGGTTCAGGTTTACAGGCATCTGTAAAATAGTTACTTTAAAACCAGTGCTGATTATCAACTACAGCAATGCCTCCTACATGCCGATTATTGACTTTGCAGCCCTGAGCTACCGGCTTTTGTTTTTATTTAATTTTATTCTTCTGTAAGAGCTGTAAATACAGTGCTCTGCTCTGAAGTCCTAAGGGACAGGGTTCCTTCCGCTGTGGTATGCAGAAATACAGTGCAATAAACAGCCACTGTCAATGTGAGTATTAACAACCCCCTTTGCTTCCACTCAAATATTACCTAAAGCTTCACTGAGAAATAATACAATATACTGTCTTTAATATAAGTTACAGTACATATTTGTATTCAACTGTTTTTTTTGTCTAGTATGTGCTTAAAAGGTGTGGGAGGGGAATACAAGGATAAAGCTATACAAACTAGCAATATGCGTTGGGGACTACCCATTATTTACATTTTCATTATTCAAACAGAAGGTTGCGAAAAGGGAATTACCTTATGTCTGTAATGTTTATTACATTTATTATTTTTTAATGAAAATGTTTTATACAGACAATCATTTTAGGTTTGACCTTTCATGAACCTAATTTATGTTGACTGTCATGGGACCGATCTTTTTTTGTGGTTTTGTTAAAAAAAATAGTTGGTGTCTTTTATCAAGTCTCACCATTCGCCAATAAATTTTTTACTCCAAGGCTACTTTTACAGAAATCCCTGGTGGACAGAAACTTGAAAAAGGGTTTGAGGAGAAACCCCATCTTGCATTACATGAAGAAACAATGGAGAACTTACCCCCTCCCAAACGTGTTTGACCTCAGAACGCACCACGCTGCTCTCGGGGTCCTGGTTCCCTACCCAATACTGTCTGCTGCGGTAGATGACACCACAGCTGGCACACTCTAACACATAACTAAGAAGAAAGCGTACAATCAAGAAAAAAAAAGAATGGATGAAGATGAATGAAAACAGGAACCTACCCCGACCAGGCAAACTTGGCAAGACCAAACCACGGGTTGTCAGAGGACGCCGAGGTTTTAGGCATTACTGTCACCTCTCTGCCACTTTCATAGCACCTCTGGAGAAAAGACAAAAATCCAATTAAAATCTTAGCCATTTAATATAATCCAAACAGGATTACGTTCAGTTCATCAAAACAGGCTAAAAGATTTAGATGTTGGGAATTGATCATACCTTACAGATAAGGACTTTGTTATTGAACTGGTGTGCATACTGGCATAGTCCATCTGCCATGTGCGGGACCCTGTCTCGCAGATGGTTCATTCCATTCTTGCAGCGAATACTGAAGGCCACACAAAAACATCACATGATTCAGGCCAACTCAGCAGTTTTTAGTTTTACACCTCGGGCTACAGTCAGCTAGTAGCACTATTAGTATAAAAGCACTGTATGTGCTCAAACTACATCACTTATTTATTTAATACAAGAGATAAAAAACATAATACAAAAATGTCTAAATACAACAGAGTGCAGTTTTACATCCAGGAACCTAACACTAATAAACATCATGTAAATTCTCTACGTAACACATGATGATGTCATTATTGATTTATTCAAATGATCAACCAAAGTGTACCTGGATTTCAACGTTTAACAGTGGTCAACCTATCTTTACACCTTCAGGGTAGCTAGTCATACATTTTTTTGCAAGTATCGTAAAAAAGCTTTTATGATGGTGGACAGAGATCCTGGAATAGTGTTCCCTCACGAAATTCTGATTTATCTATTGTGGAATTACTGGAATTAAATTTTTAATTTCAAATTCTTATTGAGCATAATATGCCACATTGCAGGATTTTGACTGCATGTTGTAATTGTTTTGGGTGTACTTCCAGGCTTAAAATATTTAAATGGGGGGAAAAAAAAGAAAAATTAATTAATAAACACATTACAAGGAACACAATGCACAGTGTGTGCACAGTATTACTGCTAACAGATGTATGTTTAGGTGTTTAAAGCTCCTTAAGATCATCACGTAAGAGTATTGTAGAGGTTAACAGGCATATGGGGAAGATTAATAAGAGTCTTGGGAGCTTCATATGGTTTTAAAATGTGTTTAAAATGAAAAAATAAATACAAATTTTGAAACAATGGTATCAACTATGCAGATTTCACCTATTGCGGGGTGGTCCAGAATCAAACCCCCATGACAAATGAGAGATTACTCTAACTTCATTCTTTCCGTTGTTTTTTTTCCCCTAAAAACAGTGGACGTAGACCAGTACAGTATTATGGAACACATTGTGCTCCACCTAACAAGTACCACTGTACCACTGTTTTGTTGGGTTTCTTTTTTTTTAAGTGCATCAGTGGTTACAAATTACAAATGGAAAGAAGAAACACAAAACTGAATAGTTTATAGTATATATGAAATTAAATGTAATGTCTGATCAATCCAATAACACAATTTAATAATGTAACATTCAACATATTTCAATCATGTTGCGTCTTTGAAAAAATGTAGCAGGGCTGGCATTAAGACATAAAACCTCTTAGCCAAAGTGGCTAAACAGTCGAAAAATCTCCTGGCCACACTTGTGTGTCGTTAGCCACAACATAACATATGTTAATGTGGCTCAAGGTTTACCCATACTGAGCCAGTCCTGTGCTCTGAGAACCCGATAACATCACTATGTTTGCTGTGGGCCCCTAAATGACTAGCTAGCTATGTACAACCCTAGCTCAAACCAGCTCGGCATGAAAACCAATGTGGGATTAGAAGCTAGTGCATTGATAAAGAAGGCAGTTTGCTAGTTGTGAGAACTAATCTGAATTGCTGGACAGACTGGCCACCGACATTTGAAATGTACATCGCGGTAATAAATTTGCGTGCTTTAATTTGGCGGGTGTTTTTCTGCACATGGGATTGGACGACTGGACTGTATTAAGGAGAGGATAACCGGGGCCATGTATTGCGAGCTTTTGGGGAACAACCTCCTTCCCTCAGTCAGAGCATTGAAGATGGGTCGTGGCTGGGTCTTCCAACATGACAATGACCCGACGCACACAGCAAGGGTAACCAAGGAGTGTCTCCGTAAGAAGCATAACAATGTTCTGGTGTGGGCTTGCCAGTCTCCAGACTTAGACCCAATAGAAAATCTTTGGAGGGAGCTGAAACTCCGTGTTTCTCAGCAACATTGTGATTTCTGGATTTTTTTTCAATTTCTTTTTTTAGATTGTCTCTCTCAGGACATGCACCTAAGATGAAAATTTCAGACCCCTCTATGATTTCAAAGTGGGAGAATTTTCAAAATTGCAGGGTGTTCAAATACTTATTTTCCTCATTGTAACTATTGTGATGTAAGCTTTAAAGCCAATGCTAGGCATAAAGGAACACAGCAAATTGGGTCACTTGCTCCATGGAATTGAGCTAAGCGCAGATTCCCACGATTAGACAGCTGGGCAATTATGAAAACTTATCAATACACACAGTTTGAGTTTTAACAAAAACAACAGTTCCCAACTTCCCACATGAACAAAGGATCCCACACATGAGCACAGGATTTTAATTTAAAAACAAAATGAAAAAAAAACCTTATCTGCACTAAGGGTGGGGAGGTCATCCAGCGCAACAGCCTACACAGAGCCAATTATAGTTAAAGATTGAGTCACCAAAACAAAAACATCCTGTCAGTATCTAGTTAGACCATTGGCAAAAATACAACATTCCCACACAGGGCTTAATTAAAAAAAAAAAATGAAATGAAATGAAAGTGTTGAACACAGTACTGAGTCCCAGCTTGCTTGACCTCATCATTTGCCCAACTAAACACAACAACCACAGACAATGTGATTGAACTCGTGTGCGCACTTGTTCAATCGCATTGTCTCAGATGTTCATCTTTACTGCTCCTCTCTAAAGGATTTCATGTTGTACACGTTAATGGTGGAAAACCTTTTGACTGGTCTCCGTCTCTTTTTTTATCCCACAAATCCTGAAATTTGAACGGGGATTTGTGAACATTTTCTCTCCACTGTGTGGCTTGGTAGATTTGTTTGACTATCGTACAAGAAGCAGAGTCTTGAAATTGTTTCTTTCAGGAAGGAAAAGTCACGATTGGCTTACTTGCAACTCAGGCAAACAGCAGAGCAGGTGAAGTACTCATCTGGGAAGAACATGTACAGATTCAGCTTTCCATCTGACAGGTCACCACAGAACCGTTTACTGAGGGCCTAGGTACACATGTTGAAAAACAAAACATGGCTGAAAATAGATACAAACATCAAATAAGTAGAAATAGATATGATAGTGTTTGTGTTTGTTGGATCTGTATTAGTACACCAACAATGCACTGCTTACTTCCAAAGCGTGGAACACTATGCCAGGGTGGCGGGGCGAACGTGTGTGAGTGTTTTGCACTTGCTGTCTGAGGGCCTCCAGCAGTTTGCTGTAGTCAGTTGGAGGCGTGATGGTTTGAGTACCTACGTATTGCACCGAGCTGAAGGCATCAGTCCCCAAGCCCAGATCATGAAACCGCCTCTGGAGCTGCAAGTCAGCATGACCAGCTACCTTTGAATCTTAACCACATGAGAATATATGATGTTAATATGATTAAGTTGAAGTGGAGCGCAGACCAAGGTTGAACTCTTAAGGGAAGTCGACATTTTTTTATAGAGTTCACTTGACTTCATTCAAAATATTAGGCGTGGACAGGACTGTGTAATGCCAATAAAATTGTACATTTTTATCTGGATTTGTACCAACATTTCATGGCTTCTTCCTTGGCGTAGGTAGAAATATTGAGCTTTGATGAACATTATTGGAATAGAGATGAACTGCATTGTAAAAGGAGTCAACTTAAAGTATTTCTTGCATTCACAATGCAGGTCAATTCTGGGTTTTTTGCCCAATATGACAAGTATCTGATATTTTCATGTCCATCTGCACAGTACAATTACGATTATTTCATATCCGACCCAGGTCTCTTTTGTATGTGAATATAAATTGAAGAAGAATGCGGCGTGAGTGCAATATGGATTCTCATGGGGCACTCAATGGACCTAAATGTCATCAAAAGGCGACAAACAGAACTGTTGTCACAATTGTTTGACTAAACAGATTTTTCACAAAAACAATGGCAGAAATGGAGCAGAAGACAGTGGCCAAAGATGTTTTAGAATGGATTATATTACAAAATGTTGGCTCCGGTTGCACAAAAACCCCAAGACCTACGTGACGAGCCCTATTCAGTTCGTAAAAATGATGATTCATGTCTGCATGCATGTGCAAGGTGACGTCCTGTTTTGTGAGCATGCATGTGCTGCCACAGCAGAAGTCACATTTGTTTTGGTAACATAAATGACAACATAAAATGATCAGACTTAACAAAACCATTTGAATTGGGGTTCATGCCCTGCAGTGTGAACATAGCCACAGATTTTGCCTTTCTAAAGTCGCTTAAGAGTGGAAATAAACTAACTGTTTACCATGGCCCAGCAGTTGTGTGTGTGTTGTCTCCTGAAAGACAATAACAGCAGGCCCAAGGCACGAGAGGGGCACGTCTAAACCACAGCGGCTGGATAGGGCCCTGAGTTCTGGGGTGAAGTGTTTCAAATAGGCTCCTGACGCACTGCTCAGGAACTGGAACATGTCATTGTGCAGGCGCTCCGCTCGCGTTCGATAGATTACTATATCTGACACTGCGAGGACCTGGAAGAGTGGAGATGAGAGGAACTGTTCTACTGATCAATTAACGATGCAATCCAAAGGACAATAAAGTAAGTACAACAAAAGCTGATGTAAATACCCCAAACTACTATTGATTTGGACTCTTGGGGAGGAAAAGGAGTAACCAAATTGTGCAGTATTTTCCTTGGTACGTCAGAACTTTTGATACAGCTGTTACATTAAATCTCATTGGATTGTTCAAAAGCTCATCATTTTGCGGAAGGTCTGTATATATCACCACTGAACTATTTTTACACATCTTTCAACTTTGCTTAATAAAAGTAATATTTAATATTTTGAGGTAAAAGGATTAAACACACATTTACCTTTAGGAGAAGCCTCATTCTCTGGTTTTGATTGGCAGCTGCTCCCAACAAGCCTTCGGTATCCAAGGCAACCAGGCTGAGGGAGGGGTCATAAGCGGCCCACACACCTACTGTACAGGAGCTAGAGGACTTGGAGGTAAAAAACACACTCTCGCCATTGAACAGGATGTGGTTCAGGGTGTGTGACTTGCCGTCCCCCGTGTTCCCAAAGATGGACAGAACCTTGACACCTCCCACATCTGCACAGTTGAGTCTTTCAACAAAATCTGACTCATCTCGGACCTGGAGGCAAAATAAGGAACGACGTGATTGTAAAGTTATACCGAGACAATACTGTACAGCTGTGGTTTGAAAAGTACAATCATATACATTTCCTTCCAAAGGTATTAGAACATAAGGCCAATTATTTCATTTTTGCTCTAGATTTGAAAACATCTGAAGATGAATATTACACTGGAAAATTACATGTGAGTTTTTACTTCAAGATTTTCCAATAAGTAGCGCTTAAATTCAACCCTCAAGTTTCTGATCTGAGCAACAAAATGATAGCAAAATGGACATTTGGTCTGCCAATCTGTTAAAAGACTTCCTCTCTAAAATGTGGCGTTTTGTCACAAATATTGTTGTCTTGTGTATCTGACATAGATATGTCTGCAAAGAAAAAAGGTGAAGTGTTAAATCCTATCCTATCATGACCATGTTTTTGGAAGTTTTGATTGGATGCAGCTACTGTACAACAGAATAATTTGGCAAAACCTTCCATTGCTTACGTAATAAGTTTCAGATCTGAGATTGGAATCCACTGTAGGTTACTTTTCTTTGTTTCGGGCCATCTTCCCTAGTCATAAAGTCGCCAAGAAAAACTAAAAAGTTTCGGTCAACTACATTCTGTTCCAGCAAACCAATCTGTCAAACAAAACATTAAAAAACAAACAACCGTGAATAGAAATTGCTTGATGGACACAGTGGCATTCCGGTGGGTGTAATCGCTGTCCGACACAGAATTAACCCAAAACGGTCCGTGTGGGTCAGAAAACCAAGATGAGTCACTAGTTTCTATTTTTCAGAACAAAGTCGTTGATAAACACTTTCCCCGCATCGTCATAGCCACAGCATAGTTTGCAGTTCAGCTTGACAGAGCGACTGTCACAAACACCAACAATATTCTGAGAAATGAATTTGGCGAACTGGTGCGTTTGACACAATCGTTGCGTGTTGTTTTGACTTTGGCTTCTTAGCTTAGCAGCTAATTGTTAGCGACTGTTAGCTAACTTCACCTGCAGGTTCTCCTGTTCGTCCACGAGCAGGAAACTCCGAACACCGTCGGTGAGCTCCTCTGCTTTCATGGGGCATATTGAAAGGTCCTCCATTGCTGTCATCATTACTTCAGACATCGTTATTGAGTGGGTTAATAATACATGCTGACCGCAAACTGAAGTTGAAGCCCGACTACTGGCGTCAATCAAAACAACAGCGCGTGGACGCCGAGTACGTAGGGAGGAGCCAATGTGGACGCGACCAATGACGCACTTCGTCGGTTTACTTGGTAGTACATGTCTGCCACCACGTGGCTGAAAGGCCAAATTACAGTCAAAGATTTGTGCGTATAGATAGGGCAGTATAGGCATACAGTATTATTATAATCAGAGTTGTCAAAAGTGCCCACAATCAGAAATTCAGATACCGAAAAAAGACACGTGTGTTTACCGTTTGATCTCCTTAAGTATTTTTTAAGGTGCAAAAGTGGCAATAAAAATAGCAACTAGTACTGCAGCAGCACTATTTTAAGTTCCTTCATCCATCCACCCATCCATCCATTTTCTTAGCCGCTTATGCGCACAAGTGTAGCGGGAGTGCTGGAGCCAATCCCAGCCATCATCAGGCAGGAGGCAGGATACACCCTGAACTGGTGGGCAGCCAATCAAAGTGCACATAGAGACAGACACTCACTCACAATCACATCTACGAGCAATGAGGAGTCTCCAATTAATGCATGTTTTTGGGAGGTGAGAGGAAGCTGAAGTTGAAAGTGAATGGTATAAAATGGATGGATGGATGGATGGATGGATGTCTCCAAATGACACCTTGCTGCCCTCCCCATGACAGTAATGGGCTGAGCCTGGTCCTCCTAAAATCCATAGTTAGCTCCCTAGTTTTGCTTGTGTGAGGTTTGTTGACAGTTTGGGTTCTACGGTTCTGGTTGTCTAATGTTTACATTTCTTGAGAGAAGGATTATCTATCTATCTATCTATCTATCTATCTATCTATCTATCTATCTATCTATCTATCTATCTATCTATCTATCTATCTATCTATCTATCTATCTATCTATCTATCTATCTATCTATCTATCTATCTATCTATCTATCTATCTATCTATCTATCTATCTATCTATCTATCTATCTATCTATCTATCTATCTATCTATCTATCTATCTATCTATCTATCTATCTATCTATCTATCTATCTATCTATCTATCTATCTATCTATCTTCTTCAAGCCAAATTCTTCTGGCTTGTAGGACAAACACGTACTTGTAGATTGTCAGAGAAGTGTTTGGCACTTTTCCAAGGCCAAAATAAAAGCTTGCTGTCATGTTTCAAGTGGGGGAAAATTGAAGCACCATGACAACATTGTACTGATTTTATGAAAGTGGATGGAAGCAGTTAGAGAAGGTCCCATGCAACCTAACTCAATTGTGAAACTCCAAAAGAATCAATCATAACGCTCTACTCATTGCTCCTGATTAATGAATAATTAAAATGCCTGTGTAGGATTTCAGAAGAGCTGTTGTAGACATAATGTTTCTTCATTTTTGTAGAAACATGCACGAGAGTGCCATTATCATCTTTTAGTTTATTCAATTCGACCAATAATCTATCAATAATCACTGTAACCTGCTTCAAACACTCCACCATCACCCTGGTCCCGAAGAAACTGGCAATCTCAGGTCTAAATGACTCCAGGACTGTATCCTTGACATCTGTGGTCATGAAGTCCCTTGAGCACCTTGTGCCTGACCACTTCAAGAGCGCCAACGGTCCCTTGCTGGACCCACTGCATTTTGCCTGGCGAGCTAGTGGGTCTGCAAATGATACAGTCAACACGGGACTGCACTTCATTCTTGAACACCTCTACAGCGTGGGAAACTATGCGAGGATCCTGTTTGTGGACTTCAGCTCTCCATTCTATGCCATCATCCCCAAACTCCTCTTCTCCAAGCTTCTCAAAGTCAGTGTCTCTCACCGGCCATCTGCCTCTGGATATACAACTTCCTGACAGGTAGGACGGAGCAGGTGAAACTGGGGGACACCACCTCATCCACACACACCGTCAGCACCAGGGGTGCCCTAAGGCTGTATCCTCTACACGCTGCTCTTTTCAATCTCCACGTACGACTGTACCGCAAGGCACCCGAAACTCAAGCTTTTTAAATTTGCAAATGACACCACAATCATGGAGCTAAACAAAGATGGTGACAAGTTTGCATATTGACAGGAAGTGGCGAGACTGGAGCTTTGGTGTGGCCAGCACAACCTGGAGCTGAACGGGCTCAAGACTGTCGAGATGATTGTGGGCTTCAAGAGGGATCGTTCACCGCAGCTGCCCCTCATGCTGTCCAACTGTTTTGTGTCAACCATCGGCACCTTCAAGTTCCTGGGAATTACAATCTCACAGGACTTGAAGTGGGAAACAAACATCAACTCCATCATCAAAAACCCCCAGCAAAGGATATTTTAACTGCAGCTTCCGAGGAAGCACGGCCTGCCATGAGAGCTGCTGAGATACTGCTGCACAGCAGTCATCTATTTGTATTGCTCCAATGGGCATTCTATCTGCTCTAAATGCAAGAAGACTGTATGTGTAATATGCATGTCGTACTAGGATGGCTCCAACTACCGGAGACAAATTCCCTGTGTCTTGTTGACATAGTCAGCCAATAAAGCTGATTCTGATAAGTTTTATTGCAACTTTGTATTGCTATCAATTGTAAAGAGCCACAGAAAGGCAACAGCCAAATGTTTGAGAGGGATGTGATCTCGGTATTAGTAACTGCTCTGTTCCTGGATGTGTTAAAAAATTGGGATGCGGATGGTTGCTTTTGCCCTTTCAGGTCCAAGGCGGGACCGTGGCACCCTTGAAGTCGCTACCCACGCCGGTACTTGTAGTGCATTGCTCCTGGACATGTTTCATGTTGACATGCGTAAAAAACTACACTTCCCCTCTGCTGTCGCGTGCGCTCCCGTCTCCCATTGGCTGGCCCTTGCAGCCGCAGCCCCAGAGAATGAATGAAATTGAAAAAGCTGCTACATTACATGTACAATACGGGGCTCCGCAGCGTTGCATTCTATCATACTACACCAAAATGGCCACAGCGGTACAGAACCATCTCAAATCGTAAGTACAACACGTTGGATTTTTTTTCCCCGCCATTAGTGAACGTTGTCAGTGTAATTATATTTACCATTGCACCCAGAGCACGATGGCCAGCACCTCTACGCATGCCGCGCATCCAGCACAAATTGAGATAAGACAATAAAAACGCACAAAAGTTGCCCTTCTGTCTACTGTTGGCGCTACGGGTTGATTGTGCGTTCCGGTGCAAGCGGTGTATTCTCATTTTCCGAGAGGCAGGAGCAGCGTGCATGTCAGCAGGAACACGCAGGAATGCCGGGGCTGGATTTGGGTGACCCGGTATGTCCCTTGCCAGTGTGGCCAGCCAAGATCACGGTCAGAGGCGGGCAGGCAGGCAGGCAGGCTGGAGGAAGGCAGACAGTTGAGACAGCTTTACGCCACCTGGGATGCGGACACAGTGCAAGCAGGTAGGACTGGAAGGTTGAAGCTTTCCAGCAAGACGGCTTTACCTTTAGTCGCCGGTATTTTGGCAATGTACCGCCTGAGCTCATTTGATCACAATTTAGTCGACAATCAAAGGCAAATTGCAGTACCACGTCTTGCATTTATATTGCAATTTAGCGCGTGTTTGATTCTACAATGGCGCGTTCCAGGAGATTAAAGTTCCTCTGAGGCAAAATCTTTTTGACAATGCCCTGTCTTTTTTTGTTGTGCCGTGACTGGCTGCAGCGGAATGCAGACGCCTGCTCCAGCCGCTTAGGCACCCGGCCAAAAAGGTGGCTGATGTGTGCTACTATCTGCTTCCAGAGAGGTAACAGGGGTAAAACACACAATGGCTTCAGCACCGCTCTTTCACTCAGCTGAGTTGTTTTGCTCATCACGTTTTGTACCATTTGGCATGGGATCATCTCTGTGTGCAGATGCAGGCATCCCTGAGTGAGTCTGCCACGCAGCAGGACGGCGGTGCTGTGGTGCCTCCGTAGCCTCTTACTAGTTGATCTTGAAAACCTGTGCGTGTTTCCCCCCAAAATAATAACCAAGCCCGAGGTCACAGGTGCTGCTTCTCCTTCCTCCTCCTATCTGGTGGTCACTATGTCACATCCGACCCACTGTCACGGGATGTCAAGTGGGTTTACGTCTGTCTCATTGACTTGGACGATGCTATATCATTTTGGTGCTGGTGAGAGGGCAAGATGCATGGACAAAATAAGAAAAAGGAAGAGTGCAAGAAGAAAGTTAGTCTAGTTGCTTGAAAAAAAAAACATCCTGTATCTATACATTTCTCTATAAGTGTCCTTTAGGTTTATGCAGTTTATCAAATGATAACACCTCGTTTGTAGGTTTAGCTTGGGCCCAAAACGCCCACCAACGTGCTAATGAATTTCATTTTCAATGTCCAATGAGTTGTGGATGTGGAGTCTTCATCTGGGTGCTAAGACAAATCAGCAAAGGACGGGTGACTCGCTTCAATCTACTGGGGACTTTCCAAACATTCCCTCTGCTTTCTCTCTCTTGGATTACAGTAATCTCCCTCTCTCTCTTTCTCTTGCTCTCTCTCTGCTCTCCTGCTTCGCTCTTCACTCCTCTCTTTCTCCTCCTATCACCCCTGCTGACCCTCTTCCCCATTCAGACCCTTCTCCTGCATCATTCACGTCATCCATCACTCCTTCTGTATCCCTCTTTACCCTGACATTTCCAAATTTCCCGATTGTTATGCTGAGCCCCTCTATCAAACTACTTTGCATGTTGAATCTGGCACGAAATGCTCTGGGGATTTTTTATTTCCCCCCAAGGAATCTTTAAGGTTCTCTGAGCTTGGTTCATCTATAGTGGATTTAGTGTATGTGTTGGCACTTTGCTTTTTTTCGCCATTTCATATGAAATTGTACAGTCTTGTCATTTGAGTACAACCCTGTTTACTGTCCATCCCAAATACTGCAGGTAATATTCATAACAAATTCATATGTCGCTTCATGGGTGCGTCTATGGTATTATCAGCAGTCCTGGAGTGACCCTGTTTGTTTGTTTATTTATTTATTTATTTATTTATTATTTATTTATTTATTTATTTGCCAACTTACTCACTGTCCCGCCTGCCTAACTAAGATGAGCGAATAAATGAGTTCCATGTACTAAACCAGCCCCATCTAATGGCTGAATCGCAGCCTGAGCATCCATTTTTACGTCTTCATTTTCCCTTCCTATCTCCTCCGTCATTCCTTCACTTGCTCATCTGTAGACACACTAGCTCCTGTTCCTACTTCTGTATTCAAAAGGGAGCAAGCCTAAGGCCTGATGTTTTTTAAGGGTATTTCTTTTTCAAAGTTATTCCTTTCATCATCTCTTTATTTGGATTCTACTTCTGCTTTACTTTGTATTTTTTTTTGGGAAGACAGGATTGAGAAAGACCATGAGCAAGGGATAGAGAGAGAGAGAGAGAGAGAGAGAGAGCGATAGATACGTATTTTTAGCTCTATGACCTATTTCTCCAGTGCTACCTAACTGACAGTCAGTTAGCTCTACTGCTTTGCTTTGAGACCTTAAGTGATTTCCATCCAGGAATTTTCAGCTCAAAGCTGTTCTCCAAATTGAAGAGTTATTCTTCTAGAAGAAGAGAATCCTGAGCTGCTCCAATCTATCAAACCTTTATGTGAATCCCAAAGTTTGTGTGGGTTCAATGCGCCTTCTGATCAAGAGTTCTCAAGGGTGGAGTCAACACCAACACTGATTCTCTCTGCAGCTTTTAAACAGGGATGCAGACAGGGGAGGAGTTCTTAGTGAAGGTGGTGTGTTTTGTGAGGGTGGGAGGGTGTGAAAACTAAGAAATCACCAACACATACGCTCGCATGCGCACACTGGGCCAGAAAGAGGGGTAAGGAGTCCATCGCCATTATAACAGGCCAAGTGCAGTGGCAATAAATTTCACCTGAAGGAGCTGCTCAGAGGCGGATTGCCTTACGCGATGCATTGGCCCTAAGACACAACTGCAGCTATAGCTATGCGCCGTATACACCCACACACAAAGACCAGATATGCATGCATGCACGGCGCTAGACACGTACACTCAGCAATGTGACTGTTCATGCACGTGTGCACAAAAAAGGAGGCGCACGCAAGTGGGCACATAAAGGGAAAGGACCTTTTTTTTTTTGAAAGATAAGAGCAACACACCCACAAATGTGAGGCACACAACACTGTAAATTAAATGTTAAATCAGTGGTCATGTTCAAATATGACACAGATACTTCAAATACATTGTTGTGTCCTTTTTGTATGCCTCCCGTATGCTGCTCTAAAACTAGAAAGTCATTTCACATACTGCAAGAGTTGTATATATTAATGGGCAAGAGAGAGCGAGAGAGAAAGAGCAGTCATTTCGGTGAGCGAGAAAGTGGAGGACAGTGGAAAAGAAATTGAATTGAGGGTGGTGGGGAGGAGGAGTGCTGGTGGATTGGTACGAGTGATATTGCATAGTTTAATCTGTTGAGTTCAGCCATGGAAGGGCTGAGTTGGGGGAGGGGAAGAACAGTGCAGAAGGCCGCCTGATATTACTTCTTGACTGCGTACACACAAAGCTCCTTAGGCCAGGATTTGCCAATACAAGTGGACTTTTTATGCAAGTGCACAGATGGACAACAGTAGGGGAAACAGGTGTGTGGACCAGGTGTGTAGACTTGACTGAAATGGCACAAGTCTTTTGCGAGCATTAACATAAAGCCTTTACACATGCCCATATACGAAGCATCTCACCAGGATATGATAACTCCACTCAAGACTTGACAATCGGCCCTCTATTTTCAAGACGTCACCTTCTAAACATAACAAAATCCAGTTACACTCATTTTCTTATTACAAAGACCACAATTGAAGAACTAAAATACAATTAGTACATAATTACAATTACAATTACAATTAGTACATAACACAATAAGTACAATAATACAGTTGTATTATTATCTGTGCACTAATTCGGGTTGGGTGATAGATTGATTCCTTAATACAGTATTTCTCATGAGCAGCTCCAATGATCGTGTTCTACCGCTAGGAGGAGCTCTGCGTTCCCCTTTTGCATCCTAATCAGTGTTAATTGCTGTAAACGGGAAATACAGTTGGCAGTGTGTCACAGAGAGAAAGGGAGGATGAAACATTGGACTGGGCTCAAGGAGACTGGTTCTGCTGGACAGGAAATCGCAGTTCGCCCATAAAATGAAACAAAAGCTTCCTCTGGGTGAGCCTGGTGGAGTGACTGCGTTTGATTGCCCAACATCTTTTGTTTGCATTTTAAAAGTAAATACAGTCACTGTCCACCTGCATAATCTTTTTAGGTATTCATAATTTCACTGTTATTTTATCTAGATTGTTACACGTGTGGTTTGCAAACCACTGTAAGTGTATGAGATGTACTTTAACTTGACAGCTACATTGGAGAAGATAAAAAAGCAACCAAACCATTATTATAGAATATTAGAAACACTTTAATACTTTACAATTCAACAACATGACAGACTAAAACCACAACAATGAACACATTGGAAATTTAACACGTCCAGCAACTCTCATTTAAAAATGAGTTATTTTCTTGGCTTTGGTTAGGTTCTGCAGATGCACTGAATTAATTGTGTGTGCATGATTTAGAATATATGTAAGGAAACACACTGTAAACCCTATGCATTGAAGCGGTATCCCTGCAGAGTAGAAGGCTGAGTGTTCATCGTTTTGGTCATTGTCTGTCTGGACATTTTTGTTCCTTGCAGCTTCTGTTTGGTGTAGAGTTGGCAAAATGCCATTTAATTACTGCAAGGATGAATGTATTTATAATTGCACTTCAGAGTTTCTATGTACAGTTCTCCAAATGAATCCCGAAAATAGAAACTTAATCATTAAAACACAGTAAAAGGACTTTTTTTTTTTGCATGAATGAATGTGGTTGTGGCATTTCTTCTTAAAATCTGTAGTCTGATGACTACTTTAGTTTCTGGATGGTCTCTCTGTGGTGTGTGGTCTCAGCATCGTGCACGGCCTGCTGGACCACAAAAGCGCTGCTGTGAATATAATCTGTTTAGACTAGCACAGGTGTGGAAGTAAAACCCAGCGAAATTGGTAAAAAGCCAAATATTTGCCACCAATTCAATAAATCAATCAAGGGATTAAAAAAACAATATAAAAAAAATGGGACCATAAAATAACATCTTAAAAATATATGATGAGACAGTATACTGGCTTTTAATAAGGACATTAGCAATTCTGCCATTGTCATTGCTGCCGCGAAGGTTTTCGCCTGTTGTGTTGCCAACCTCTCATTGCTGCAGAGATTTTGCTATACAGTAAAATGGCCATGCAGTAATGATTCTGAGTCATGACAACTACATTGGGACAGAAAGGTATATTGTCATTGGTTTTAACATGTATTGCATTTTTCTGACAACACTATATTTGCTTCTATTTCCATGTAATACTTTTTTTCCTTTTGGCTTTTCCCATTACGGGCTGCCACAACTCCTGCATCTTCCTCTCTAAATCCAAATATCCTCATGTCTTCCCTCATGACAGCCATCAGCCTTTTCTTTGGTTTTCCTCTCGCTCTCTTGCCTGGCAGCTCCATCCTCAGCACCCCTCTTCCAATATATGTTCTCAGTCCTCAGGATGTGTCCAAACCATCAAAGTCTGCTCTCTTGAACCTTGTCTCCAAAACATCCAACTTTGGCTGTCACTCTAATGAGCTCATTTCAAATCCTATCCAACCTGCTCAATCTTAGAGAACCTCAACATCTTCATTTCCACCACCTCCAGCTTTGCCTCCCAACGTCTCTAATCCGTACAACATGGCTGGCCTCACCACTGTTTTACAAACTTTGGTCTTCATCCTAGCGGAGACTCTTCTGTCACATAGAACACCAGACACCTTCCGCCAACTGTTCCACCCCGCTTGGACCCATTTCTTTACTTCTTTACCACTATCTCCATTGCGCTGTATTGTTGACCCCAAGTATTTGAAGTCCTCCAGCCTCGCTATCTGTTCTCCCTGGAGCCTCACTCGTCCCCCTCCAGCCCTCTCATTCAAGCATATATATATTCTGTTTTACTTTGGCCAATCTTCATTCCTCTCCTTTCCAGTGCATGCCTCCATATTTGTAATTGTTCCTCCACCTGCTCCTTGCTTTCACTGCAGATCACAATGTCTTCTGCAAACATTGTGATCCACGGGATTTCAGCTTAACCTCATTGGTCTGCCTATTCGTCACTGCTGCAAACAGAAAGGGGCTCAGGCCTGATCCCTGATGCAGTCCCACCTGTTCATTAAATTCCTCTGTTACTCCGACAGCACACCTCACAACTCTTCTGCTGCCCTTTTGCATGTCTAAGGTGGTATTCTAAGATCCTTCTCTGCCACTCCTGATTTCCACATGCAGTAGTACAGTTCCACTCAGGGTACTGTATCTGTACTGTAGCTTTCTCTAGATTTACTAAAACATAATATAGCGCCTTCTGACTTTCTATGTACTTTTCCATCAAAACCCTCAAATAATACGTATTACTCTTTCTAGCCATAAAACCAGACTGTTGCTTGCAAGTATTTACCATCAGTCTAGCCTCCACTACTCTTTCTCATAACCTCATTCTTTGTCACATTAGGTTTCTGCCTTTATAGATCCCACAGGTCTCCCCATCAACCTTGTTCTTACAAATGGGCTCCAGCACACATTTCCTCCCTTTACCTCATAGTCTTCTGTTGAGCAGCCTGGTAAAAGAATGTCCCACCCTGCCTTTCTAACTTCTCTTTTACTAATCATTCCTACTTCAACCATACTTGCCTCTTCTGCTCTTCATTCTCTCTCATTATCATCATTCATCAACTCCTCAAACTATTCTTTCAATCTATGCAGCATACTACTGGCACCAGTCAACACATTTCCAGCTATATCCTTAATCACCCTTACCTGCTGCACATCCTTTAGCGATCTGTCTGGCCCACCTGTAGAGATCCTTTTCTCCTTTTTTGTGTTCAACCTGGTGTGCATGTCGTCATATGCCTCTTGCTTAGCCTTCGCCACCTATACCTTTCCCCTATGTTGCATCTCAATGTATTTTTTTCGCCTTTACTCAGTCCTCTCAGTGTTCCACTTCTTCTTCGTAACCTCTTTCCTTGTAGGATTTATTGTACGTTGAGGTTCACCATCTTACACACCAGCATTCTTTGCCATCTAGCCACACTCTCCCCTAGCTCTACCTAACGGTCAGTAACTTCCTTCAGATTATGTCGTCTGCACAAGATGTAATCCACCTGCATGCTTCTACTGCCGCTCTTGTAGGTTACCCTATCTCTTCTGGACAAAAGTGTTCACTGTACCCACTTCCATTCTTTTTTTCAAAATTTACTACCATCTGTCCATTCAAGTTCCTTTTCCTGGATGCCAAACTTAACCATCAGTTCTTCATCATCCAAGAGCCAGCCATCACCTTCACCAACATGGCCATTTCAATCTTACCATTCGCTCTCTGTATGGTATTCTCAGAACTACGTTGTCTAGCTCCTACCAGAATTTCTCATTTACCTCCAAGGTCACAATTTCAATTTTCGGCCTCATCACTCAATATGACACTGGTTTCACCTCCTAGATGTTTCTTTTAAAAGACTTTTCTTTTAACGTAACCCCTACTCCATTTCTGTTTCCATCTACACCATTTTAAAATAATTTAAACCCTGCCCCTAGGCTTTAAGTCTTACTGCCTTTCATCCTGGTCTCTTGGACACAAAATATTGAACTCATATTATCCTACTCATGAAGTCAACCAACTCCCAAGCTTTTCCTGTCATAGTCTTGACATTAGTGTCACACATTCAGTTCTGGGGTTAGTGCTTTCCTCTTCGCTTTCTGCACAAGAACCTGCTTTCCACCTCTTTCGTCTTGAACGCAAAGTAGCTGAATTTCCACCATTCTCCTGCAGGTTAATGGCGTCGATGGTGGACATCGTTAACCCGAGCCACAACCAATCTGGTATGGAAATCTTTGGATGAGTGCTCATATTTGTTTGGCAAAGTTTTAAGCCAGATGGCCTTCCTGATAAAAGCTTCTGCATTTATCCGGGTTTGAGATTGGCTTACAATTTCTCTCATGCCTCCGCTATGGCTGCATTCTTTCCTTCTGATTGAGGGTAGTCAAATATTGACTGGTTGTCGGAAATGAATTATCAAAAAGAAACACTCCCATAAAAGGTTGTGCCCAGTGGAGAACCTCATGCTAGACAATCTCAACTAATAGTTCACACGATGTTTTTGTTTCGCTGATTTATTTGCAAATATGTAGATTACTCAAAAAGCTTGTCAAAAAGATGTGCTAGAATGATTTAAATGTACAATTTGCTTAAAATACTGTAGATAACCCCAATAAGTCACTAAATCTATATTGCACTCCTCCCCAACATTTTCTTGCTACTTTCTCTTTACAGTTTCAATCACAACTGCCATGAAAATACAGTGGAATCTAATTATCTGTTCCAGAAGTCAGACGTAAAATTTTTCCCTGAGGCAAGAATGGGAGTAGAAATATCTGTTGCCATCCTGTAATCTTCTCTAACTTTGTGTAACACATGTCCATTCCTGGTATTTCAGGACCTGTTTCACGCATCCACTTTTTTTCCAGTCCCCTGCCTGTGCTTTGTGTTACCTACCAGCCACTCCTAGCTAACCTCAACCATATCCACCTTTACTCCTTATCACTAACCTTACCTTTTGTCAACCTCTCGATTGTTCCGAGTCTACCTCCTCTCAGACCGTGTATTTGGAAAATCATTTTTCTTTCCGCCAAAACAGAAAGGTTAAGTGAAGACTCTACAGTACCCTTATTTATGAACGTAAGTGTGAACGATTGTTTGTCTGTATGAGCCCTGTAATTGATTGGCGGCCAGTACAGGTTGTATCATGCCTCTCACCTGAAATGTGCAAAAATAGGCTTAAGCTAACCTGTGACCCTAATGACGATAGTCCAACTCTTTGAATAGGTTTGTCGAGGAAAAAAATTCTAATGAAAAAGCTAAAGGAATCTATGATGTATCTTTTGATTACTTGCTAAACTTAACTTTTGTAACCATTTCTGATCTCTCGCTCTATAAGCTAACAGTATGTATATAACATTGTGGCATTTTGAACTCTCCAGTTTTGTGCGGCTTTAGCAGTGTATTTTTCCCTACCATTATCGTCACATTTCAAATTGTACACCATGCATCACAGTAAATATTTCACACTTTCATGCAGAAAAATAAACAACATTTTTACTGATCATCAGATCACCAGAATGCAATTTACCACCATTTTTTTCAAGGGCTGCTGAATGACTGCTGCTCGATGCTTCACTGGTGACCATTTGCACCTGAAGGATGAGTTTCATGGTCCCTTTAATGTGTCTGCGGGGCTTTTTTTGTAATAATGGGATAAAAGATTTTTTAAAAAGTGCTATCTGTGAGCAATGTCATTGCTGAAAAATGACCATTTCACAGGGGATCGTGCTCCCCTCCTTTCTTTTTGTCCATCATCTGTCACTTCTCCATCTCCTTTGCCCTTGCCTGTCTATATTCTACCCATCCATTCCGTCTTTGTTTTAATCAAACCACCTTCCTTCAAGGCATTTCCCTCTCAGCTCAAGATTCTTTGGCTCCTTTTGCCTTCTATCTCGCAAACAGTCATGCAGCTCCACTTTCTCAATATTATAAAACTGGGCGTACCTAAGTTGACGGAAGCTATTTTCCCCAGCTGTCAACTTACAATATGATCACGGAACTTATTTCAGTAGCTATATGGAGAGCAGGGAGAGAAGTGATGGAGGGTAGAGGATTTGAAGTGAGACGGTGCTTTGGGAGGTGGTGGATGGGGAGCGCCTTGGTGGCCTGTTTTACATTTTGAATGTGTTCTTTTTTTTCTCCCCACAGTCACTCTCTTTCCCTGGTATTTTACTTTGGTCACCAGTGAAGCTTTAAATGCCAAGTCTTCTATTCATTGTTTTTCCACCTCAAAAATATAACAAAAAAACGTCTCTTATCATTGCAGTTTACGTGTTGGTATAGTTAACCTATGAGGATAATTAGTGGCTTTAATTGAACAGGCCTCTATCATGTGCCATTCTTCTCAATTGCTCGAAACTACTGAGACCATCACTGCCACAGCATTAAAATAGTGCAGCAAGCTCTAAAAAGTATCCTACGCTGCAATGAGATCCTCAAATGCTCATATGCACAAGCAACGCAGCCGTGTAAAGATGCATTCTCTTCAATGGGCAGTGAACACCTCATTTGCAGTGACATATTAACAAACATGGGGACGTTTTGCCCTACATTTTGTCACCCAGATCACATCGTTTAAATGTCACATGCCCAGTGTTGGCCAGAGAGGTTGCAGGATTAGTTCAGTAGGTTTTAAAGATGCAACACACACACACACACACACCACACACACACACCACACACACACACACACACACACACACACACACACACACACACACACGCGCACGCACACACACACACAACACACACACACACACACTGTCAGCATCTGTTCTGCTGTTTCTGATGGTTTAATGTGTCCAGATTTTGAATAATAAATATTTACACAAGGGATGTGTCCCCTCCTGCATGTTTTCCTTACTCAGAGAAATGGATCATCTCAGACATTTTAACTAACCACAAACACCTTTTTTTAAAATCTTCTCCATGTAAGGATGTCAGACTATACCAGTTACCCTTAATTTTATAATTCTATGAAATTGTATGCATATGTTTACTGCAATGTTTTTCTTCACTGTAAATGGATAGACTGTCACTTGCCTTCCTGTACAGCCCATTCAGCAGTAGAAGAACGATCACAGTCTCACAATTATCCGTCCAACGATTTTCAGTACACAGTACAGATGTGATTGAGCTCGAAGCCATGCCAGCTGTCTTTCAGTGAGAAGGGTTTTTGGCTTGTGGGTGGATCCTGAAGTACCTGGAGAAAACCAATGCAAGTTGCAGACAGAAATAATAACGCTGCGATTCAAACTCCAGAAATGTGTGGCAAATGTGGTCAACA
This sequence comes from Syngnathoides biaculeatus, assembly GCF_019802595.1. Classification (NCBI taxonomy): domain Eukaryota; kingdom Metazoa; phylum Chordata; class Actinopteri; order Syngnathiformes; family Syngnathidae; genus Syngnathoides; species Syngnathoides biaculeatus. The sequence goes on along the minus strand of NC_084647.1, from coordinate 959,982 downwards.
TTAGTCCATCGTGCTGCCCAATCACAATCTTTACTTGGAATATTCCAAAAATCCTAAATTAAAAAAAGAAGAGTCCCACACATAAGACACAGCCATAATCAGCTCATTTCGGTGCTAGGAGTTTCTCAAAGAGAATGAAATAGCCAATAACAGTCGGGTGAATTGCAAGTTTGAATATTTCGTTTGTTTCACAAGACAAGCTGCTTGGTGTTCTCCGTCTGTAATTTCTAGTTTTTGTAAATATGTGTATTTTACTATTTGTTTGGTATTATCAATGACACACATCTCTCATCCTCCTGATAGCTGGTTACTGTATCTCCCAGTGTCAAATGTTGTCATTAAAAGACATCACAAGATTTATTCAAGAAATTCATAACGGTAATTTAAAATAGCAGGCCCATACCATTTTTGTTTCAGCTATAACATAAAAAACATTCCTTTGATTGTTAAATCTAGCAAAAATAGTCAGGCGTCATTTTTTCCCCTCCAGGTGGTTAGAATGTCACTCGCTGGTTGATGTGGACAGACTGAAGAATTAGAATCAAACAGAAGGGGCAGGGGAACAGTTCCATCATTACTCTAATGAATAAAACCCCTCGTAACAACATTTGTCTCCACATATGAACCAACATTTGAAGGGTTGTGCGATGAAACAGATTTTGATGTGCGCAACCAACCCTTTACATTACACTTGTGCTCTTGCATATTGACTTTATTTCACAGGGCAGGCATAACATATTAATGTGTCTGGTGACTTTTGTGTTGATTTTGGACCCCAAGTTCAACAAACGTGTATTAGTAGTACCAGTAATAGTTGGTTCACTCGGGCTTTGGATTCACTTGTGTATCATGTATCTACAGTACCGTGTGTAGTGCAGAGTGACCTTGGCGTCTGCACTCAGCAGGAAGACACATGAGAAAAGCGATTAACTGTAAGACAAAGAGGAAGATGTGAATGTAAAATAAATCATGTTGAGAGGGTGTAATAGTAAATAAAGATGCACTTATCGAAGAAGAAGAAGCTGAAGGCACAAGGCAGTGGGGGAAGGAGTGAAAAGTCAAACCAACATTGGAATGGAGTGAGAGAAATAGGGTTGAGAGGAAAAAATGACTCATACTGCATCTGTTGGGCTTCTTCTTCTCTCCCCCACAGGCAATCTGGAGGTGCAGTCATCAAGAACAGGTAAGAGAGAGAGCAACATGGTACTGAATGTTAATCAGACTAAATCATTGAGTGAAAAAAATAAAAGTGCATTAGGGTTCTTCATAGTGAGAAATGTGCAAAAATCTTAGTTGTATGTCCTTGTTGGTTCATCTGCTGCAATTTAATGGGATTGTGCAATTCCACAGCTTGCTTCAACAATTGAGGCCATTTAAATGCCCCATTGTAAATGTATTCACCGCTATTCGTTTTCACGATAACATTATTTTGGAGACTGAAACACTAAAACAGGACTCCAACGTTTGTGTGAAAATGAAGGACATATTCAAGTGCGCAGACATTTCACCAAAAGAACAACAATGAACGTCAGCACTGATAAGGCGTTTTTGCTTGGAACTCTTCCCCAGCAGAGTAAATCTACTGCACTGCATTTGCAGCTTGTGGAATTGAATCATCCACCCTTCCATTTTCTGAGCCGCTTAACCTCATAAGGGTCGCCAGAGTGCTGGAGCCTATTCCAGCCGTCATCGGGCAGGAGGCGGGGTCCACCCTGTACTGGTTGCCAGCAAATCGCAGGGCACATATAAATAAAAAAACATTCACACTTGCAATCATACCAAAGGGCAATTTAGAGTCTCCAATTAAAGCATGTTTTTGGGCTGTTGGAGGAAACCGGAGTGCTCGGAGAAAACCCACGCAGGCACAGGGAGAACATAGGCGGGTCTGGGATTTGATCCCCAGTCCTCAGAACTGTGCGGCCAAGGCTCTAATTGAATTGAATCACTTAATTCAAATAGGTAACCCTCAATTTGTCAAATACATGGTTTCTGAAAAAAGGCAGGTTACGTCTGCTTGATCACAGTTTTCTCTATTTAACAGTCAACGGTCTGGCTGTAGTTTAAAAGTGACACATTTCTTTCCTCCTCCTGTCCTCTTTCTTCTGGTCTAGTCTCGGAGAAGAGTTCTACAAGGAGGCCATTGAACACTGTCGGAGCTACAATGCCCGTCTGTGTGCCGAGCGCTCCATGCGTCTCCCTTTCCTGGACTCCCAGACAGGCGTGGCCCAGAGCAACTGTTACATCTGGATGGAGAAGAACCACCGTGGACCAGGTGGGTGTCTGTGTGGATGGGACTTTGCTTGTTTCATACCTGGTGACAGCTACATAGCTGCACGTACAATTGAAAAACTCCCTTCGTGGTGTCGTTCCTTTTTTTCGGCTCTTTTCTTTCTGTCAGACCATCTCCTCTCTTGTACCATGTTTCCTCCTTCTTGTCTCCTTACCCCGCACATTGTGGCCCATCTCCTGCTCTTCCTTTACTCTCTCTAGCATTCGTGTATTTTGGCAGAGTAACAAATACCCCTGTGGCGATGATACGCCACTGGCACAAAGTACCCCTGAGAGACGTACTTGTGTGCGCGTGAGATTGCAAGCTGTCTTTACATTATGCCAGTAGTGCTTTTGACAGTTTGCTCAGTAACACACTAAAATATGTGTCCGCCTATTTTTATATGTAAATTGTAGAACACCTCCAAATGTATTGTTATCTTCATACATGCATCAAATCTTTAAAAGTACACTTATTGTGTTGTATACACTTTGGTTGTCTCAAAAGTGAGCTGTGTTTTTTGGTGTTTTGAGTTTCAGGTCATGCACCAGGTCAGCTGTACACATATCCCGCGCGGTGCTGGCGCAAAAAGAGGCGGTTAAACATCCTGGAGGACCCGCGGCTTGTACCCATTGAGTTCAAGATTGGTAAGGAGAAGATGGAAGGAAATCAATAATAATGTACACGCATGTTAGAAGTTTTATTGTTGGAGAAGCAATATTGTTAATGTCAAACAATATTGTGATTTGCTGTAGCAAGAAAATAGCTGCATGCCTGTGTTCTCATTGCAATGGCTCCTTATCAGACTACGAGGCCTCCCTAAAGAAGGAGGGGGGAATTCCAGATGGTCCTGTGTTGGAGTCGCTGCTTGCCGGGGACACGTTGGACAAGAAAGTAGAAACAAAAGAGGAAGAGTCAATGAGCGAGTGTCAGGTAAGGCGTGTCTCCGGTTTATTATACCCAAAAATTTAGAGTAAACAATATAGAGGGGATTTTCTGATCATGTACTGCTTTTAAAGTGTGTGGTCAATTCCTTCTTAGGGATGTTTTTTGTTTGAAAGGATTTCTGTCTCAATGAGTGGCCTGTGACTAAGGTGGCGACCAGTCCAAGTTGTAGTCAGTGCCAAATTCGCAGAGATGGGCCAATTTAATTTCTTTGAAAAAAAAAACAAAAACATTACATTTCGTGCGGGTCTGGATAAAGGTGTACATACAGTAATGTTGTGAGTCAATGGCACGAGTGTAGCTGCTACTGGTTCAATATCCCCTTGGGGTACACAGTAGTCTGCTAACAATGTGGTGCTTCACAATTTATTTTCTAATTTTGTTCACAGATTAGCCAAATTGGCAGAGGTAGACACTCTGCTGAGTGACTTTCTAGTTTCTGTATAAACTAGCTGGGGGTTACACAACTTCAAAGTTGTAGTTCGGCATTAATGTGATAAAAGTAAAATTGATGTCAGCTCGTCACTGATTAAATTTTTTTTCTTTTCAGGAGAGTACTATTGTGTAATGTGTTTTAAAAATAACCAGAGGAAACATTTTGTAATAATCTATATTCACCGACAACGAACAGATCGTACACCAAAATTTTGAGCAGAAGATACACATTAGTATTAATGATAATGTGTAGCTGGGAAACAATACAACGCTGAATGTTTTTAAAGCAATAAACATGTCCATATGCCACTCAATGTTGATCAGGACAGTTAAGTTACTATTACGTCAGTGCAATGATGAATAGAAATACATTCAGTATATCATCTAAGAATGTTAACACTTCAATAAAACAAAACAACAGTGTTCAGCAGTGTGAAGTGACTGAGAGGTCGTGTTGTGTAAAGTGGAAGTACGCCTACGTATTTGAAGGATAGTTCTGGAAACAAAAGGACAATCATTTAAAAAAAAACACTTATTTTTGGGTTGTTTGACGGGATACAGCAATGATGCAGCATTACAGGAATGATAATGCAACATATCAAATGTTTTGTTCTTGGACAATACTTATTACCCTGTTCCCACATTTTCATTGTGCATTATGTGAATGATGCAGAGTCACGCAACTATGACAGCAACCACCAGCGTGTGTTCTTGCGTGGAGTTTCTGTGTACTCTCTATTTCCCCTACAGAAATTGCTTGTGGGAGATTTCCCTCATGAGCTGGAGGTGGACGAAATGGAAGAAGATGTTCCCAAACGCAAGAACCGTACCAAAGCTCGGGTAGGGTATCTCGACATATCAGTATAGTAGAATCTGTACAGTTTTGTTTTACTTTTAAATGGAAAGAAAAATTTGGTCACTGTCGGTGTCGTGGTTCACTCTTTTATGTGGGTTCAATTCCCACTCAGGGACAGTGTGATTTTAGAGTAGGTTTGGTTGTGGGCCATGTGATTGAGTGGCGATCAATCCAGCGTGTACGGCACCTATCGCCCAAAGTCGGCTAAGTAATCTCGCAAGGGGTTAGAAAGCAGTTTTAGTGACAACAAGCAATTCAAAAGCTGCTTGAGAACCTTTCCTTGCTGAGTTTTGCTGCTAAAAGAAGTGTCTAACTTTCAAAAACCAAAGTCATTTGATGAGACTACTCAGTTACAGCTCTTTTTCTTCTCTTTCAGTGCATCCTTTGGGAATATAATCAAGTGTTAACAATGTGTGTGGAAAATGGTCACATACTCATGCACACTGTTTCACAGAGACACCATGCTTGTTAATTGGAGCTGTTGGTCTCCTGCTAGGTGTCATCAATCCCCTCATGCTGGAAGTGAAACTTTGCACTCAGAGCAGATGATTAAAATGCAAACCTGTTCATGTGTTGACATGTGGAGTGATGAGTGTGTTGCTCTGCTTTTTTTTGTAATGTTTTAGTGCAAGCATGTACAGTAAGTTACAAGGTGTTCTGTACTTTTCACGTGCCCATCACCTAAATTGTGTGTGTTTGTGTCAGGCCTACGGGGTTGGTGGCATGCGAAAGCGACAAGAGCCACCTGCTATAGAAGACAGAGACAAGCCTTATGTCTGTGACAGTGAGTATGTTTTGTTTTTTATTTTCTTTGGTTACAGAAATTGACTCACTAATTCCTCTGTATATCTCTGTTTTTCTATTCCAGTATGTGGAAAACGCTATAAGAACCGCCCAGGACTGAGTTACCATTACACTCACACACATCTGGCAGACGAAGAGGGTGAGGAAGACTCCGAGAGGCACACACTCCCCTTCCAGCGCAAAAACAACCACAAACGTAAGTCTGCTGATGATTGTTAGATTTTTTTAAATCTATTGTTCAATGGGCATTAATTGAAGACTCTAAATAGCCCATAGATGTGATTGAGAGTGCGACTGGTTGTTTGTCTCTGTGTGCCCTGCAATGGTCTGGCAACCATTTCTGGGTGTACCCTGCCTCCTGCCCGATGATAGCTGGGATAGGCTCCAGCACTCCTGTGACCCTTGTGAGGATAAGCGGTTCAGGTAATAGATAGATGGATGTTCAGTGGGCACGGTGGCGCAGCTGGAAAGCCTTGGCCTTGTGAGTGTGACTATTTGTCTGTATGTGGCCTCTGATTGACTGGCAAGCAGTTCAGGGTGTACCCTGCTTCCTGCCCGCTGACAGCTGGGATAGGCTCCAGCACTCTTGCGAACTTGTGAGGATAAGGGGCAAAGAAAACGGATGGATGGATGTTCAATGAGACAGCACAGTCCCCTAGTGGTTAATACAACAACCTTGAAGTTCTGAGGTTCTCGGTTTGACTCTTGACTCAGGCCTTCCTGTGTAGAGTTTCCTTGTCCTTTCGATGTCTTTGTGGGTTTTCTGCAGCCTTCTCCTGCATTTCACAAACAGCCATGTGTGGTTTACTTAAGAGACAAAATTCTGCACTTGTGTTCATGTGAGTGTGAATGTCTGTTTGTCTTTACTGCATATGCCCTGCAAATGACTGCTGATCAGTGCAAGGTGTGCTCACCCTCTCTTCCAAAGTCCGATGGCTCAGGGGTCATCAACATGGAAAGACCACATAAGTAGCCCGTGGGCCTATATGGCTACACTATCTCACAGAAGTGAGTACAGCCCTCATAAATTTATAATATTCAATACTATATTTTCATGCGACAACACTTACTAGATTTAAACATTTCCACTTCAGGGTATACACACTTTCCTCGACAGAGGTCGAGATGGTGTTGTGTTATTTTGAGTGTAAAGTGTATTACCACTCTTGTACGTGTTGATATGCAAGTGGTTGAACCATAAAATGGAAAGGCATGTCAGCCATGGAAAGGTAGCTAGTCCGTCGCAGGGCCACGCTCTCACAGTCACACCATCACTGAGTGGGAATTGAACCCACATTGCCTACACCAAAGTCAGGCAAATGTGCCACTAATCCATCACAGATGGGGACAAAAACAAAATCAACAAAGTTCACACAGGAAGTACAGCAAGGAACAATTCCAGGAAAACAGCAGAGCATACAGGGAGAACTAAGAGCTTGAAAACATTCAAATAGATGGAAAGAATGCAGCACAGTAAACTACAAAGACAAAGGAAAGATGTTGCATCATCCTAGTGTGGCCGCAGAGCCTTCTTGGCCCTTGATCCTTACATGCAGGCTCTTCCCACCACAGGTCCCATCGAAGAGTTGAGGAGAACAAAAGAGGAGTGAGGAGGGACAAATGTGACTGTCACTCCCAGATCTTGTCATTTCATGGAGAGGGCAATGAAACATGGCGTGATGTCATTGATGTGCCACAAATCAATCACCCCCGTGGCTGATTTACGACCCAAACACGTGTCCACTTTATGCTTTATGATTCAAGTGGAATCCAATCATACTCAAATATGATCAACCCTGTTACTTTTCACAACTCTGCACATTTCGAGCCGGTCATGGGCAGGCTTTTCCAGCCTCTAAGCCGTCACAACTCCTCGCTTGCACACCATATTCGTACTTGTAAATATGTAACCAGTGTTGATTTGTTGCTCATGTATTATCTAGAATGCAAAAACAGTGTCGAAACATCATTTTTATTTTCATGATGTACCAAAATGCATTTGGAAAAATTACATCCTTATTGTCAGTAGAAGGTGTGCACCCTGCATCTCACTGCATATCAGATGGTACGGGCTCCATGAGGATAAGCCCAATAAAATATTGAAAGATAGTTGGATATTTATCATTACATATATACAAAATGCAAATTTCTCACTTAAAATAATTAAGAAATGGAAAAAAAGACATAAGATTAACTATTTTATTTTAAGTCCTGCTCTGTTTATGGTCCACACCTATTTTGATACATCAAGGTTGGGAAGCCAAAAGTTTGGCAAAGGATACATTAGTGGTTCAATGATTCTTTTTTTTTTTTTTTTTTTTTTAGCTAGTCACTGGAACCATCTCGACACTTGATCCTCGCACCTTGATGCGCCTTTCGGAGAACTAAGGTGCTCCTTGAAATGGGGGCATGAGCCCAACGGTCTTTCAAAGTATCAAGGAACTAGGAGCTCAGAACGTTGCATGTGAAATGAAATCTAGTCCATGTTCTGATCCAAAGCAGACATTGGGATGCAACTCCTGTCTTGTAGCTCATTAGATTATGCAAGTGTAGCTAATCAGGTGGCCGGTGAGTACATCCATTACCTAGCCATGTACAATACTTTGCACTCTAAGAATATTCCCACTGGATGTGAGTTGCATGCCTCTCAGTTAATGGACAGCAGACGATGTTTGATTGGCCTATCTGAGTGAACAGACTAGCCCAGCGTGTATGCACGGGTGTGGGCCTGCGTGCGTGCGTGTGTGTGTGTGCAAGAGCAAATCTGTCGAGGTGTGTATGTGTGTGAATTTAAATCGTTTAATATCCCCCATCCTTCCCTGCCAAAGTCAGTAATCACACACACGCACACACAAACACACACAGAGGCACATGCACTGGTATACACACATAAATTCTTTGAAAATGCAATCTTCTCTGGCGAAATAAATAAAGGAAGCTTAGCTGTCTTGGCGGCTATACGTTTATGTGTGTTTGTGGGTGGGGTCATACAAACGTGTAGACTTTTTGTTTGTGCATGTATTCATGTCTATGTTGCAGCATTACGACTCCCCGGTTGTGTGAGTGTCGACGAGGACACACAGCACACACCATATTAATAGTACTACCCGATATAAAATATTATTAATATGGCTTCACTGAATGAGAACAGCACTGCATTCACATTTTATTCTGTGTCTAAAAAGATGTCCATACTGCAGCACTGTCTGCAATATTTACTGTGGAATGTCATCGTGAAACTGTCTTGATTGGATTTAAGTAACATTCATAATTTACTCCCCATTTTCGATTGCCATTTTTAACAACTAATTATTTTATCTAATTTTTATTTTTATTTTTTTATGAATGTATTCTTTTTGTGAAAGATACCTTTCTCATTCTCCTTTGATCCGCCTTAACCATATTGGCTGTGTCACTCCATCCATCACCCAAATTAATCTTTCCCTTCCCCTGGAATATGCTATTTACTCAAATTCATCATTATCATTATCTTTGATGCCAAATGTTTTTTTTTGTATTTTTGTTTTTTTTTCTCATCCCTGATACGATAGGGGTACACAAGAATGAAATGGTACGGTGGGAGAAAGCAAAGAATGTTGGCACTGATGTGATGGCGAGAGGGTTGAGAGGAGAAGACAGATGGGAGGATGTGGCTGTGGAGAGGTGGATGAATAAGGAGGGGGAGGGAGTAAGAGGGGGCGCTCTGTGTCTAACTGAAAATTGGTTTGGTTGGAATCAAGAGGCAGGCAGGCAGGCCTATATGTTGATAAGGATAGCAAATGAAACAATGAAATGGCAAAATTCAACTAGAGGGGGAAAATATGGATGTAGATAAGGGAATAATGATGCAAAGGGGAGCGGTGGCGTCATTATAATATTTATACGTTCCTCCACTTCTCAGAATGGAGATTCAGACGCTACTTTATATGAACAGACAGACAGCATACACCAGTGCGGAACAGCGGGATCACTGAGTGTGTGTTGTCTGGTCATTGGTCTTGTTGTGTGCATGTGTGAAATGAGCAGTCGTGCTGTGTGCGTGTGTTTGTGTTTTGTGTGTGTGCTTGTGTGTCTCTGCATGCATGTATGTGCGTGTAGGTTTGTCTGTGTCTGCACATGTACGCCAATGTGTACCACCATGTGTGTTGAATCCAATAGAACGCTTCCAAGGTCAGAGTTTCTCTGTTTCGACTTAGCATTGTTGTGGTTGTGATTCTTTTCCTCGAAATGCCGTCCTCCAGGGTGTACAGACCTTTGGTTTCAAGATTTTGATCACCCGACATCCATATAAAGATAGCTAGAAGATAAGATGGCCAAGCTGCATCCATTTCTCATCTCCTTCTCTTACTTCTCTTTTATTTACTTTCTTATGTCTCCATAGCAACAAGTAGTTTCATGGAAAAAACCTTGTACAGTTGCATTTTGTAAATAAGTGCCTCACACCGAAGACACGCATTTGCTATGCTGGGAATATATATATATATATATATATATTTTTTTTTTTTTTTTTATGTTTTGGCAATTTAGACCCATTAGGGCTATTGACTCTAACATGGACCAAGTAAAAAACTGTCAGTTTCATTTAAAAAAAACAAAAAACACAACAAATTCGTTTTTGTCATACTTCGCTAAGACTGCTCCCTTTCCTGTGATTGGTGGCCTCCGTGAGGAAGATCCACATTGCTGAGAGCACATATAGGCAGAGGTAGGTGGAGAGCTTTGCTTGTGATGTAGATAAGGTCAGGAATTTCAAATGATCTGATTTCAGGCCTCTCTCAAATCCAGGGTAATTTTAATTCATATTTCATGTTTACTGAGGCATGAAATTGCGATACGTAATTGCATCCCAAATACTAGAAAATCTTGCTTGGCAAAATATTTCCCCTTTAAGCTCTTTTAGTGTAACTGAGATGGTGTGTGCGTGTATGTGTGTTGTGTGTACCATGTGATTGACTGGTGACCAGGTCAAGCAAGTTTGTGACCCTAGTGAGGATAAGTGGAACGGAAGATGAATGAATGAATGAATAAATATGTCAAGCAAACTGTTACATTATGAACATTTACACGAGAACTTCCTGTTAAAAATACTTTTATTCTGAGAGAATAAATGTTTGTGAATATTTACTGCTAATTTAGCAATTGCTTAATAATCCATCCATTTTCAACAGTAGTATTCCTGGTTAGCGTAGCAGTTCGCTGGAGCCTATCCCAGCTGACTTCGGGCGAAAGACGGACTGCACCCTGAACTGGTCGCCAGTCAGTCACAGAGAACATACAGACACGGACAACCATTCGCACTCATATTTACACCATCACTGAGTGGGAAGTGAAGTTAGGCGAGTACAGTGACACCATCAGTAGAATTTCAACTCTAATCATGCATGAAATGCTGGCAGGACAGCAGCAGGGTATTTGACACTTTCACAATGGACAGCATGCTAAAATCACATTTCCATAGCCTTGTGGGCTGCCTACTGAGGGCCACAAATTTATAGTCTCCTCCCCTGAACCAGATGTGTTGTTTTGCCAGGACTGACCTGAAAGAGGCAGCATGGAGGAAATCCAGTCCGCTGACAAATACATACATACAAGAACAGTAGTAGTACTAGAAGCAGTAGAAGTAATAGTATTGGTTATCGTTCACAATTCACAATGAAAAAAATACCCATTATGAACATGGTTTTAAAAAAGGCATTTCCTGAAAAGTCTAGAGTGATAACATTTAATCACTTGTACTGATGTTGTTCAGATGGCACTTCATCATCAAGCCACCAATTTGCAGTACGAATTTGTACACGGATTCACGCATCTGTGACATATAGCAGACACATTGCCAAACACAGACCAGCCAACGCTAACTTTGGCAAATGGGCATTCATTCCTGTCATGGTTGAGGGTATTTCCAGGTCAACTACTATAACAAATATCAAATCTATATATATAAATATAGCAAAACATGCTGGTCATAGGATACTTTACCATGTTAAAATGTCCCAGGGAGTGTCTTCACGGACGTGTTGAGAACTTTCATGTGCACAGGTTTGTCCTCAGCTGTTGATTGGTTGATTGTTGCCACTGCTGTTTGGCTGAGGAGAGGAAGGGAAATGGCTGTTGCCTAGCAATGTGGTTGCCATGGATACCACCAGGGCTCCCACCTAAAGACTAAACTGTTATGTACATTGAAAAAAGACAGGCAGTCATAGAGAGAGAGCGAGAAAAGGGATAAAATAGGAGCGGTGTAATGAGGATGGAAGAGGGGAGTGAGAAACGATGAGATGGACAAAGGCAAATTATAAGGAGGGGAGTTCATTAAAAATAACATCAAGAAAACAACTCGAGACAGAGACAGGAGTATCCAGACAAAGAGAAGAAGCAGTTTGAGCTGTAGAGACAGAGAGAAAAGCAAAAAAAAAAAAAAAAAAAGAAAGAAATCCCTCTTCATGATTCATCATATAGATTCCCCCAGTGTGTTGGGCTGGTGAAGGAAGGGTAATATTGGAGTCTGCTTCATTTGGTATTCTGTTTCAAGATGCTGCGCTGTGGCTTGCTGGCTGTTTGTCTTGTGGTTCCACACTTGTGTTGGCCATGCTTCGATATGCCACGCTCCCCAACCACAGAGAATAATAGCACTCCCCAGAGCACATTCCAACCCCACCCTCACCCACAACCAGTCTATGTCTGTTGGCATCTTGTCTGGGTCATTACAACAAAACATCATAAAAGTGAAAAATCCAGTCAAGAAATCTGTTGAAAAATGACTTCAGAATGAAATACATTTGTTGCCCCGCTGATTGATTTTGCTCTTTATTAGAAGCGAAAGAATCACAGAAATTGTCCCCACATAATTCTTTTTTCTCAAGTTAGCATCAGCAGCACTAGCCAGTACTGTAATAACAGGGTACCAACACCTTTTCAGGACATACCCACCGCAACAGTTGTTCACAATACCCGTTTAGACAACTGTGTCTCAAACTTTCCAAACAATTTTGTGCACACATTCAAACCCATTTCACCCTGGAACAAAATGGGATCTTTAATTTGTATCCTATCTGTGGGGATGGAAGCCTGCACTGGCAGAGTGGTTCTTTTCAAGGGACAGCAAGTAAGAATGCACAGACATATTTTTATCTGTCTGTATTACAAGGCTGCAGTGAGTCCTTGCTCCAATCTGTGGCTATTGACTAAATGAGCTCAGAAATGCAGATGGGAGAATATGATCAATTTGTGTATATCGCTTCAAGTCGGTGTGATTGCAGAGCAAGCATAGATCAAGCTTTATAATGCACCAAACCTGCTTCTGTCCTCTTTATTTTGCAATGTCATCCCTGCACGCACTTGTATTCCAAACACACACACTCTCTACATGTGCACACTGTGTGCGTATGCACACACGATTACACACATGCACGCACACATGCAACTGCATTTATCCAGAGCCACACACATCTTTGGGAGTTACGCAACCTGCTGGGTGCGTGAAAGTATGCGTGCGTGCGTGTGTGTGCGTGCGCGTGTCCATGAGTGTGCGCACATTCGGGGTTGAGCTTTGTTTGATGGCTGCAGTGGAGAAGGGACAGAAATGGCCAGTTGTATTGTACAGGATAGAATTCCAATTTCAGTCTTGCAGGTAGTGTGCACCAGAATAAGGAAAGAGCAGAGGGGCAAATGAGCACAAGCAGAGAAGAGAGAACAACAGCAATAATGAGACCATATAAAAGTGCAAAGAGGAAGGCAGAGGATGAGGATGGGGTACATAGACAGATGGGAGGAAGAGGGAATGAGAGGGAAAGGCGGTGACTTTTCATCTGTGACTGACGGCTTCCATCCGACTGCATTCTTGTCTGCCAAGAAAAACTGAAAATATCTCCTTAAGCATCTTTTCTATTGTGTCTGGAACAATGCACATGGTTATGGTATGGTATGTGCTGTTCAAAATGAAATATAAATGACTGCATCTTAATCAGGAATGTGCTCTTTGTGTGCCTGCGTGTGGCTGGACAGATGAGGAGCACAGGGACTCTCATTCATCTCGTGATGGGGAGAAAGTGGAGGATGGGGTTGAAACTGGACAGCAAAAGTTATTAAGCAATGGCTGGGTTGTAAATTTGTGTGTATTGAATGTGTGTGTGTGTGTGTGTGTGTGTGTGTGTGTGTGTGTGTGTGTGTGTGTGTGTACTGTACATTTCGTCACTCCTAAAGGTTCTCCTCATTAAGCAGCGAGGAGACAGGAGTGCAGAGTGTGTGCTTTCACACACGGCTGCTCCGATACAACCAGAGCACCCCCCCACCTCCTCTCCTTGCGTTCCTCTTTGTACCTCCACCTCATCTTGCACTTCTTTTTCTTCCATTCTCCGCATTCTGCTTTGCCCTTTGTGTCATCCGTCACTGAAAAATCTCCTTTGTCGCGTTGGTATCGTCTTCTCCACATTTCATTGGTCCCCTCACCTGTAATTATTTGTCTCTCTTTTGGCAAAGACACTTGCGAAGAATAGATGTGAGCTCATATTTGTGTTTGAATTTCTTGTTTAAATGTACCATTTCATTAGCTATGTTTGCAGTTCTTGGTGTTGCTCACGAGCTCAATGACCGCAACATTATGTACCAATACCAGAACTATTGCTGTATCCTACCTTAAAAATATCTATAAATTACTCAAATTAAAATGTAAATTTTCGAAACGTAGTCTATATTATTATGGTTTGCTATGGTATAGAACTGTACTGCATCATAATGACAGCAATTTCATAATATTTTGCTTGCGTCAATTAGTTACATGATTGATGGGAATAGGTCTCCTGTCACTATAATGTAGTACAAATATACAACACTGCAAATAACAAGTAAAATAATTTATTACACAATGAATACCTCCCTGACAGTGTTAATCATAATCGAATATGTCTTTGAAGGCAGAATATTTTATATGGCATCAGTATGTACATTCAGTAAGTACATTGTGCAGTAAGTGAGTAAATTAAGTGATTTGGAAAATAATGAGATATAATCATTTGATTTTGAGCAGCATATAACTTTTAGTTGCAAGAAAAAAGTATGTGAACTCTCTCTTTGGAATGACTTGACTTTCTGTTTAAATTGGTCATAAAATATAGGTTGGAAGCATAAACTGGTGTAGTTGGCTTGGACTAACACAGCACAATTACATGTTTTCATAATTTTATTGGATGTGCCATGGCAAGATTCAAAGTGCAGAATGTGAACCCCGAGGCTAATGACTTGTCGAAGTGGTAATCGGAGTCAGGAGTCAGACAACTTTGGGTCCCATCAATGTAACAAGATTGGATGTGTTGGTTAAAGCAGCTCTCGTATATGTATACATATAAATAAACTATTTTTTTCAAGGAAAAAGTCAACATGCCGAAATCAAATCTTTATCCTATTTATCAGATATCGTGGGGTAGAGTACCACAGATGCATGATTTGCCTTGAGGATGCTCATGGAAATGTACGGAGAAGGTCAGAAGGAGCTACATTGTGTCTTTGTAGACCTAGAGAAAGCCTGTGACAGAGTACCAAGAGAGGAACTGTGATACTGCATGTGCAAGTCCGGTGTGGTGGAGAAATATGTCAGAATAGTACAGGACATGTATGAGGACAGCAGAACAGCAGTGAGATGTGCCTTAGGTGTGACAGAAGAATTTAAGGTGGAGGTGGGACTGCATCAGGGATTTGCCCTGAGCCCCTTCCTTTTTTCGGTAGTATTGGATAGGCTGACAGATGAGGTTAGACTGGATTCCCCTTGGACCATGATGTTCGCAGATGCTATTGTGATCTGCAGTGAAAGCAGGGAGCATGCGGAGGAACAATTAGAAAGATGGAGGCTGTCATGGTCCTGCCGGTCCAGCCCTGGCTGGGCGGGTCAGGAGGCGCACACCTGTGCCTCATCCTCGTTGATTAACCCCCGTGTTTATATGACCCAGGGGACGACTGGGTTTCACCAGATCGTCGCAACTCATGCCCTGGTATTCGGCCCCTTTTCGGACCGAGCTCACGTCGCGGGTGGCGACAGATTCACTGCCGCATCACACCTACGTCGTGGTGGTGACAGGCATCCGCGCGACCGCCGTAGGAAAAGGGTGGAATTGACGATCGGGGATGAGCCTGCCAGAGCACCTTCAACGTGCGTGTTTCTTTTGTTTAGGCACATCTACGAGCCGCGCCTTAGAGGGGGGCTACTGTCATGGTCCTGGACACGCACTGGAAAGGAGAGGAATGAAGATTAGTTGAAGTAAAACAGAATATATGTGCATGAATGAGAGGGGCGGTGGCGAAAGAGTGAAGCTCCAGGGAGAAGAGATAAAAGGGGTGGATGACTTCCAATACTTGGGGTCAACAATATGTTCTATATATGGAGAGTGTGGTAAGGAAGTGAAGAAACGGGTCCAAGTAGTATGGAACAGTTGGGGGAAGGTGTCTGGTGTTCTATGTGACGGAAGAGTATCCGCTAGGATGAAGGGCAAAATTTATAAAACAGTGGTGAGGCCGGCTGTGATGTACGGATTAGAGACGGTGGCACTGAAGAAACAACACGAAGCAGAATTTGAGGTAGCAGAAATTAAGATGTTGAGGTTCTCGCTTGGCATGAGCAGGTTGGATAGGATTAGAAATGAGCTCATTAGAGGGACAGCCAAAGTTGGATTTTTTAAGACAAGGTTAGAGAGAGGAGACTTCGATGGTTTGGACATGTCCAGAGGAGAGAGAGTGACTATATTGGTAGAGGGTGCTGAGGATGGAGCTGCTAGGCAAAAGAGCGAGAGTAGGAAGACCAAAGAAAAGATTGATGAATTTGGTGAGGGAGGACATGAAGACTGTTGGTGTTAGTGAGGAAGATGCACAAGATAGGCTTAGATGGAAAAAGATGACACGCTGTGGCGACCCCTAATCAAACATGCCGAGAGGAAAAGAAGAAGAAGCAGAAGAAGATCAGATATCGTGGCGTGAAAGTTGTTGCAGTGGGTGATGCAACAGGCCAACGACATAAAGAAAGATCAGATCACAGTTTAGGATCATTTCATGCAGAAAATCCAGGTCCTTCCAAAAAGTTCATATATTTCTTGGAACTGTGAGTAAGCAGAGCAGACATAAAAAAAGGTTTCACTTATCAAATGCATAATTTTGTTTTAGAATGTTATGAAGATTTCTAGTTGCCTTAGTATAGCACTTATATACTGCAATGATACTTGATGCTATTACACATGAACAGGACAGGTGTGAACGCGACATTGCAGACTCACAAACTCAGATCTTATTCAGAGGTGAGACCACTCAACTGCAGTTCTCCATCTGTGCCACAATCCAAATTCTACCCAAAGAAAAACTGTGCATCGGCAACACTTGTGTCACGTTACTCAAATGCGTTCCAGTTTTTGGGTGAGCTGTTCACGGAAGGTCATCTTGACCTATTACACAATAACACAGCTTGTATACAGAATTTACTTTAATATTGGTTCCTAGTCAAATTAAAATGTAAAAGCAGTACAATGTATCCTGATTACAGAGTCCAATTTGGCTGAATCATTTCAAAATTGCTCACGTTACATTATTATGTTACTCTTTGTAGGAATAAAATCAAAACAAGCCTATGCAATTGTACTCTACATAGTTTTGTTTAAATCCATCCATCCATTTTCTTAGTCGCTAATCCTCACGAGGGTCGCAGGGAGTGCTAGGGCCTATCCCAGCTGTCAACGGGCAGGAGGCGGGGTACACCCTGAACTGGTTGCCAGCCAATCGCAGTGCACATACAGACAAACAGCTGCACTCACAATCCCACCTAGGGGCAATTTAGAGTGTCCAATTAATGTTGCATGTTTTTGGAATGTGGGAGGAAACCGGAGTGCCCAGAGGAAGACTTCAGAACTGTGAGGCCAACGCTTTTACCAGCTGCGCCACCGTGCCACCTTGTTGCACTCCCGACAATAAATAAATAAATAAATAAATATATAATGACCATGATTTTATCTTAGTACCCTAATTCCATCTAAACAAGCCATGTAAATTCAAACTGTCACCATTATGTGCGCTTTAGTCAAAATTAGTCAACCAATCTGATATTTTATTGCTCTGTTATATATTTTTTAAAAATACAAAACAGATACCTGTATTATATAAACATACTGGGCTACATAATATACACACAGTACCCTATTGTTCATGATATTAAGAGGAATTTAGAAAAAAAGAAGGATCAAATGTGTTTTCGTGCATGGCAATTGGGCCATATAGAAGAAAAAGGAAATAAGCCACTGGGGTCAGAGAGCAGCAAGAAGAGAGGAATGGGGTGAGGTATTATAGGTGTTGGGGGGGAAGCGGGAGGGGGAGAATTAAGGAAGGGGTAAGGAAGGGGTGTGTGGTATTTGTGGATTCATCGCTTGCTGGATAATTCCCAGGAGGATGTCTCTCCAACACTTGAAAGCTGTGAAGTGTGTGGTTCTGCTCGTACTACTCCTGGTAATTGGAAGAAGGGAGGGGGGAGTCAGTGGAGATGGGGGCGGGGGGTCAGTTGGAGAAGGGGAGATATGGGGGTACAACAAATGGAAATCCAAGGGAAGATGGAGACAAAAAAAAAAAAATGCCTTGTGGAGCACTGAAAATGTGGCACTGAGGAGGAAATACTAAAAAGGAGATTGTTTTATGTTTGTTTTGTTACATTTTTGCTCATTACTATTTGCCATTCTCTTCTCTATCACTCTTGATCCTTCGTATGGCCAGCAGAGGTGTGCCCGAGGTTTCATGCTGGTTTTGAAACAAGGCCACAGGCTTTTAATCATTAATAGGACCCCCCCCCCACATCCAGCCCCCACCCCTCCGCTATAGGCCAGCAGGCAGCCTTGACTTACACAAATACACAAAGACCTGCTGATTCACTCCGTGCGGTCTTCAGAAGTGTTTGCAGGCCGCAATACAAAAAGGGCGGAAAAATACACACAGATGCACGTATACAGTATCACTATTGCACAGAGACATTTCAAATTTGGCCGGAATGTGTTTCAGTGTGTCTTCATGTGTCTGACTAGCGTAGCCCATCAGGGATTCTGAGGCCCAATCAGTGGTAGCAAACATAAAACCATGGCAGAGATCAAAGCAATATAGAGTATTTAAAAAGAAAACAAATCTTTGTTTGCTTTAGCTCCAGGCATGCACAGCAAAGTTTTATAAAGCACAGGAAAAGTATTGATTTTCCTCAACATGAAAATACAATGGTACTGTATTCACTTTGCAGGGACAGCATACATTTCAAGAACTGTATAGCAAATAGTGCCTTTTTAAATTGCATGATACATATAAAAATATACGTGTGAAGTTTGCATGTTCTCCCCATCCCAGCGTGGGTTTTCCCTGGGTACTCCTGTTTCCTCCCACATCTCCAAAACATGCATGGTTAAACCCAAAAGGCTTTATGAATTATGAAACTTGTTTTTAAAAAAGTTTAAATGTATGAAAAGACTTTCAAATGTTAATTGTTTAGCTCCTCTTCTGTGATTGGATGATGACCGGTCCAGGGTGTACAGTAGTCTGATTTTTGCATGCATTGTAACATTCTGGCTCTTACGTAGCTATTAAAACTACAACCAGAATAATAAATGTGCGCTACTGTAAAATCTGAATGAAATTGCAGCAGGAACGTGTCCCAGTGTCCTCTAATTAGGCAATTTTAACAGCAGCGGCGATGGATTTGACACATTTACTACTGTATTAATAAAACACAGTGGAGGCTTGTCAAATTAGAATAGCCAAGTGATATAAATGATAGCGAAATGCACCCCTTGGTATGAATTTTAGTATCTCTCGCAATTAAGTGCAGTACTCATATATACCGTTTTCTATCGCAATATGAATAGTTTTCTTTTGTTTGTACTAAATTGCCAAAATTGACACAACTCGTGTCTTTGTATTGTTTTGTGAATATGACGCAAGTTGATATTCGTCATTACTGCAATTTCCATTTGTAAACCAACGGGTTGTCAATGCTAAGACTAAAAGATGATGAGAGTGATAATATTACACTAAATCATATGTGAAGTGATGAAATGAAATATCATATTTTTAATCAACTAAAACACAAACCGGGTCCTCGTGTATCTGCTTCCATCACAGGTTTGATGAAATGCAAGTAATATTTCCCCTAATGAAAAGCTGATGCCGCCAAGATCTCATAATGTTATCTCCAGCAAAAAGATTATTAAAATTGTGATATGGCTATCTGTCTTATGAATTTAAGGTAACAGTGAGGAGCCATGGCCAGAGGAACTCTACAAATCTGCCTTTAATATTTTCCTGATATTAAGGCTGTGGTGACTTAAGTTTATGTAGATTGTAGTAACCGGGATATTCTAACTACAAGTATACAGTATTTCGTTGTATACCATAATGTTTCTATCAGACCCCTGTGTTGCTTAAAGCCCATGTGTCATCCCTATAAACATTCTAAAATAGATATTGTAATGAAAAATACATATAACATTATTCACTTCAATGTCTATACGAAAAAATAAATGTGAGCAGAGAGCGCGTCATGCATGCACAAAGTTGCAGAAGTTTCATTCTACGATATCCAAGTGGTCGCCATATTGGCTGCATCCTTCGTACGTGACGTCACCCAGACATTCGCCAATGAAAACACGTAGTGCACCCTAACTATGGGAGACAAACGCGCCCCTTCTGACACGGAAGCACTTTTCGAAAAGGAGAACACTACACAACCGAGTGAAGTTACAGGGGCAATATTACATTACTGTTTCGAGCCATATTCAGATGATATGCGATCACGTCCAAATGCCATCCCCGTCTGATCCACTTTCGCAGCGGAGATGAGCCAGTGGGTTATGTCGGAGCCGAGCCGTCCTGCTTTATGCGCGCACGCGGCTGAGTGAGGCATTCTCGGCTGGGTTCTTCAGAGCCGCCCCCGTCCGCAAAGCCCGAGGGGCAGCCTTCGCAGGAGCAGTGACCGCCGAACGCGGCGCCTCAGCCGGTGTGGCTGATTTTTGGCGCCGTGGTGACAAAAATGGAGCCAAGCTGTGCTGCTTTTAGGGGGATGTTCAAAGCCGCCACAGTACTTGCTGACCACCGTCGAGCCGGGGCGCATTACTGCCTACCTGTTATTTGGACCCCACAAAGCTCTCGTCTTCTGCACCCGTGCAATCCATTTTTCACAACTTGCAAACTTATGAAGGCTAAATTCATTCTCCCGAGTGTTCAAGCAATGTCCAGCAATGCAATGAGCCAGCATTTTGGCTAACACGAAGGAACAATGAGCTACCTTCCCGGAGGAAAAACTAATGGAAACAAACGAGTCCACTTGGGTGCGCCGCTATCCTGTACGTCACTTCCTGCTTCTTCTCGAAAACAAATCCCTCGAGAGGATTTTCATGGCAGGAGTTACAAAAAGCTGTATACGTCAAAATCATGTTTTGTGGTGAAAAGATGCATGGGCCCATATTGGCTGATGTTTTTTCATTAATAACATACTAAAAATCATCAATTTCATGACAGGAGCCCTTTAACAGTGCACAGTACAGCAGTCATTTTTTTAAAATACTTACGACTAGCTTGCTTGTTTAGTTTTAGTGTGTGTACAGTGCAACCTTGTTAAATTCTTCAGCTGCATTTATGTGGTCATTTCATGCTCTTTGTCTCTCTCTTGACGCTCGTTTTGATCAGAGACTAGTTTAAATGATTCTACTCCTCAGAGGATTAAAGCTCAACCCTGTGAGGCACAATAGCAACTCTATCCCCCTCTTGCTTCTCCTTCCCTTCTCACCCTCTTTTCAATCACATTATCACCCTCTCCTCACCCCCTATCCCCTTTCGGCCAAACAAAATTCCACCCTAGAACAGAGGGATTAATGACCTCTTGCCTGTGTGTATGTGCGCTCGTGCACACAACACACACATACACACACACACACAATCACATGCTACTGTCTATCTGCATGTTTCTGGGTTTAGCTTTTGCTTTTCTTCATGACAAATGAGTTTTTTGTTTGTTTGTGTGCAGTCCTCAATATAATCTGCTGATGAATTAAAAAGGATCATACATTTAGTCTTCTCACACATGCACAAGAACACACATGCGAAAACAGTCTGCAGAGGTCATGTGATTGCTTCCATTAGTGGTATTAAGCGAGCAACAGCAAAACAGTAGCCAAGCCTAAATATGTAATTAAAGGTGAACATGGCGGCTGGAATGCTTGCAGTGGAGCTTTGAGTGTGTCACAGCAAGTTTTCTGTGCCCTCTTGTGGTAGGGGGACATGACTTGATGTTGGGTGCATGCCAGACAGATAAGGGGCAGTGGGTGGGAACACACAACACATGGTCAAATCCATCCAGCCATCCATTCATCCATCCATTTTCTGAGTCGCTTGTCCTCACCATGGTTGCAGGAGTGCCAGAGCCAATCCCAGCTGTCATTGGGCAGGAGGCGGGGTGGTACACCCAGAACTGGTTGCCAGCCAATCGCAGGCTACATGGAGACAGACAACAGTCGCGCTCACAATCAATTTTGAGTGTCCAGTTAATGCATGTTTTTGGGATGTGGGTGGAAACTGGAGTGCCCGGAGAAAACCCACGCAGGCATGGGGAGAACATGCAAACTCCATACATCCGAGACTGGGATTGAACCCTGGAGCTCAGAACTATGAAGCCAATGCTCTAAAGCTGCACCACCATGCCGTCACTTGTTAAAACGAAGGGACATAAAATCAAATCTCAAAAGAACCTGTGTAGGTCCAATCACAAGAGGGAATGGCATGCAGCGATGGACTTGGATTTTATTAAAGTGCCCAGCACACTGGGCTTTCTGTATGGCGTTTGCATGTTCTTCCTGTACCTCCATAGGTTTACAGTTCCATCCTGCAGTCGCCAAAACATTCATCATATTAGGTCAATTGAAGACTTTAAGTAACCCACAGGTAGGAATGTGATTGTTAACATTGTTTGTCAATTTGTGCCTTGTGATTAACTGGCAACCAGGGCAGGGTGTACCTCTCACCCACAGACACTAGTATAGCATCCAGTTTACTCGTGACCCTGCTTCAGTTAAGAAGTAGAATGTGGATGATGAAGGGTTGGATGGTATTTAACCTTGAAACCACAGGTCTTAAACTGGTTACAAAATTAATTTCAAAATAGTTTATCCATCAATTTGTTGCATAGACAGTATGTGAGATATACAGTATACAGGCCATGGTGGAGGGGTACATTTGTCACTGTTTGTGACAACAGTACATGCTAATTCCAGGTCTTTTTGAGGGTCTCCACAGGTGGTCCTTGACTCTTGGACAACTCTTCAGATTATTATTTGCACTCCTCTGTCACAAATCTTGCGAGGGGGACCTGATCAAGTCAAACATATGGTGGTAAAATTGGCTTTCGACTTACGTAATATGCCCCCAAACAATGCTACTGGAATATTCCGAAGCTTAAATATGGACCTGTAACCAAAGCCTTCAGACAGGTTTTTGCTCTTACCCGTCATGCATTGTGACTCACCCTTTGGCAATAAGACCTTCTTGTAGGCCATCGATTTGGACTGAACTAGCTGATATTCATTTGAACTGATAAGGGGATGGATTTCTGTTTGTTTATTGAAAGATTTTAAGTGTTGTCTTGGCTTTCCATACTTTTTTCACCTCCCTTTCTTCATGTGTCCAATAATTTTTCCTTGTGTCATTTCACATTTTTACACACAACTTAATTTCTGAGCTAATTTCTCTTCCTTCTTTGTTTGTATGGATTACTTGGGTTGTTCCCAACATCTGGTGAAATTTTCAGGCCAAAAGCACCATTGGAAGTACAATTAGCGAGAAAAATGATGTGTTGAATTTGAACAGAAGTTGATACAATAATAATAACTATTATTATTATCATTATTAAATGCAGCCCTATGTGGGCACAAACCAGTGCAATCTGTAGGCCGGTCCCAAGCCCGGATAAATGCAGAGGGTTGCGTCAGGAAGGGCATCCGGCGTAAAAACTGTGCCAAACAAATATGAGCGTTCATCTAAAGAATCCCATACCGGATCGGTCGTGGCCCGGGTTAACAACGCCCGCCCCCGGCACTGCTAACCTGCAGGGCGTCGGTGGAAATTCAGCTACTGTGGGTCGAAGACAAAGAAGAGGAGGAAACCGGATCCAGCGTCAGAAGAAAAAGAGGAATGCACAGAGCCTACAACTGAGTGTAGGGACTTTGAATGTTGGGACTATGACAGGAAAAGCACAGGAGTTGGTTGACATTATGATTAGGAGAAAGGTTGATATTCTGTGCATCCAAGAGAGCAGGTGGAAAGGTAGTAAGGCTAGAAGTTTGGGAGCAGGGTTTAAATTATTCTACCACGGAGTAGATGGGAAGAGAAATGGAGTAGGGGTTATTTTAAAGGAAGAGCTGGCTAAGAATGTCTTGGAGGTGAAAAGAGTATCAGATCGAGTGATGAGACTAAAATTTGAAATTGAGGGTGTTGTGTATAATGTGGTTAGCGGCTATGCACCACAGGTAGGATGTGACCTAGAGTTGAAAGAGAAATTCTGGAAGGAACTAGATGAAGTAGTTCTGAGCATCCCAGACAGCGAGAGAGTTGTGATTGGTGCAGATTGTAATGGACATATTGGTAAAGGAAACAGGGGCGATGAAGAAGTGATGGGTAAGTACGGGATCCAGGAAAGGAACTTTGAAGGGCAGATGGTGGTGGACTTTGCAAAAAGGATGGAGATGGCTGTAGTGAACACTTATTTCCAGAAGAGGGAGGAACATATAGTGACCTACAAGAGCGGAGGTAGAACCACGCAGGTAGATTATATTTTGTGCAGACGATGTAATCTGAAGGAGGTTACTGACTGTAAAGTAGTGGTAGGGGAGAGTGTAGCTCGACAGCATAGGATGGTAGTTTGTAGGATGATTCTGGTGGTGGGTAGGAAGATTAAGAAGACAAAGGTAGAGCAGAGAACCATGTGGTGGAAGCTGAAAAAGGAAGAATGTTGTGCAGCCTTCCGGAAAGAGGTGAGACAGGCTCTCGATGGACAACCGAAGCTCCCGGAAGACTGGACGACGACAGCCAAGGTGATCAGAGAGACAGGCAGGAGAGTACTTGGTGTGTCATCTGGTAGGAAAGGGGAGAAGGAGACTTGGTGGTGGAACCCCAAAATACAGGGAGTCATACAAGGAAAGAGATTAGCGAAGAAGAAGTGGGATACTGAGAGGACAGAGGAGAGGCGAAAGGAGTACATCGAGATGCGACGTAGGGCAAAGGTAGAGGTGGCAAAGGCTAAACAAGAGGCATATGAAGACATGTACACCAGGTTGGACACGAAAGAAGGAGAAAAGGATCTCTACAGGTTGGCCAGACAGAGGGATAGAGATGGGAAGGATGTGCAGCAGGTCAGGGTGATTAAGGATAGAGATGGAAATGTGTTGACTGGTGCCGGTAGTGTACTAAATAGATGGAAAGAATACTTTGAGAAGTTGATGAATGAAGAAAATGAGAGAGAAGGAAGAGTTGAAGAGGCAAGAGTGAAGGACCAGGAAGTGGAAATGATTACTCAGGGGGAAGTCAGAAAGGCACTACAAAGGATGAAAACTGGAAAGGCAGAGGTATGGAAGCAATTTGGAGAGATGGCTGTGGAGTTTTTGACCAACTTATTCAACAGAATACTAGCGGGCGAAAAGATGCCTGAAGAATGGAGGAAAAGTGTTCTAGTTCCCATTTTTAAGAACAAAGGGGATGTTCAGAGCTGTGGGAACTATAGAGGAATAAAGTTGATGAGCCACACAATGAAGTTATGGGAAAGAGTAGTGGAGGCTAGACTCAGGACAGAAGTAAGTATCTGCGAGCAACAGTATGGTTTCATGCCTAGAAAGAGTACCACAGATGCATTATTTGCCTTGAGGATGCTCGTGGAAAAGTACAGAGAAGGTCAGAAGGAGCTACATTGCGTCTTTGTGGATCTAGAGAAAGCCTATGACAGAGTACCAAGAGAGGAACTGTGGTACTGCATGCGTAAGTCTGGTGTGGCAGAGAAGTATGTTAAAATAGTACAGGACATGTATGATGGCAGCAGAACAATGGTGAGGTGCGCCTTAGGTGTGACAGAGGAATTTAAGGTGGAGGTGGGACTGCATCAGGGATCAGCTCTGAGCCCCTTCCTGTTTGCAGTGGTAATGGATAGGCTGACAGATGAGGTTAGACTGGAATCCCCTTGGACCATGATGTTCGCAGATGATATTGTGATATGCAGCGAAAGCAGGGAGCATGCAGAGGAATAATTACAAAGATGGAGACATGCACTGGAAAGGAGAGGAATGAAGATTAGCCGAAGTAAAACAGAATATATGTGCGTGAATGAGATAAGTGGAGGGGGAAGAGTGAGGCTACAGGGAGAAGAGATAGCGAGGGTGGACGACTTCAAATACTTGGGGTCAACAATACAGAGCAATGGAGAGTGTGGTCAGGAAGTGAAGAAACGGGTCCAAGCAGGTTGGAACAGCTGGCGAAAGGTGTCTGGTGTGTTATGTGACAGAAGAGTGTCTGCTAGGATGAAGGGCAAAGTTTACAAAACAGTGGTGAGGCCGGCCATGATGTACGGATTAGAGACGGTGGCACTGAAGAAACAACAGGAATCTGAACTGGAGGTGGCAGAAATGAAGATGTTGAGGTTCTCGCTCGGAGTGACCAGGTTGGATAGGATTAGAAATGAGCTCATTAGAGGGACAGCCAAAGCTGGATGTTTTGGAGACAAGATTCGAGAGAGCAGACTTCGATGGTTTGGACATGTTCAGAGGCGAGAGAGTGAGTATATTGGTAGAAGGATGCTGAGGATGGAGCTCCCAGGCAAAAGAGCGAGAGGAAGACCAAAGAGAAGGTTTATGGATGTGGTGAGGGAAGACATGAGGGCAGTTGGGGTTAGAGAGGAAGATGCAGGAGATAGGCTAAGATGGCAAAAGATGACACGCTGTGGCGACCCCTAACGGGACAAGCCGAAAGGAAAAGAAGAAGAAGAAGATTATCATTATTATAGCCTTAGTAGGTAAATAAATTCCTTGCTGTTCATTTCCCATATTTATGATTTTTTTTCATCTAAATCACGTATATTATTTTGTCAGTTTTTAGTTAGAGTGTGCACTAATCAGTGGTGACTCAAATTTGGGTTCGAGCGGGCGTGGAAAAACGATTTTCAGAATTTTTGGATTTGAATCAAAACAAGTCTACAAATATCATACTACATTTTTCTGACAAGCCCTCAAACAGCTGTCACATTGCTTTCATTTAAAAAACCATACGAAATGTTTCAGAATTCATAGCCGAGGTTTATTCTGTAACCAGCATTTTGACTTACTTTGCATAATTTCTGTGCATGTGTGCATATGTAGTTGATTCTTGCAGTTAAGGCGATCGTGGATAACAGATGCAAATAGCCGTAGTCCTCCAACGAGGTTTCTGCATGAGGTGTTGTTCGATACCCAAGCCCGAGGAACTGCAGCACCACAAGCCGAGCTGGAAATGAGGCAACTTCTGCAGAATGAATGAGAGAAATTAAGATCTGCACAAGCTAACTAGTTCCAGGCCCCGAGAATGTAGGTCTGGTTCAACTTTTGATCATGGTACAATGACGAATCCTGGTTAAAGTAAATCCTTTTTATTCTAAAAAGAAAAAACTTTTCCAGAGGCAGAAGTAGCAGCCCAAATGATCCAGGGTAGCTTCTCTCTTTCAACTTCAAATGATAGTTTTCAAATAACAACATTTGATTCTTTTTTTTTTTTTTTTTTGGGGGGGGGGGCGATATGATGTGTTTATTTCACAATTGTACAAGCAGTAAGGATTCAATACAGATTCAGAAGTTGATCATTACTGTCAAGACAAATTACGAATCTGGATTTAAAAGGCGAGTCTGAGCCCACGTTAGAATACATTTAATCTATTTGTACCACTTATTAAGTTCAGCATATCCCGTCTGATTTTGGGCCACCAGTCAATCCTCTTGACTTGTGACTCCTCAGTGACTCTGCAGTAAATATTGTGGAACAGTGTCATTTGAGACTGTTTACACACACTTCAAAGTCTTCAACCTCTTCTCTCCCTTCTCTCTCTCTCTCTCTCTCTCTCTCTCTCTCTCTCTCTCTCTCTCTCTCTCTCTCTCTCTCTTCTCTCTCTCTCTCTCTCTCTCTCTCTCTCTCTCTCTCTCTCACTCTCTGTCTGTCTCACTCACTGCTATCTGTATCACTCACATTCACGCACACACACACATCGAGGCCCTGTGCCAATGTCCCTCCAAGCTAGCCTGAACCAACATTTGGTGATTCAGGTGTGGTCCTTCCACAGGCAAAAATAGAAATAGTAAAAAGTAACAGGTCCTGCTGAGAAGTGTCTTTCTTATCTCTGGTACAGTATATGTTTTAACTTTGACATTTTGTCATCAGAAGACGTCCCCCCCATCCCCACACACACACACATACACCATCTCAGTCATTCTATTTTGTAATGATGTCGCAAATGTGTTGCGCTGTCAAGAAGCTGAGACCAGTTTGCTTGCTCAACATTAAACTTAAAGCACACTGAGTTTTCCGTTTACAGTATACTCCTCTTCCACAACATGCTTCTTAATCCGTTGTCTCTTCACTTCCCTTCCAACAGCGAAGAAAGCAGCGGATGGCTCGGTAATCGCAAATGGATACTGTGACTTTTGCCTTGGAGGCTCAAAGAAGACTGGCTGTCCTGAGGACCTCATTTCCTGTGCGGACTGTGGACGCTCAGGTAGGGCAAAGACGAAGGGGATGTTTGGAAGGACCAAGGTGTTCCTCTGTTGATGCAAAGTGACTTGCACCTCCCCGACCCTAACCACCACACTTTGCTCATCTGAAATGTGATGTTCATTAGAGACTACATGCAAATAAGACAAATACAAGTCACAATATTTAAAAAGGATGGACCATACCAATGTTTTTTCAGCCTTTCTTTAACCAATCATGTACTTTTTTCACTAACCTCAATATAACTTCACAAAATATACCTTAGTGTAACTTCTATGTTGGAGTTTAAAAAGTCACCCTCCACACACAAATGGCTCTCTTTTTATGTTTTCCACCACAGTATAAAAACAATAGATTTTAAGATAGTGCCAATCCCTTCTCAACAAATGACATCCATTGAGAGCATTGGTGTTCTTCTATTTTAGAAACGTACATTCAAGACCATATTGAATAATTACTGTATAGAGTAAAACTAAGTAGCATTAACTCACCATAAATAATGGGCATGAAAACTTGTTGATGACATATTAAGATGATTTAAAATCTTCCTATTGAATTAGCATTTCCCAGTCACATGACTTAGCGATTTGATGTAAATGCAGTTGACCAATGGGCCCAACTCAAAAGTATACATAATAAAAGATGGTAAGTTGTTGTCATCAAGAGGAGCTAATCTAAAATGAAAAATAAAACAATATTTTAATGTTTTATGTATCTGACAATGAGAGGATAAATTAAAATTTAAAAAGTGACCTAGAAGCCGACATGGAGAGCTTTGAAGATAGCAGTTGACCAATGATGGCCATGTCAAGAAAACACATAATCTGGTTTTCCTGTGGCTAAAGTGTTAGTGGACATGAATAAATTGGTCAGATTTAAAAAGTCAACTCTGTCCCCAAGTTATGCATTTTTATTTTGTCGTGTCCGATATCAAGCCACATTTAATGGGATCACATTCCATTCATCCATGATTCATTGCTTGGTATTATGAACAAAATATGACAACCAGTACTTTTTACCCCATTTGTTGTACTGATGAGTAGAAACTGTTTGTTTTGTTGAACACATTTTCAGCAATTCAACATATCTCATTGAGCTACGATCAAATGAAATGAAACTAAGAAGACCCTACATATCTTATTAATACGATGACACACATTCATAATTAAAACATAAAATTCCTGTTGAAATTTTAATTAGTTCATTGATTATTATGTTTCTTTGTTTGTTTGTTTTTTAACAATAAAGCTGCACTCAAGTTGTGTGAATGCTAAAAACATTGTAAATTCCTGAAGTATTTACGTATCAATGCAGAGGTTGGATATGACAGATTTGCTATACTTTTATTTTACTTTATCTACACTATATGTATGTTTATATTACCCATTCAGTGTGTCATATTATCTAAAGATCAAAAAATTAACCAAAAAGATGCATGTGATTTGTAATGAATAGGCCAAAGCATTGGAACGGTACTTTTCTTCAAATCATTTTGTTGCAGGAAATATAATTGAACTACCATCGTTTTTGTTGCTGTTTTTGTTGTTGTAAGTTGAAATCCTTACAATGGGTGAACTAATATGAAAGTAATGAGTGTAAGATGGAAAAGTGTTGAATGAAAAAAATATCACTTGGACAGGAGAAGGACAGCCAATCGCAGGGCACATAGAGACAGACAACACTCGCATTCAATATCACACCTAAGGGTAATTTACAGTCACCCAATTTTTGGGATGTGGGAGGAAACCGGAGTGCTCAGAGAAAAGCTACACAGGCACGGGGCGAACATGCAAACTCCACACAGAGAGGACTGGGATTTGAACCCCAGTCCTCAGAACTATAAGGCTAACGCTCTAACCAGTTGCTCCACAGTGCCGATCATTATTCATAAAGTACTTGTCTCCACAAAATTTCAATTTAAAACTATGCAAAACAGATGCTATTTGAAAAAAAAAAAAAACCTCCATTATTTAATGAAATAAGATGTTCACAACAAGTACACTGTTGAACATCTTTTTAATTGGGATAAATCACTTCCAATAATTAATCCAATTAATAGCTAGTGGGCTGGCAACACTCAAGTACACAGTAGTGGTGAAAATTATGTGGGCATGTGCGTGCTGGCATGTGTGTGTCTGTCTGGCTGTGTGCGTGCGTGCGTGTGTGTGTGTGTGGTGTGTGTGTGTGTGTGTGTGTGTGTGGTGTGTGTGTGTGTGTGTGTGTGTGTGTGTGTGTGTGTGTGTGGTCGAACCCAGGCCACCCGTCCTGTCTGCAGTTCACAGTGAACATGACAGCTGCAGTGAGGACTTATCGCTGGCAGTGCATCGAGTGCAAGTCCTGCAGCCTGTGTGGCACCTCTGAGAATGACGTAAGATTTCACTCAATCAGGAATTAGTGGAAAACAATCTGTTTGCAGTTTTGCAATTTGTTCAGAATGAAACAATTGCCTAGCAACTGGAATGCCACTGGATTTGCTCCGTGCAAATGTGCAAACAGAAAAGCCTGCTGTTGTTTGGTCCCGCTGGACTTATTATTTTATGATTTCAGAAGAAAACCAACAAAGCTTTCTGGTACAGGAATTACATACTGCATTTTGTACAGCATTGTACTACAACCAGCCATTTCAGTGTATAGTTAATTTTCCTCGTAAACATTTGTGACTGCAAGCACAGACACACACACACACACCACACACACACACACACACACACACACACACGCACACACATCCGTCCATTTTTCAAGCTGCTTATCCTCACAAGGATAACAAAAGTGGTGGAGCCTATCCCAGCTATCTCCAGGCAGCAGGCGGAGCTGAACAATTTGCCAGCAAATTGCTGATCATATAGAGACAGGCAACAGTCACACTCACAATCACACTTAAAGGCAATTTAGAGTCTCCAATTCATGCATCATTTGGAGATGTGGGAGGAGACTCCACACAGAAGGGGCTAGGATTTGAACTACGTTCCTCAGACACCCTGCAGACGAAACTCATTTTGGCCACTTGTATCCGGGATCTTGTTCTTTCAGTCACGGACCCACAGCTCGTGCCCATAGGTCAGGGTAGGAACGAAGATTGACTGGTAAATTGAAAGCGTCGCCTTTCAAGTTAGCTCCCACTTTACCACAATGGACTGATACAAAGTCCTCATCACTACAGATGCTGCACCGATCCGTCTGTCGACCTTCCGCTCCATTCTTCCCTCACTCGTGAACAAGATCCCAACATACTTGAACTCCCCACTTGGGGAAGGATCTCATCCCCGACATGGAGAGGGCACGCCACCCTTTTCCGACTGAGGACCATGGTCTCGGATTTGGAGGTGCTGAATCTCACAGCCGCTTCACACTCAGCTGTGAAACGCTGCAGTGAGAGCTGGAGATCAAGGCTTGATGAAGGCAGCAGAACAACATCATCTACAAAGAGCAGAGATGCAATGCTGCAGCCACCAAACCGGACACCCTCGGCTGCACCTAGAAATTCTGTCCATAAAAGTTATGTACAAAATTAGTGAGTCCAACCCCTCTCAAGAGGAGTGGTGCCAGATCCTAAGCGGTGCGTAGAGGCGAGTCCAACGATATCTAGTCGGAACATCTCGACTTCACGCACCAACTCGGGCTCCTTCCCTGCCAAAGAGGTGACATTCCATGTTTTTAGAGCTAGTTTCTGTAGCCAGGGATCGGATCACCAAGTTCCAAGGTCAGCTCACATTGCACCAGACGGACCCTCTTACAGGTGGTGAGCCCATGGGAAGGGGGACCCATTTTAGCCTTTATTGTGTGCCGTGTATGCATATGGAATGCCCTCATTGCCACAAAAACAAACATGCATGCACACACACACACACACAGGTTTTTTATTTCAGATATTGCTGGCATTAACGTATAACATTAAAAAGGCTGTGACAGTCTGAGCTCAATCCTGTTAACAGTAATAACTGCATTTTGGTAAAAGTGTACATTTATTATCAACAGAAAGATTATATTTGTAGTTTGTAGAATAAATATGTTTTTCCAAAACTCCGTTTCACTTGTATTCCCAGTATTTATGTATGTTAAAAACGATCATTGCATATACACAGGTATTTCTATTAAAGGAAATTCGACTTGGTTATGTTATAAGTCTAGTTGAGAATTTATTTTTTTTGTTCCAGGATCAGTTGTTGTTTTGTGATGATTGTGACAGAGGCTACCACATGTACTGTCTGAGCCCTCCAATGTCTGAACCTCCAGAAGGTATGTAATACCTTTACTTGTCAAACATACTTCATACCAGCCCACTAAGTGCAGGATTGTTGTTTTTTTTTTTTTTTTTTACTATTACAATTTCAAGTGATGCTAATATAAATCAACAACAAACATCATTCATGATTTATTAACAAACTTTACAGCCGACGTTAACTATCTCAGATTCTTTTGGCCGTTAATGTCACATGTTTGCCCATCATGTTTCCAATTAGCAATGATGTAAAGGCATAGGGGCGCAAATACTATGAATATCTTTGACGCCCTAAAGTTATATTATAAGTGATTAAAATACCAGAAATACCTACATTTACGATACAGAACATTCCTAACACCATAAACTAAACATTAATAATAAACAAGCAACCCTTAAAAGTGTGTAAACAAAAAATCGAGCATTACCTTTTTAAGTCCATGTTTTTATATAATCTGTTTGTTTATCCATGCAATGGTCAGTGAGCAGATATATATTTTTTTGATTTTAAAACACTGATTAAATTTTGCAGGTTCATTTTCATCACTTCCCTTGTAGGGCACATTCATACACTTATAGTACTGCATGAAGGTTTAGATTGCTGTTGTCATGGAAATAAGTAGTATACATTTACAGCAGTCTGTTTCCATGGTGTTACTTGGCTGATTACTGAAGCAGTATCACTCTAGTGCAACACTTGTCATCAGAAATGTTGTGGCTGCACATCTTTTATCATTATTTTTGATGACACACCGTATTAAAAGTTTAGGATTCAACAGTCATGAATGAAGTCTCACTTAATAGACCCCCCCTTTTTTCTAACATATGGTGCACACTTGGTTCTTGCTCAATTTCACAAATCCCAAACCCATACTAACCTACTTGTCAAATCCCTTCCACCCGCTAACCACAGACCCAAATGTGATGTTGTGACATCAAACTTTCATTTACAGCATTACTTAACACTCTGAATGCGGGATTAATCCACAATGGTTTACAATAGCAATGATTGAATTCGTTTGTGTGTGTGTGTTTCAGGAAGCTGGAGCTGTCATCTGTGTTTGAGACAACTGAAGGAGAAGGCCTCAGCCTACATCACCCTCAATTAATCTGGATAGCTAGCTACTGTATGGGGGCCTCATCCTCTTGGCCCTTCACCCTGTCCCAAACATTCCCTCTGTCGCCCTCTGTCTGTCTGTCTGTCTGTGTATCTGAGACTCGACTGCCCTATCGACAGGCACCGGTCCACCTCTACGTTCTGACCTTGGGACTTTTGACTCAGCACAAGATCCCGGAACCTCATCTGAACATCTTCCGAGGAAAGCTACGTACACAACGTCCATTTGTCAATCACTCTTGTCTGCTGTACGTGGATGTGAATGGATGACACAACTTCCACCGCACACAAAACACATGCAACACATGCACTCTCCTCCTCTGGTGCAGAAGAATTCATCAGACGGCAATACGTTTGCTCACAAGACACACGCTCCAGCCTGCCGAGGGCACTTAGAGGAATACTACTCCACTGGCACCCCCTTAAGGGCCCTCAGCAGAGCCCTAATGAGGTCTGGTTGCAACTCATTCAAGTCGTGGGTGAAAATTAAAAAGATGGAAGGGTGCAAAGCAGAGGACATGGCTGGGAAGACCCCGGATATCAACACGGTGATATCATTCGCTAACAAACCGGAAAATGAACCCTTAAGGCTGACGCTGCAGTGAACTTCTTCTGTAAGATTTTGCAGCCCCGAGCGGTTCCCAATACATGTACAGAATTTAAAATCAATCTAAAACCAGACTCTCGCAGACAATTTAACATCTAGTGTGGCACTCAAACCACTTTGCCCCATAAATGATTTCATAATGGATTATGAAGGCCTACAGAGTTTCCAGTTAATAACAACACATGAAAGAGGGGAGTGGATCTTCTCAAATCAGTTGTGTCTGAGAAAAACACTGCATTAGACTTGGGAACTCTCCAAACATCTTCCACTTCTGTGAGACAATGACTGTGATGCCAACACATAACCACGTGCTTGTGTATTGTCTGTGTGTTGCGAATGTATGGTTGTCGTGCGGATAACATAGTTTCTCTGGCTTTTTTTAAATGATTCATTTTTATTCTTATTGCGTTTCATCTGCATGTCTTAATTTTGATTGCTTGGGAAATGTTTATAGTTGAACTGGAGAAGAAAGCACACTTAAATCGCAATAATGTCTTGGTGATAAGAGCTGTTTTGGCCAAATTAGCTGTGTTTTAAACTGTGTGCGCGTGTGTGTGCGTGTGTGTGTTTGTGTGTTCATGCATGGGTGCGCGCGTGTGCGCAGTCGTTGTAGCGGGCTCCACGTCCAATGGGAGCTCTTCTGTATGTGACATTTTGAGTAGGAGGGAGGTCATTTGAATGTGAGGAAAACCAACATTTTCCTGTTCAAGCATTCCGGCAGTGACGCAGGTGACACAAAGTAATTGTTTGAACCAGGAAATGTCACAAGTTAATGCTCAAGTACTACTTATGTGCAAAACCAAATTCAAATGGCTGAGTCTTGATGTTCTCACTGTGATACACATCGTCTACCAGCCATTCCATAACACCAGTTCTTTAGTGAGACCTTTATTTTTGGCTTGTTTTAATTATATATGATCCTCTACCTCTTTATTCTTTTTTTTCTTTTACAACACCATCAATATTCAGGACCATTGGCAAATAGTTGTCATCTTCATTATTCAATTTACTCTGCTTAAGATAAAGGCATGACATGATCAAATATTTAGTTGGACTTTATTTATTAATAACAACCACTCCTATAACTTAAGTCTACTTTTTTGTAAGCTCATTGTGACCAGCTGTATTTGCATCAAAATATGTCTGCCAATGTGTCACAGTCATTTACACCGTTGACACATGTACAGTAGCATAACATAACATAACACAACATTAAAATTCCAGCGAAGCTTCACATCATTTGACTTATTTTTCTCCCTGCACAATAAACCAGTAAAACCAGCATGTACATATGTGTCACTCAACCGGGCGGGGAAGAAAAATATTTCATTGAAGATACAAACTAATTTATATTTTGAGGGAGTCTTCTATTGGGGAAAAATAATATCCTGACACAACATGTCTGGTTAACATTAAAGGAAATGCAGAACATAATTGGAGGATTTTAATCAGTGAGGACACATCATTCCAATCACCTTTTAGCTTTGAGATGCAAGATGTTTTTTTTTTAAGAGAGCAAAGGGGAAAATTAATTTGCAATGTACAGTACAGTGGAAAAGTCTGTCACTTTGATGAATTAACTGCCATAAGAAAGGTTAACAAGAAAGACAACAAAAATGGTAGGGACTTTTGTCTCGTACTGTACTGCATGTGATGGACAAAGTCATTTTGTTTACATGAATGACACCTGAAATGTTTCTAATTTCACGTTTGATAGTCAATCATTGTTTAGTTGTTCACACGCAGAGACAAAACTACAACCTGATTCTAATTATCTGCATTCTTTGGTCTTTCTTTCCCAACGCTCTTGGTCCATTTGATGTCTCAGTGCACTTCATATGAAATGAGTAGGAAAGAGTACAAAACGTTACATGCTGCATTTTGTTCAAAGTTTCCAGCGACAACCCCTCCCTCCCCCAAAAAACGATGTTTGCTTTCATTAACTGCAAACACAGCCATTAAGCTGTGCTGAAAATGCTTGCATGTTCCCATGAAAACAATATTGTTCTGCGATCATGTCCAAGGGATTTGGCCAAATGGATTTGTACATTTTTTAGGAAAACTTTTTTCTTTTCTTTTTTTAACTTTATATCATGTTAATTGTACTTTTGTTGGAAATCCTCTTCTCTGAGCACAGGCTGTCCTAATGTGCTGGTTAAATCCACCGAGCAGTCATCTGCGTGTGAAGTCTTCATTTGAGTGGAATGAGCTGACCGATTGTTTGATTGATAAGAGATGAAATGTTTGCTTTTTTTTTTTTAGGTGGAAGAAGGTGATGGTAACTGAAAAGCCTTTAAAATGAAAGCTTTCCTGACACTTAATGCTAGAGTCATTTTTGATTGTACTATGTGAGAAGGATAAGGCAGCCATTTTGTAGTATCATGTTATTGTAAATTGAAACTTAAGGCATCCCGCTACCCAAATGAAAAATGTGGGCTGGCAAGGTCAGAGTCGATGCTTTTTTTGGGCCAATTCTTGGCTTCTCTTGTAAATTGTCATTCTGTGATTTTGCTTGCACTTTTTAATTTCTCCACCGCAAAGAAGATAATTGTAAAAACTGTATGTATGCGTGAGTGTGTCCGCTTAATATTTTTGTATCATTTGCCCCCAATCTGATTGTCTTGTGTAAATAACCCCAGATTAAAAGGTTTAATTTGTCTTTTCTAACTCAAGCGGATGAAGATGCAATCTTCTTCGACACTTTTTATTCTCATGCTGTCATCACCACAAGCATTGTCTGTAAATTCAACGCTCTCCCTTTTTTCATCCCTTGACTCAGTTTTTTTCCATTAAAATGATGAGACTGAAAAATATTGTAATAATGTGTTGTCAGTTTGTGTGTTTGTATGCATGCAAGGTTCTTTTGTGCCTTTTTTTTATGTGCTCAGAACATAAAAATGTAAGTTTACAGCCTGGGAAAGTCATAATTGCAGGCAAACGGATGAGCATCTTGTCATTAAATCAGTACTGAAATGACCCCCAAATAATTTTCTTGAAAATCGGCTATAAATGAGTCACATTTGCCGGTTCCACGTAGCTTCCTTCTCTGACGTTCCATTGACAAGTGCCCAGTCCAGTGTGAAGTTTGGATCAGCTCCACCTCATCTGCAACATTGATGACAACAAGGATGGATGGACATTGATTTCTCCTTCCAAAATTTTACAAAATGATCCCAGTAGCCATGAATTCTTCCCAAAAACAAACCCAAAGGCTTGAAAAATACGCACCACGGACGTGTTCTTGTGTGTTACTGACTTTAAATTTCAGAAAAGGTCAACATCAGGGTCTCCAATTGACTTTTGAAAACCACTGCAGAAGAGAACATGCTTTGCTATTCAGGGCAGGTCCACTTTTTTGCTCTTTGTGATGTACTCCTGCAGACGAGACATTCATCACAGCGCCTGTGTCGGCCAGACCTGACAGCAGCAGGGTGTAGCTGAGCTGATCAACCATTCCTTTTCCCCTTCTCTGCTTCCTTCCATGTGCCAAAACACCAAACTGTTTCCTTCGGGGGAGGGTATATAGGTATTTTAAATATGGAATAGGCTTTGAAAACATACATAAATACTCCATTTGAAATTTGGCAGGAGTCCAACTTTTCTAAAACCTTCCAAACTCAAACCCCCCCTCCCCTCTCCCGCCACCAGCTCCAAAACCTCAGAAAACCCCATGCACCACATTCACGTGCCTACACACACTCACACACGCACGCACATGCACACACAGCCTAAAGCCACCGTCTTCAGCTTCATCATGCTGACCTCAGTTTCCCTTTGATAACTATGAAAATATTTGTGTGACTGTGTGTATGTGTGTGTGTGCTGCATGTGACTTACCAGCCAATTACCACATCTCCCAGACAGACTGAGACCGCCAATCCTTTGCCAACCAATGAGAGAGGGGCAATGCTGTGCTAGGCTGGGAGGTGGTTTCTATGGAAACCAGGAGGCCTGTTTGCATGGTGGCTGATGGAGGAGTGATGGATTACTGTAATGGGATGGTCTGGGGCAGGGGGTGGTGATAGGGGAAGGTGAGGATAGAGGAAGAAAAAGGAAAGGAAAGAAGAGGGGAATTTCAAAATAAGGTGGGGGAGGGGCAGTGTGGTGAAAGAGTAAGACTCATACATAAATATATTGAAAATGAATACATCTGAAATGAAACGACTTAAAAATGAAAAATGAATGAGGCTGGACAATGAGAGAAATGGACAGAGGAGGGGTTTGTATTTCTGTTTGGAGATTGGCGGGTGCGTTTGAGAGTGGGATGTCATCAGTTTGGGATGGAAATCGTACTCTTTCGTCTGCTCTCTCCAAATTTCTGTTCAGCCTTCTGCCTTCAGTGGAGAGCAGAAGTCATGGGATCAAATTACATATTTGATAATGGTGAGAAAATCTGGAAATAGTCATATAGTTTTAAAACTAGGCTACTGAAAGTATGAAAATGGACGGTATCTAGAATTGCGCAGGTTTGATGTGAAAATGTTTTAAATAAATTCTGTATGCATCTTAACGATCAACATGAAATTGAAAATTACTGCCAGAGGTATTAAAGAGTTTCTC
Organism: Syngnathoides biaculeatus; assembly: GCF_019802595.1. Classification (NCBI taxonomy): domain Eukaryota; kingdom Metazoa; phylum Chordata; class Actinopteri; order Syngnathiformes; family Syngnathidae; genus Syngnathoides; species Syngnathoides biaculeatus. The sequence goes on along the minus strand of NC_084647.1, from coordinate 921,409 downwards.
CATTTTTTGACTGTTTTTTAAAATTGAAATTACAATTCTGAAAATAACATGGACTGTTCCCTATATATATATATATATATATATATATATATATATATATATATATATATATATATATATATATACATACACACATCTGTCCATTTTCTTCACCGCTTATCTTGCCTATCCTTGCTGTCAATGGGCAGGAGGTGGGGTACTAGCTGAACTGGTTGGTCATGTAGAGACAAACAGCAGCCCCCACAATCACACGTAGGGGCAATTTAGAGTGTCCAATTAATGTTGCATGTTTTTGGGATGTGGGAGGAAGCCAGAGTGCCCGGAGAAAACCCACACAGGCATGGGAAGAACATGCAAACCCCACACAGGCGGCAGGATTTGAACCCCGGACCTCAGAACTGTATATATATATATTGTCTGGCTGTTGGTAGCACGGTGGATCAGCTGTAAAGTGTTGGCCTCACAGCTCCAGTTTCCTCCTACATCCCAAAAAAAACATGCAACATTATTTGGACACTCTAAATTGCGCCTAGGTGTGATTGTGAGTGCGGCGGTTTGTCTTGATGTGCCCTGCGATTGGCTGGCAACCACTTCAGGGTGTACCCCGCTTCCTGCCCGTTGAAAGCTGCGATAGACTCCAGCACTCCCACAACCCTTGTGAGGATAAGTGGCTAAGAATATGGATGGATGGATGGATGGATGGATGGATGGATGGATGGATGGATGGATGGATGGATGGATGGATGGATGGATGGATGGATGCTATTCCATTCTGTTAATACAACCCAACAAATTATCAATTAATTATCTATAATTTTGGGCCATTCATGGTTATTTTTACTGATTGTCAGCCTTGGTTTGAATTCCTCAAGTAAGAAAAAATTGTTCATTATCTGTATAAATTTTGATAACACAGCCCAGCAGACTGGATCATGAATTTGTGGAGTTCATTTTTCTGGTTGAGGAGAACTTGAATAATCTGCACTCTCAATTTGGGGGGGAGCAACAAGCAGGCGAAGTGGAAAGGCACAATTCAACACTGCATCCTAGAGGCAGACGTAAGCAACATCAACTTTCTTTCCCTCAGGCAAAAAAAAAAGCATTTCACAGAGCACCTGCCCACTAACCCCAATTCACCAGGAACTAGTGATTATGACAGACAAAAGAGTTACATTCGAAAGTACAATATTTATTTATTTATTTTTCCTCAGAATTGTGTCCCTCTATGCTTTCACTATGAAACAATAAAGTTTTAGCATTCAAAGTAATTGCCATGGATTTACACTTTATTGTCTGTCTGCCCTTTCTTGTTTATTATGTTAACACATGGAAAAAATTTGCAATCAAAACAACATGGATCATTAAACATTTGATTTATTCCGCGTCCTTAATCGTAAAACAATTACACTGCGCAAACAGTCGCAACTTCATGTCCTGTTGCCTAATGTCTCACAGTCAGATTTATGCTGAGTAGTAAATTTGAAAAATGATTACAGAGGAGAGTAATGGGAAAATGCAAGGCTGATTACATGAAGCCTGGTTTACTTTATCCCCAAAGCTCTCTGTTTGTCTTGTCTCACCTCCAAGACTTTATTTGGCTTCATTTCAGATCAACATTATTCAACCATTCAGTTGCTACTTTTAATTCAAATAAATTAAACTTGAGGGAGAGAAAAGTAAGGTCCTGGGTTTCTTGCTCAATAGTACTTCACCAATCAGGATATAGACCAGCATCCCCTCCATCAAAGAGTTGCAGTTGATTTTGTCCATAGCAAGTTTCGAATTATACAGATACAATAATAGTAATTAGACAATTATACTGTAACTGTGGTAGTACTGGAGGCTAGACTCAGGACAGAAGTAAGTATCTGCAAGCAACAGTATGGTTTCATGCCTAGAAAGAGTACCACAGATGCTTTATTTGCCTTGAGTATTTTCTCGTGGAAAAGTACAGAGAAGGTGAGAAAGAGCTACATTGTGTCTTTCTAGACCTAGAGAAAGGGTTAAGCCGAGGACAGAGTACCAAGAGAAACTGTGGTACTGCATGCATAAGTCTGGTGTGGTGGAGAAATATGTCACAATAGTACAGGACATGTAAGAGGGCAGCAGAACAGTGGTGAGGTGTGCCTTAGGTGTGACAGAGGAATTTAAGGTGGAGGTGGGACTGCATCAGGGATCAGCTCTGAGCCCCTTCCTGTTTGCAGTGGTAATGGATAGGCTGACAGATGAGGTTGGACTGGAATCCCCTTGGACCATGATGTTCGCAGATGATATTGTGATATGCAGTGAAAGCAGGGAGCATGCAGAGGAACAATTAGAAAGATGGAGACATCCACTGGAAAGGAGAGGAATGAAGATTAGCCGAAGTAAAACAGAATATATGTGCGTGAATGAGAAAAGTGGAGGGGGAAGAGTGAGGCTCCAGGGAGAAGAGATAGCGAGGGTGGACGACTTCAAATATTTAGGGTCAACAATCCAGAGCAATGGTGAGTGTGGTAAGGAAGTGAAGAAACGGGTCCAAGCAGGTTGGAACAGCCGGCAAAAGGTGTCTGGTGTGTTATGTGACAGAAGAGTCTCTGCTAGGATGAAGGGCAAAGTTTACAAAACAGTGGTGAGGCCGGCAGCCATGATGTACGGATTAGAGACGGTTGCACTGAAGAAACAACAGGAAGCAGAACTGGAGGTGGCAGAAATGAAGATGTTGAGGTTCTCGCTCGGAGTGACCAGGTTGGATAGGATTAGAAACGAGCTCATTAGAGGGACAGCCAAAGTTGGATGTTTAGGAGACAAGATTCGAGAGAGCAGACTTCGATGTTTTTGACATGTTCAGAGGCGAGAGAGTGAGTATATTGGTGGTAGGGTGCTGAGGATGGAGCTGCCAGGCAAAAGGGCGAGAGGAAGACCAAAGAGAAGGTTTATGAATGTGGTGAGGGAAGACATGAGGGCAGTTGGGGTTAGAGAGGAAGATGCAGGAGATAGGCTAAGATGGCAAAAGATGACACACTGTGGCGACCCCTAACGGGACAAGCCGAAAGGAAAAGAAGAAGACTGTAACTGTGGTATTAGGGCAAACATTTGAGGTGTAGTTCAAGGAGCTCAATTGCAAAAAAAATTGTGAAGAGACATTTTTGTAAAACGTAATGGTTTACCATTCCCTTTTACAGCCTTGAGGCTGTATAACTACTTAATAACAAACGAATAAAGACGAGCGTTCAAGGTTTGAATTCTACAGATATCTGTAACTGTGGTATTGGGACAAACATTTGAAGTGTAGTTCAAGGAGCTCAATTGCAGAAAAGTCACTCCTACTACTAAAAACAATTGAATTAAGTCGCAACGTTATTATCTGCGGCTCTGATTGGACGACCACATTCGCTGTCCCACTACTGTGTCCAGCAGATTACTTACCAAAGTCCTATAACGGACAAAGAGGACTCAAAAGGCAGCTCTCCTATACAGAAAGACAAATAAGCAGCTAAGTGGAGACATGTGGTGCTGCTTCACGAAGTGTCATTGCCATCTACAGGCTCAGCGTGCATATTACAGCATATTTTGGGAACCTTTATTAACACGGTTGCTTCTGGCGAGAAGGGGGACCAAGTCATTGCTTTGAAAGTCACAAGTAAGTCTCGAGTATTCGCCCTCAAGTGCCTAAACAAGTTACAGGTCGTACTCTTTGAGTTGTGAGTCCTTTTTGAGTCATTATCTTCTTGTTTTTCTTTCGGCTTGTCCCTTTCAGGGTTGCCACAACATGGTGTCATCTTTTTTCATTTCAGCCTATCTCCTGCATCTTCCTCTAACACCCACAGTCCTCCTGTCCACCCTGACCACATCCATCAACCTTTCTTTGTTCTTCTTCTATATTTAGAATAGCCATCCATTTTCTGAGCCGCTTATCCTCATAAGGCTATCCCAGCTGTCATCGGGCAGGAGGCGGGGTAGACCCTGAACTGGTTGCCAGCCAATCAGATGCCACATAGAGACAAACAGCCACACTCACAATCACACCTAGGGGGTATTTAGAGTCTCAAAATAATGCTCGTTTTGGGGATGTGGGAGGAAAACGCAACGCCCGGAGAGAACCCACGCAGGCAAGGGGAGAACATGCAAACTCCACACAGGTGGGCCGGGGCACGTATCGACACAATCACTGAGTGGGACGCGATCCCACGCTGCCTGCACCAAAGTTAGGTGTGTGTACCACTACACACATCTAAAAAACCTGCACGGCAGGTTGATTGAAGACTCTAAATTACCCTAAGATGTATACGTGTGTGCAAATGGTTGTTTATGCCCTGCGATTGGCTGGCTACCAGGTCAGGGTGTAGCCTACCTCTCACCCGGAGATAGCTGGGATAGGCTCCAGCACGCCTGCAACCCTCGTGAGGATAAGTGGTTCAGAAAATGGATGGATGGATATTTTTATTTACTTTGATCTGATAACAATGTATAGATTTGATGAAGCAGCATTTCATTGCTGACTCAAGGTTCTTTTGTACTACACCTTCCAAGTGACTGTGAACAATCGTATGCTTGGGGTGAACAGAGGACGTGTTTAGTGCGTGTGGCAGCAGCTGCTGTGCCACTCAGAAATCATGTTGCGCTTCATCCTTTCTATTTTCTCCGTACAACCTGTCCTTCTCTTGGAAGAACAAAACTAAAAGATTAGTATGAGAAAGTGTTGCCCCCCTAATTAGAAAAGAATTGTGACTTTTTCCAATACCAAAATTGACAAACTAACAGTCCTTAAAAGAAACACAGTACTCCATTACAGAACGTTAAGTACATGGCAAATATACAGTATATGTTTACAAAATCTTGGATGACATTAGAAAAGTATAAAAAGCCTTTTGGAAGGGTTTCTTTTTCTTTAAAGTCAGTGTATGAAAATGTAGGTTCAAGTAAGGGCAAGAGTTTTGCGTGACGTTAGCATGCACCAACTGCACTGTGATCGTGAGAAAAACAACATGTGAAGATAACCGAGAGCTGCCATATGCATATTTGTAAGTAATGCACTTGTTATGTTTTATTCCATTCTGACGCATTTGTTCCAAGACTATATGACTGAAATCACCCAACAGTGTTAAACCGCTAATGAATTATTAGTTAGCATGAAAAGGTTTTGAATAATAACCTCTCAACATATTGGGCAAGAAATTATTCATTATAAACCATCCAAAAATAATGAGGAAAAACTTCAAATCAAAACTTAATGTTATTTTTAATTGTAGTCTTGTCTGTTAAATACTCATGAGTGGATACACAAATGTATTCATCAACCATAACTGCCTAAATTTATTAAAATATATGTATTTAGTTGGAATTCACGTCAACCTAATGTTAGTGTCAGTGAACACACACACTACAGCCTCACGTTTTGGTTAAGTTGAGATAAACAAACTTAGCAAAGAAGGTGAAAGGTGACATGAAGTCATGTATAAATGTAAGACTCTCGCTCTTCTCGGTGCACACGGTGGCAGCTGACGAGTGTGAGGCGTGGTGAGTGGAAATACATGCACAAACAGCACAGAAACGAAAAAATATTGCCTGAAGCTTTACTGTGAATTAGCGGTTCATCTTTCTCATGTTTTATTCTCGTCATTCTAAGAAACTCAAAATGGAAACCTTGGCAACTCTATGCACTCTTCTGTTGCTCCTATTTTTTGTTCATGCTGACCTTGTGGAACGATTCGAGGTTTGTTTCTCGTGTAACCTTTCTGGAAAATGAAGTATTTCACTGTACAATACAATTTGAACTTACTTGAGCTACCCGTAATTATCTGCATCCTTGTTTTTACCCCAGAATGTGCCTGAATGCTTGAAGTATTTCTACAAAAGCAAAGTACCTGTATGGGGGGCTTCAATACCTGGAACTGCTCATCTCTGTCAACGATTTGCCAACCGGTAAAAAAAAAAAAAAAAGTTTTGGGACTGTTCAAAATTTTTGTTCTAGCAGAAATAATAATGGCCTTGACAAATTTCTTCCACACCAAACAATTACAATACATATTTTTGAGACGCAACTTCTCTTTAGTCAAATGTCAGTGTGTCCAAATCCTCGACTGGTGCTGTATGGAAAAACAAAAAAGTGTTTGTGACAAGTAACTTTACTCTTTCAGGTACCACTTTGCCACACTGTATGACACAAACCGTCGTATCGCAGTTTATTCAGCATACGTGTTCCAGCCTAGCAATGGAGGTGGTCGGGAAAGAAGGTGGTTTGTAGAGCCTCAGGTTGGTAACCATGTTGAAAAATTAAGAGGACAGTAATCATATAAAGCGCTGTAAACAAAATATTGAACTTTGAATAATAGCAACACATGATTTGAGTGCAGCAAATGGGGCAGAGGTCTGCAACCATTTTGCAACTGAGTTACTGTACTTCTTGGGTAAGCTACCAGTTGGATATACACACCTCTGAAATAACACATTTTCTCAAGTGACCTTTAATTATTGTTTTAATAATCAGTGATACTTACAAATGCGAATGTTAATGAGTTCTCACATGAATGATCAACGATGAATGTACAAGGGAGGAAAAAGATACTGTTAATATGAAGATTCAACACTTTATTTCAACAAATGTGTGCACATTTTCAAATGGTCACTTTCACAACATTCCTAGCAAATAGGTAGCTTTTTCTTTTTTAATACAGGTCTGCAGGCAATTCGTGTGGTGCACAGGGGTTCCATGTTGATGACTCTTCCGCTACTAAATGTAGAATTATGTTTGCGGTGACATTTGTTAAAAGAGGACTTTTTTTTCAATGTTCTTCAAGCTGGTAAATACATCATGGCAAGCTGAGATGAAGGATGGTTACTGGCTGGGCAAGGACCACCCTGGAATCTACCTGGGGGAGAGACAGGCTCTCAATGAGGACTACACACATTCTGGCTTTGACCGAGGTCACCTCAATCCCAATGGACACCATGCAGGTAAGCAAACTCAAGACACCCTGCATGGAAAGAGGCGTTTATTTCCTCAGCAGCCCCAGCAGACACCACCAATATATTTAGTACATTATGGTGCAAGTGCTGATGTTATCCGTTCATTTCCTGTACCGCTTGTTCTCATTTGGGTGACGGGTGACTTGGAGCCTATCCTGGATGGAGAGGGCAGAGTACACCCAGGGCACATACAATCATTTCCACTCATATTCCCCTCTAGGGGGGAATGTCGTTCAGCCTACAGAATATGGAAATACTAAGAAACTCTCCACAGTGACTCAGACGTGCTCGGGAGTGGTGGTTCTAAGTACTCTTCCTGGCCAATGTGCCTCAACCTCACTTTGATCTACTTTCCTCGGTTACAATGCAGTACTGTCAGAACAATTAGATTTCATAGTGTAATCACTCTAATAGGGCATCAAGTGCTGACTTAAATTACCTTTTCGCAGTCCCGTCAGGCTTTAGAATACCTAATGTGCTGAATACAATAAAAATACAACCAATACAATTAAAGCCATGTATAAAGTGAAGCAATTTATAACTTAGAATGTGTGCACATGTGTGCTTAATTGGCCTCAAACTGCCACTGGTGATAAGCATGCTACTACTATAATCCAGTATAATCATTTTCTCAGCATTGACTTTTTTTGGACTCCTCCTTTTTTTCCCCCCCTCTCCACCCGTCTGACAGTTCCTGGCCGCAATGCCACTTTCACCCTCACCAACGTGATTCCTCAGAACCCCAAACTAAATCAAAATGCATGGAGAATCCACGAGTCTGAGCTTAATGAGCTTTTCCGCAAAAAATGCTCCAAGGCCTACGTTTTGGTGGGCGCAGTTCCTTCTGCAAACAATTGGATTGTCAAGAATAACGTGAGGCGCGTCAACATCCCCGACTACGTGTGGAACGCATACTGCTGCGTGGACAACAATGGCAGGCCCGTTCAAGGGGGCGCTGCTGCGGCCAGGAACACAGAAGACAACTGGGTTGAGAAACTCTCATTGAACGAGTTTGAAGAGTTCTTACAGGAGTTTTCAAATCAACCAGTGGGAGAGCTTTTCCACAATAGCTGCAAAAGTTGATGTGATGATATAGTCTACCGATTCAACCAAAGATGTACACAAATTGTAAAGAGATATTTTTGTAAAACGTAATGGTTTACCATTCCCTTTTACAGTCTTGAGGCTGTATAACAACTTAATAACAAATGAATAAAGACGAGCGTTCAAGTTTATGCATGTGTTCTTTCCCACTGTTGATATGTACTTTTCCAATAAGGAAATATCATCTGTGGAAGTAGCCCCAGACGCCCTTTGTTAGATGTTGCTAAGAGTGCAAACAAAATGCCTGAGCCATAGAGGATCGTATTCAACCTGAAATCAGATGACTCACACATTAGGCACAAAATCATCCAACTATCCATTTCCCAAGCCACTCATCCTCACAAGGGTCACAAGAGTGCTGGAGCCTATTGCAGCCAGCTTTCAGGCGAAAGGGAGTTATAGATTGAAGCGGTTAGTCGCAGGGAACTTATCGTCAGGCATGTGTAGCACTTCACCATCAGTAACTCTCACAAAAATCACCTAAGTAGAAAGCACATTTTGACAACAGCTAGTTGTGAAGACAAATTCATGAGTGAAATATCTCCATTTGTTTCATGTTAAAAACACAATTTCATTTTTAGCATAAACTAAAGTAAAAGCTATGCAAGTCTGGAATCAGTCCAGTATGCGATAAAATGCAGTGGTCACTCGGCGCAGGAATTTGCGAATCCTCTTCAACATGCTCTTGTTGGACTCAAAGTCAGCCTTTGCATCTAAGGAAGGGGTTCGTTGTGGATGAAGGGAGACGTCTTTGTTGGTCAGAGGACTCCAGCTGCCACTGCCGGCCTGTTGAGACATGGTGATGAAAGGATGCTGCAATGCTTGTGAGGCAGAGATACGTCGAGACCCGTCAACATGCAACATCTGTTTTAGCAGGTCCAAGAAAGCCTTCTTTTTCTCAAGCTCCTCCTCGGGAATCTCTTCCTCGGGCAGCAAATGAATCAGATCTTCCAGGGGTTTGGGAAGCTCTCTGCAATAATCGTGCTTTTTGGGTTTCTCGTTGTTCACTGCTTCAAACTCCTCAGGTGTCATGAGCCTATAATGAGAAGCTCCAACCTCCTCATTTTCCGTGAAATAGTTTTCAGTGTATTTTCCGGCATGAAGCAGGTGGTCGTCTGGCTGGCCCAGAACGCAGATGATGTGCTTCATCATTTGATATTCACAGTTGACAGCGAAGAGGGTTCCGGGCAGGAAAAGGAAGGCCATAATGCAGCCAACACTCCAGACATCTATGTTCTCATTGTAAGGGAGGCCGAGTGTAATTTCTGGAGCTCGATATCCCACTGGTTGAATCTCCAACCCTTGCTTGATTCTTGATGCTGGAAGTGCATTCCCAAAGTCAATCAGTTTTACCTTTAAGGGCTGTTCTTTTCTATTAACAACCATTATGTTGTCAGGTTTGATGTCCGTATGCAGGATGCCGACACTCTTCAGGGTGACCAAGGCCACTAGCAGCTGATGAGCAATGACACGGATTTCGTCCAGAGAGAATGGCTGATGTTGTCGCTCTTGCAGCAGATTGAAAAGATCGCAGTCCAGTACCTCAAACACCAAACAGATGTTTCCCTCGTGCTCGAACTGCTCAAAGAACTTGACCAAATTGGAGTAATCTACATCCAGGCCACTGATCATTTTCAGCATAGACAGCTCTTTCTCAGTGTCTTGTTTGACAGCAGGGTCATTCTTCAAGATCTTAATAGCCACCGTCTCCGACGTGTCCAGATTTTTGCACACCGCCACTTTCCCGTAGCAGCCTTCACCGATGAAATCCAGGACAGAGTAAGCATTGGATTTGCTGTACAAAACTTTGCCAATCTTGACTTCGGGTCGAGCCACTTTCACTGCAAAACAAGCATGGACAGGACACTACTGTCAAGTCAGTAGTCAAGACTAAGTAGTATTGAAGTGAGGGCACCTTATGTCTGGTTCTGAACTGGCACTTATGCGATATATTTAAAACTGATCAGTGAATACAAATGATTTTGTAATTATAATACATCAATTTTTTTTAACCGCTTGTCCACACGAGGGTTGCAGGAGTGCTGGGCCGATCCCAGCCATCATCGGGCAGGCAGTGGGGTACAGCCGGAATTGGTTGCCAGCTAATCGTAGGGCACATGGAGACATATCAACAGCTGCACTCACAATCACACCTTGGGGCAATTTAGAGTCTCCAATTAGTGCATGATTTTGGGACAGAAGAGGAAACCAGAGTGCCCGGAGAAAACCGCATGTCCCCAATAATAATCATAAGTAACAATAAATATTGTTAATAATCAGTCGTTTTTTTTGGGCGGGGGAGGCAGGAGCATACTGTATGAACAATTCTCCGAAGGACTTTAATGTCACATTTTAAAACACTGCGGGTGAAATTGATGGCTGGGAGTGTAGATTATTTTTTTGTTTAGTGGCGGGGGTTTACAGGTCTGCAGCAAAAGCGCACTTACTAGAAGACACAGATGCGGCTGAAGACTCCGAGCTGGTCCATGAAGACATTTTCCCAATGCAATTATTATGATGGCAAAAACCTCCAAAAATGTCCACTTTCTCAAGCGAGTCAACGTCCCGGTGCCGTCACAGAGAGTGGGTTTCAGTTGCAATTCTGGCTTTGGAGCGCTGAATGTCAGTAAAGCATCTCCTCCAGCTTTCAAGACGGCTGAAGTACTAAGGGCGCGCGAGCAAATGTATTTAGCATTGCTGAATTTAGGAGTGTCATTACGACTCATGCTCATATTTGTTCAACTGTGGTGTGGACGCAAAGTAAACCTGCAGGCGTTTGTGACGTCATCGAGTGTTCGCCGCCTTCGTCTGTTGAATTGTCAACACAAACTACCGCAATAAATGAACGCTAACATGTAGGTAATTTATGTACATACACTGTGTGACGTTCAAAGTTCGTCCTCGCTTTGTTTAGGTGGAACGGGACGACAAGGATGTGATCCTCGATGGAAAAAGTGCAATCGAACAAGGAAGGCACGTTCATTTGCAATGCGTGTCATTTAGACATTATACGACGATCACCTTGTTATGATAAATAAATAGTAATGAATTACCGTGCCACTGAACCAATCAACATTTATCGGGAAACAAACTGTCCGAGGCTGTTTTTCAGTCAGTAATTTGGAGTTATATAGTAAAAATAATAATTTGTATCTCATATATTTTCACTGCATCCTATTGATTGTTTTCAACCACGTGACTACATCCGGGGCACCTGGCCGTGTTGGATGGGTTCACTATACTGCCACGCTGTCCACGCTAATGGTTTTGTATATAGACCAGAGTTACACAAATATTCGTACGACTGTTAAAAGTGACGCACGATGACTAAAAAGACTGGAAAATTATCGGTGCTCATTAGATGTTGTTTAAATAAACCGTTACAACAAGAAGTGTGCTTTGATCGACAATATCGGCCCATACGCCTTGGGAGAAAAACAAATGGAGCACACAATTGTGGGCGTCGGTAACCTATCCAGACATCGTCCACTATCTCCTCTTCTCAACAAGCGCTTATACCGTGGACCAACTAAAGAATTGCAAAAGTCTGGAGGGCTACAACCAATTCATCAATGGCTGGGTTCATCATGCGCTGGTATCCATTGTAAGCACATTGCTAAGGTTAGTGTACCGCACAATGCAATTGAAATATGTATCTCGTGGTTACAGTCAGCGTTGTGTTAAATTATGTTGATTATACCAACGAAAGAGGTGTAATTATTATTTTCATTTTTGTTACCGGAGGTGGGGGGGGGGGGTTTGACCGGGACAAGTCCCAAGTGTAGCCCACACATTTTTCTCCACTTCCACAGCTACATTTTTAACTCAACTCACGACACAGCTAGAGGTGCGGTTATTTGTTTTTGCAAACTTATTTTAATAAAACAGAAAATATAGATTTTGGAGACATGCATTGCATTCACACACGAGTATTGTGGTTGACTGTTAGATCGACTCTGTTAATACGAGACAGCCACAGTTGTCTGCGTTTGGTTACTAACTGCTCCGTTTTCTCGCACTGGTTCTTGATCACAGCTGACAGTCGAAAGAAAGACGTTTTACAGCGGCCGTTTGAGCAACTGATAACATAGCAGTGCGCCCCAATTCATACGCCTTTCTGAAATGATTCCTGCTTAGTTACATGTGTTTACGTAAATTCACCAAACCAAGATGGCACCCGCGTTCTAAATCGGAAGCTTGTGACATCAGTCAAAAACAGTCTAAACTGTATATATAAGACATTCATTAAGAATACCGTAAATTGTTTGCTCCCCCTATTACACTTGTGGACTGATAATGGTTTATTCTCTGAGATTTTTCTCTACTGGTGTTAAGTACTTGCACCACACCTCCAATGCATATTTTTGATGGGGAATTAGGAATGCTGCTCAAGCTTTTGACTCATTACATTTGTAAAGTTAATGACTGCCTCCTTTGATTGAGTTATTAAAACGCCACCTGTGACAGTCACGTTCTCACAGTGACATTTATTCTTTTGATCCTAAATGATTAGTCGTGAAATAATTAAACTGTGTTTTGTGAGTGCACAAGCATTGACATCTTCCCAATCTGGTTTAACCTAAACAGGCAAGCATTATCCATCCTTTTTCAATAGCACTAATCTTGTGGGAAGCCACCCGAGCTGATTTCAGATCAACCGAAGACTAAGGTACTTCTAAAATGGTCCAATTTTTTTTCAAGAATACCAAAAACAATACGTACACAACAGATTAAAATGCATTCAAAACCCGACTAGGTTATTCCCTATTGATTGTATGATTCATTACTCCTAAGTGTTTTAATAAACCAAAGTTTTATTGCCTTTTCCCCCTCATATGAAAAATAAAAATTCACCTGTGATAAAGGAACAAATTATTTTGTGGTGTTTGTTTCGCAGTAGTGCAACACTAACCCAGCAAAATATAATCGCAAAAAAAAGTTTGACACATTTACTTGCTCTCTGCACACCAATCATGAGCACTCTTAACGTTCAACCAAACCGGACCATTGGGTGGTCCACCCAGCTAGGAAAGTTGGATAGTTTCTCCTCAGTAGCCCTATCTATGGGCCAGCTCCAGGCCTTAAAGAATCCACACAGGTTCATTCCCACAGTTTTGGAGAAGGTCTCTGCATACAAGTTCATCTTTCCGTTGTTGTCCTGTGGATAATTGCTTATCTTGTGGTAGGCAACAAATACCCTTTTAAAGGCACCCCAGCCAAATCTTTCCTGGAGCTGTGAAAATAAACGTTTCATTCATCATCAATGACTGTTCTGAATGAGGTCTAACACGTGTTTCAATCTTTTATAAGACATGTACATTGACAAAGTGAGGTCCCTGTTTGTTACCTGCAAGTATGTTTCAAGAGCCACCCATACCTCCCACTTACTGAGTGGGCGGCCTTCTTTTACAAATTTCTCCAATCGACTCTTTCTTTTCTCTGGGGTGACATCTCCATGACACTGTATTGAAGAACCAATGAGATGATATGTGAATCGACACAATCGCATCATAGTTGCCCAATCAAAGAAGAAGAAAAAGTGTTCACCTTTTCCTTGTTGAGCCCAATCACCTCCTCGTGTACATACACCGACCAAAGGTTGCATGTACACTCCGTGGTATGTGGCCGGAACTCCCAGCAATCTCTCTGCTGATTGTGTCCGAGTTCGTGGATTGGGCCCCACATGCCTTTTGTCTTGGCATTCTCAATGTCAACCAGTTCATATGCTGAGGCCTTGTGCATCATGACGGGGTAACCAGAATGCATCCAACCTGAAGAGTGAAAGAAATTATGTGCATGTACTTCTCAACTCACTCGTCAAGTGAACATCAACATCAACATTATAAATAAAGTTGTTTGATAAAATGTTTTCCTCTCTCTTCCTGGTTTACAGTCTTGAGTTATAGAGCTTAGTTGTACCATGATATGTTTTGGATAGACCACCTAAAACTGTTCTGTAAGTGACATCCCAGAGTGTCATGGAAGTGCGTTCCCATTATGGTGTTTGAAACGTTATACAACATTTGCGACACTTAACAAATGTACATACCATTCGAAATCTGCACATCTGCTACAAAGCGTTCTTTGCGGGGGAATTTGTGTGGTTTGGCAGCCAGGTCAGCAATGCCTCGCATGATCCTGTCCCAGAGTGTTGCCAGTAAATCTGGTCGATCCAGATTCCGAATGACATCTGACGGTACAGTGAGTACGACATTTTCAAACTCCAACTCTGCCCAAGGGGAAGGAGCTGTTCGCAGCATGCTCCAGTCGGCTAGTGTTGTCACACCTGAAAAGAGCACAGGGGTACTGTATCTATATATACATTTTTCCGACTGCATCAAGGTATAATTATGAATGTCAAAATGGGCAAAAAAACATGTGAAAGAAATATTGATCTCCTTGGATGTGGGTAGGATATTTGTATTGTCTTGCAAAAATGTTATGTTCACAAGAACAGGCAGACGTGACTAAAAACCTTATTATGTTGGTGAGGCACACACAGTTACCGCTGTACGTAATGTTTTTAATTTGTTTTGTCTCATACTTGTGGCGTGGAAGTGGTTCTTATTCCCACAGACACTCACATTTACATTGCATGGTAACAAGAACATTTAAGATTTTATTACATTTATAGGCTCCAAAATGCCATTATTGATTAATTTGATTTTTTTTCCAGTGTCGGGTCTAAAGTTACATTGTGGATATTGATCCAATATATTTTTTAATAAGCATTTTGATTTTCTTTCCAATACTGGCACTTGTTGCTTGTGAAGTAACTGCGCTATTTGCACAATTAACATCGTATCGGATTATCGCAGTACTAGTCACTTCAAACTGCATACATTTCTTGATGTTTACTTGACTGTTAGTCATTTCAAACTGCTCTAATTGCTAGAGGACTCGACATCATTTTGCACAATTGTCAAACGTATTGGCATTACCTCATTAATGCTAACATTTTATTGTTCTGTGACTGAGTTTTTATGTCTCAAAAGTATCCTCTGTCAATTGACTGTTGATTGTCATACTAGAGCAGCGCCAACTACCGGAGAAAAATTCCTTATTTTTGACATACTTGGCAATGATATTCAACCATTATCAGGCCAAGACACTTATTTTATACTTGAACAATCTCACAGCATATCTAAAAACTAAACCACTACAAAATATGGATATAGTGGTCAACCACAGTGAAGAAAATATGTATTTCAACACCCTGCTATATTGCAAGTTCTTCCACTTAGAAATCATGGAGGGGTCTGAAATTTTTATCGTAGGTGCATGTCCACTGTGAGAGAGATAAACTAAAAAGAAAATCCGGAAATCACAATGGATGATTTCTAACAATTTATTTGTGTGATACAACTGCAAATAAGTATTTGAACACCTGAGAAAACCAATGTTCATATTTGGTACAGTAGGGTTTGTTTGCAATTACAGAGGTCAAACTTTTGCTGTAGTCGTTCACCAGGTTTGCACACACTGCAGGAGGGATTTTGGCCCATTCTTCCACACAGATCTTCTCAAGATCAGACAGGTTTCTGGGCTGTCGCTGAGAAACACGGAGTTTAAGCTCCCTCCAAAGATTTTCCATTGGGTTTACGTCTGGAGACTGGCTGGGCCACGCCAGAATCTTGATACTCCTCCTCTTGATACTCCTTGTTTTTCCTGGCTGTGTGCTTCGGGTCATTATCAAGTTGAAAGACCCAACCACGACCCATCTTCAATGTTCTGACTGAGGGAAAGAGGTTGTTCCCCAAAATCTCACAATACATGACCGCGGTCATCCTCTCCTCAATACAGTGCAGTCGTCCTGTCCCATGTGCCAAAAAACACCTCCAAAGAATGATGCTACCACCCCCATGTTTCAGAGTAGGGATGGTGTTCTTGGAATTGAACTCATCATTCGCCTTCCTCCAAACACAGTTAGTGGAATTATGACTAAAAAGTTCAATTTTGGTCTCATCTGACCACAAAACTTTCTCCCATGACTCCTCTGTATCATTCAAATGGTCATTGGCAAACTTAAGACGGGACTTGACATGTGCTGGTTAAAGCAGGGGAACCTTCCGTGCCATGCATGATTTCAAACCATGACGTCTTAGTGTATTTCCAACAGTCACCTTGGAAACGGTGGTCCCAGCTCTTTTCAGGTCAATGACAAAGTCCTGTCGTGTAGCCATGGGCTGATTCTTCACCTTTCTAAGGATCATTGAGACCCCATGAGTTGATATCTTGCATGGGGCTCCACTCCGATTGAGATTGACCATCATGTTTAGCTTCTTCTATTTTCTAAAGATTGCTCCAACAGTGGACCTTTTTTCACCATTCTGCTTGGCAACTTCTTCGTAGCCCTTTCCAGCCGTGTGGAGTTGTACTATTTTGTCTCTGGTGTCTTTGGACAGCTCTTTGGTCTTGGCCATGTTATAAGTTTGATTCTTAGTGATTGTATAGGGTGGACAGGTGTCTTTCTGTAGCTAACAACCTCACATAGATGCATCTGATTCAGGATAATACATGGAGTAGAGGTTGACTTTTAAAGGCGGACTAACAGGTCTTTGAGGGTCCGAATTCAAGCTGATAGACAGGTGTTCAAATACTTATTTGCAGCTGTATCACACAAATAAATGGTTAAAAAAAAATCATATATTGTGATTTCTGGATTTTTCTTTTTAGATTATCTCTCTCACAGTGGACATGCACTAACGATGAAAATTTTAGACCCCTCCATAATTTTCCAAGTGGGAGAACTATGGCAGGGTGTTCAAATACTTATTTTCTTCATTGTAGGTACCTCGTGCGATCGAATAGAAAAGTATTTTTGTTCCGTCTGTGACTACATCGCTGGCATGGACAGAGTAGTAAAGATCTATTAGTTTTGTAAAGAATAGTTTTCAAGCCAATTAAGTGAATCAGAGAAGCCCAATCACATTATACTCACCAGATTTATAGTAAGGGGCCGGCACAGCTACCTGCACGATGACCTCTACCGCTTCCATTTTGGTTTTAGGTGGGGCCACCAAGTAGATGAGACCTCCCCACAAATTCCACACCTGCAACATCTCAGTCTTGATAGGAAACTGCTCATGAACACTGGGCGCTCTCTTCAGCTCGGCAGCCTTAAGATAGTCTGTTTGACAACCGATTTGGACCTGTGGTGGAATAGAAATGATGATTTTTTTTCTCTTTTTTGGGGCAAGGAATATTCTGAAGCAACACCAGCTAAAATTCCTTATGTACTCTAAATCAATTTATTCTTTTCTATAGCGCTTGTCTTTATCAGGGTCACGTGTGAGCTGAATTTATCGCAGCTGACCTTGGGTGAGAGGTGGCATACACGCATCAATTGCAACCCATAACATCCATCTATTGTCATTTCAAGTCACATCTATTTACAGTCCTCAATGGACATAACATGCTTGTATTTTGGATCAAGGAGGAAGCTGGGAAAACAATCTACACAAGCATGAGGAAATGTGAAACCCCACACAGAAGGGCCTGAATCCAGATTCAAACTCTGAACCTGTTCAGGCTGTTTAAAATAGAAACTGACAATTGTTGTCACACCTCAAAGTTATTTTAATCATCAATGAGTTGGGAATTGTCCATCAATTTTGGACAATTGAATGCTTCGGACTTGGTGCAAAAAGTACAGAGAAAGCTGTTTCTGTTCCCCAGTTTACAAAGCAAGACCAATGAAGGGAGTATTGGATGAGGATGGTGTGGAGGAATCTGATAACATTGATATTATCTTAGAGAAGGTGGAGCTATTGTCTGATTTTCTTGAATTTTTCAGTTCATTTTATAGTGTCCCCAAACTTTTCTCTTAATATTGTAGCTACACAAATATGGCACTTTAGTAAAACTACAATGATGGCTCAGAATATTAAACTGCTGCTGATTTGAGCATCAGCCCACTGGAATAGATTCACCATGAAGCAACAGAAATACAACATATCATAGTGATAATAATCATTTGAATGTATTTGTGTGCCGTACCTTCCATCCTTTGTTGACAATCTGTGGAGGCATCGCTATGTAGGTCTTCATACCATGAGAGAGGTAGAGACCAGTACTGATCCACTCTTCGCTGTCTGACACATAAAGTGAAACACAGTCATGTTAATATAATGTAGTGCTGTATGTAGGTTGAAGCTCCACACGGCCTAACCTGCTGTGTTGACGCTCAATGGAATCCTGTGATTATAAACAACAGGCAACAAGGGGATCTGCTTGATGAGGTAAGGCAGCAGGCTGTCAGGATTGGGGCAAGTCTTATAAACTTCTGAGCCCACATTAAGCAGGAGATGGTCTTTGGGATTCTTCACTGGGCAGGTGTCACACACCTTAAAAAAAACAATAATACGTAGTACATGAAAGGACTATGCATTGACAGTGTGCATAACAGCTACTGTGTGTCAACCAGCATCAGCAACCAAGGACATGATTGATCAACGAAAGTTTTCATTATGTTGTCTATCTACCTGTGGCATCCCCGATTTCTTCAGGACATGCGTAAGGGTGGACAGGACCTGAGCATATGAACAGCGATCATGGGCATTCATTTTTAGGAAGGCGGCACAGTCCTTGCCAAGCTTTGTAAGGCATTGCTCCTCATCCTTGGTAAGATCCTCTCCCTCAGTTACATGAGCAGCAAAGCGTTGTAGAAGGTGGCGGAAGTGGTAGGTGTCTTTGCCAGTCTGGCTGGGATCATGGGCTTTGAAACGACCACCCCGAATGGTTCCACTCAACAAGCTCAAGCCCATTTTGTTCAGGATCTTGTTCCCTGCCATTACAATCAGTGCCAATAAGGATGTTCGACAAGTATCATATACAGTATTACAACAGGAGCTGAGAAAACCCTAATCACTCTTACAGCTGAGTATAATACCTGCGAAATCTGTGAGTGGGTTTTGGCCACTGTGTTGCTGTGCCCAGTACCAAGCATGGCCACCAATCAGCAGGCCTCCTCCCTCCGCCACAAAGTTCTGAATCTCCTGTGCATGTTTGTCACTGTAGGCTGAACACACAAATACACTCAGGTCTTTCCTGAAGTCGCTCTTTTCACACTTAAACCAGGATTTCTTGAGAACGTCAAGGGCGTCATGTTGAAGAATGCCAACAGTCCCATGTCGGCCATCATCCAACCAGTGAATGGCGTTGGTCCAAAATGGAGTCAGCTCCTGTGATCAACCAAATAAAAAGTATCTTCATCACATGATAACATTTAACAGGTCAGCACATAACTGTATGAGATGAGATGAGATGATCAATGTATTCGTTAACTTTACCTCTCGTCCCAGAAAACCTTCATGGCTCACAAGAATAATGCGTCCAAGCCCATAATAGGAGGCTGCCAGAAATGGACGGTCATCTTCTGTCTTCGCAATAGGGAAGGCGAGTCGTCCGTGAATCAGAATCTCAGAAGCAATCGCACCGCCTGAAATGTCAAACTCAGATATCCCCTGAAGTAAGAACTCCAGGTCGCCCTCAAACTCCTTGCCCAATCTGCATTAAGAACAGCAAAAAGGTTTGATTAGCAGATTGAAAGAAAAAAAAGGCAGCCAGGCATGCGCATAGATAGCCACTAGGTGGTGCTAAACCATAATTTGGTTTACTCTGAGCCAGATAAAAAGTGCCTTTTGTTGCAGGCTTTTTTTCTTCTTCGTCAATATTTAAAAGAAAAAAATACCCTCTTCGTCATCAATTTTACATAAGAGTTTGAAAATCTAGTGAACATTTATTTGAGTCTCTGGGAGAATTGTACCTATGCTCCAGCCTTGTCATTAGCCACAATCCTCACAAAACCTGTCATTTGAACTAATTATTACACGCAACAGTTTCAAGACATTTGGCGGGTTTTAGGGCCCCTGAGGGTGCGAAAATGACCTCCGAAAAGTCAGTAGACTTTCTCACAGATTACTTTTTTCCATGGTACCAAAAGAATAACTGTGCTTTCGTGGGGGAAAAACCCCATCAATTTCAAGCATGGCAATACTCTAAGAAATACAAGCAGGAACTCTTCAGTCACGAGTTTGAGGGAAGTAAGAATTGTGAAGAAATTATATTTTGAATTTAAATAGCTTTAGATTTTGATTGATTTAAATATAACCTCCTAATAACCTTAAGCTGCAAATTCAAAATATGACTATTTACAGTTCCTTAAAACAGAGAAACTCTGTTGTGTAATAAATTTGAATAGTCCATGTTACGTTTTTAAAAAAAATACTGTTGTCAATTGGGAGGTTTGTTCAGAAACATTTCAAATTTTATTTTGACCGATGATGAGTTGAAAATTATGTTCTTTATCTACAATTTATGAAAATGTGAGGAAAACATCTTTTTCATAAAAAATTAAAATACAGTGTAGTCCTATTTTTCTTACTTGTATGAATCATTTTTGCAAAGGGCATCCGTCCTTTTTGGGCAAGAGTACCTGCCCCAGAAATTCACGAGACAGAAGCACATCAGAGCTAACACAGCTGTACAATCTCACCGTGTACAGTACAACAAATATACTGTATGTGCCTATTCCATAGTAATCTGAGTGATGAATACCCATTGTACTCTTACACTTACAAATGTAAAGCTGTACGGTAAACATCAGTCAAGGATAAAATATGGAAAGAATCATAATTGTAAAAGTACATTATATTATTAATAACAGTGTGAATCCAGAGGAAAGAGATCAATGTACTTTATGTCTTAAAACTAAATAATGTTCAAATTTACGTACACCACACGCATCCATGAGGCTGGAACCTGAGGATAGACGGGCAACAACTCAGCTTCACCCGGATGTTCAGAGAAGTAGATCCCAGCCACACCAGACACTTTATTCCCTCCAAACCGAAGCAGTGTGTTCTCCTTTGGGTGGTCTGTGGCCCAACTCCATGCTTGCCCTCCAATCAACACTCCTCCGCCATTTTTCAGAAATGCCACCAGGTCCTTTGCATCAGTATTCAAGCTATAGGTGTCTGTTACATAAACATCAACGTTTAAATTCTTCTGGAACGCTCCCACAACTATAATTTGGAAGCTGGATTTTCTGTGGTTATCAGCCACTGCTTGAACGCTTTTGTTGACCCCGACTGACAGGTTGCGTGATCTATCTCCTTTGAGCCAAAACAGTGCATTTTCTACCAGAGTGTCAAATGATGTCAAGTACCCCTCATGTCCCAGGACCACAATTCGTCCAGAGCCGTAATGGGAGGCAGCCATCAAGACTTCGCCTTTGCTGTTCATCACCAAAGGAAATGCATCTTCTCCGGTCAGTATTAGGGCACTGGGAACGGAAGAGCCACGGAAGTCCAGCTCTCTCAAGCCTCTCATCAGGGACAAATAGTCTCCCTCACTGAGATTTTGATGGGTCGACATTGTGTAAAGTGAATCTCTGCAATCAAATGCAATTACAAATGAGTGTGAATTACAAAAAAAAAAAAAAAATAGTCACCATACATTGGTGAAAGATATTGCTAAACCTTGGATGCAATCAAATAGAAACATTTGAGCGGACTAAATTAGTTGTTCTCGACCAAGTGTCAACAAAGTCAACACGGTATCAGAATGTTATGTCGTTACCTGAGAGCGTGCACCTGAAGTCCAGGAATTGACAGTAGGCAAGTGCGTACTGTACACTAAAGCAACAAAGCAGAGGCGGGACATGAGTGAATAGAATAACCCACTGAGAGGTTTTGACAGACACTATTGGATAAACAGATGATAACGTGACTATGAGGATTCTTCGGAGTTTAATCGTTTACTCTTCAAGGGATACGCCCGGATAAACTTGCTAATCCAGTCCCATATTGATGTCACGTAATGCAAATAATAAAGTAAGGACTTCCAAGATACTCCAACACTATTAGTCCAAATACAAAAATTGCAAACATCCCTGTAGTGCTGGCGCTTCATCAACGGTAGTCTTGTTAAAAAATAATATCTCTCTCTGACAGTGACATGATCTTACAATTTTTAGTATATTGTGGTATATTGTACAGTGTTGTGTCATGTCGTCACCAACAGTAAACCCTCAAAATTAATCCCCCAAAAAGGGAAATTTGAAACGACTCAAATAAAACAAAAATCACCTTACTTAGACTGATGGGCTTGTCTTCCTTGCAAAAGAGAAAGGAAGTCAGTGGAACATATTTCTGGGAGTGACACACATACATTCTGCGCAGTTAAAAACAAGCAAACGTAATTTTATAAAAATACAGCGCATAGTTGAAATATTTATAAGACGCCTGACACGTGATAATGACAAAAAAAAATGGAAACCAAATGGTTGGCTAAAATATTTTCTACTTGGCATCCCGGAAAACTTTGGCGTTACCGGAACCTTCAAATTCAACACGTTTCACTGTAGTCCAATTAAACTGAGGGACCGAGGGTTAAAAAAAAAAAAAAGAAAAAAGAATCATACACAGACTGACAAGTTCTGCTGAAATTAAAATATCGTTCGGAGTTAAAATAAATCCTCCTGTCTTCCAGATATTGTTGACTTTAGTTCTTATTTTGATTTTATTTTGTTGCTGCAATGGCCTGCGTTCTGGTGAGTTCATCAGGGGCTCGGGTCCCTCTGGAGGATGGCCGAGCCTTGCTGTTGGGTCGGGGTCCCAACACCGGAGTCGTCGACAAAAAGTGTTCGAGACACCAGGGTGAATTCAATACTCGCGGGTTCAAATGCTTTCACTCACACTTCTGTCCAATTCGATGCTTTGTTGTGTATCGCTGCATAAGTCGTCTGTAATTATGTGTTGGTTCCGCTTACTCGCATTTGTTTTGCTTAATGCACAAATATCATGTGATTTTGAAATATCATCAGCGTTTGTTGTGCATGTGCTGTTGTCTGGTTGTGACAATCTTGTACTTGTTCCAGTGAAGGTGGTGGCGTGCTTTGCAGATCAGTACGTGGTGGTCACTCAGGTAGGAAAACAAACGAACAAAGGAAAGCTGTAGCTCTGTTACAAGTGATGGCATATTTGATTGTGTTGTCTTGATCCACACTACGTGTTGTACAGTTGACAACCACATAAAATGTATAACACAAGTATTATTATTCTTTAACAGCTTGGTCCCAATCCAAGTTTCCTGGAGGGTGAGAAACTTGGGCGTGCACAGTCTGGTAAACTCAATCACGGAGGCACCCTCTACCTGGTCAACCAGCAATACCCATTTAAAGTGTGTTTCACCTCAAGCTCAGCTAACGCTGCTCCCACTATGGTACACGGAGGGCTCAAAGATACAAACAATTCAAAAGGTGGGAAGAATGGGAAGGAAAAAGGGTCACCTTGGAGTCCACCTAAGCGGAGTATGAAGGATTTCTTTCCTACGTCTCCCATGAAGGTAAACTAAATTGGTTACCTATTTAGCTCAATTTTAGAGGAGATTTGTGACTGTCATCTCTGTGTAGTCTTCAAAAAGGCTGTTGAGCTCAGAGAGCGGACATCCTGATCCAAAACGCCAAAGAGGAGATGAGGACGCCTCTAGTGGATGGAATAAGGAGGAGGCGAGCGAAAACGAGGATGAGAAACGAATAGAAGAAAAGCTCAAGCAGCTCCAGGAGTTGGCAGAGACGGCCATGAGTCAGAAATATAACAAGAGAACCAAGCCTCCATCTTCTTCTTCTACCTCCTCACCCTGTATAAAAAGCATTTGGGAGCAGATTGGCAATCTCATGCTTTATACTGCAGTAGGTGTCAGAGGAAGTGACAAGGTGGGCACTGGTTGAATATCCCAACCTTAAAAATCGTGTTCAGTTATGACAAGAGTAGAATCGTTCAGCAAATTAAACAGAATTTTACAAGATTTTAAATTAATGATTTGATTGAATCTTTTTCTCAGTATTAAATGTTTAGAGTTGGTTGTCAAATCATAATGGACATCAATCACATTGTGCTCCCCCCAACTATTAAAACCACACGGAGGTATTCATTGCTATTGTGTAGGTGTTACAGTATTAACTGTTGTAATAGTTGCAATGTATTCTCCAGATTGCTGGGTTTGACATAGATGGCTGCATTATCACCACTAAGTCTGGCAAAGTGTTTCCCACTGCACCAGATGACTGGAAGTACGTATGTTTCCCTAATCCCCCAAAATTCAAATGGTTCTTGTCCCATACCATGTTTTGCTGTATTTGTGTGTACTGTCAACAGGATTCTCTACCCTGAAATTCAGCCTCGTTTGGCCACCTTATTTAAGAAAGGATACAAGGTGGGAGGACAAAACTTGACATTCTGTTATCATATTTAGGTATACTGTAAACATAAACATTAAAGCTCATTTAAATCATCGGTAGTGTTGATTTGTATTCTTATGTCCCTTTTCGCTAGGTGGTCTTTTTCACAAATCAGATGGGAATTGCTAGAGGAAAACTGAGGCCAGAAGTCTTCAAGTCCAAAGTGGAGGACATACTCGCCACACTACAGCTACCAGTGCAGGTATGCGTTGCGTTCAATAGTTTTGAGTGGCAAAGCAAAGAATTCTGCCCATGCCTGTGTGTGTTGCAAAAACGTGCAAAAACATGCTTGGTATGTTGATGGAAGCCTCAAAATTGCCCGTAGGTGTGGATGTGAGTGCGAATGGTTGTTTCAATGTGCGGTGCGATTGCCTGGCAACCAGTTCAAGGTGTTCCTCACCTACCGCTCGTAGATAGCTGGGATAGGCTCCAGCATGCCCTTGACCTTTGTGAGAATAAGCAGGACAAAAAAATTCATGACACCCAATAGAATAGATAAATAAAGAGCACGCATCATAAGATTATGGGTTTCCAAAGATAATATTTTTATTATTATTATTAGATTCTAGAATTCTTTTTGGGAGCATGCTTGTCTTGTAGCAGATTGACTGGTCAACTGGTTGTATAAGCAACGTGTAATCAGCTGTCTGAATGCAGTATATCCTGGATTCAAAATTACCGGTAGATTCATTTTCTCATTGTGCAAATGTGCAGTCAAAATTTGATCTACCTTTTTAATGTACACAAAGCTGATGTGTACATTGTGGTCTTTTCCAAAGGTGTTTGTAGCTGCTGGTCCGGGAATCTACAGGAAACCAGCAGTGGGAATGTGGAATCACTTGTGTGAAAGGGTATGTTTTGGTACAGCTCATTCAGACGTAAAACGTTAATTATTCATATTGAGATAGAAGTAAAAGGATGTCTTGCAAGAACTCGGATCAGTATTGTGTGGAATCGTTAAACCATTGGACTTAACATGGGGTTGTTTACATTCAATTCACTTTATTTCTTGTATTTTGTGTGGTTCCTACACAGGCCAATGATGGTGTTCATGTGGACTGCTCGCAAAGTTTTTATGTTGGAGGTGAGTTTTTATAGAAAGTCTAAGGTGTTAGGATACTTTTATTCTTTGCTACATTAATAACAATGTGTTACACTAAAAATGGTTTCATCTGTCTTCATCTCTGCTTTCTACTCTACTTTAAGAAAAGCTTGGCATAGCTTTAAGGTCCCATATTTTACCAAACGAACTTCTCCTAGTATTTGGGATGTTGCATTGAATCTTATAGTGAATGGAAAAATTATGTTTTCCTGCCAAGAGGCATGAAATCAAGTCATTTGAATTTCTCTGGCTTTTCTACATCACAAGTGAAGAGCTCTGCCAATTCCTTTTCCACTGTAAACATGGCAAACACATGCCCTCTCACAAGTGGGTCTTCTACATCAAGGTAGCCAATAAGAGGTAAGGGAGCATTCTTAGACAAATATGGACAAAGCAGATACAAAACTGGGTCAAACTGAAATAGGTAGACAATTATTTTTCTCGACACTAGTTTGACTAAGGCGGCATACTGGCTCATCTGGAAAGTGTTGGCCTCACAGTTCTGAGGACATGGGTTCAATCCCAGCTGTCCCTGTGTGGAGTTTGCATGTTCTCCCCGTGCCTGCGTGGGTTTTCTCCGGGCACTCCGGTTTCCTCCCTCATCCCAAAACATGCAACATTAATTGGACACTCTAAATTGCGCCGAGGTGTGATTGAGAGTGTGGCTGTTTGTCTCGATGTTGACTCTACTTTAAGAAAAGCTTGGCATAGCGTTAAGGTCCCATAGTTTACAAAACCAACTTCTTCTAGCGATTGGCTGGCAACCAGCTCCGGGTGTACCCCGCTTCCTGCCCATCGACAGCTGGGATAGGTTCACTCCCGCGACCCTTGTGAGGATAAGCGGCTAAGAAAATGGATGGATGGATTGATAAATTTGACTAAACAAGATGTTTTTTTGTTTGTTTTTTTAAGAAAATTGAGACTTTACACTAAGTTTATGGTAGAGAGTTACTATGGAGGTTTAAATATTTGGCACCTTTTATTAAATTCTTGAATTTGTATTACTATTGCATCATGTGACAAAAATACTGGATATCACTAACTAATCTTCAATAAATCAGAGAGTTAAAAGTAATATTATTGAAAACAAAGTCATTCTAAGGAGAACGGGTTGATCCCGCTTATAACCATAGGGACTCTGGATCATCAATTTTATGGACAACGCTTTTGTCTTGTTAGTCCTTCCATCAATGATCAGTGTTACTGAGTGTACAACTTTTATAATTCATTTCACAAATGCACGTTTAAAGAGTTGTATTTACCAACTCGGGGCTTTGTTAAATTTGACTTTATAACTGTAGGGGAAGCACTGCAAGAACAAAAAAAATGTCCATATTACATTCTTCATTCAATGCTGAGTGTAATAAAAAGCAAATTTATGTGAAAGTGTTTCAAAATGGGCGACAGAGTGGGGCAACTGGTTTGAGCATTAGCGTCAGAGTTCTGAGGACCCGGGTTCAAATCCCGTCTTTGCCCGTGTGGAGTTTGCATGTTCTCCCCGTGCCTGCGTGGATTTTCTCCAGGCACTCCGGTTTCCTCCCACACCCCAAAAACATGCATTAATTGAAGACTCTAAATTGCCCTTTGATGTGATTGTGAGTGTGAATGGTTGTTTGTTTCTTCCTGGAATTGGCTGGCAACCACTTCACAGTGTACTCCGCCTTCTACCTGAAGGTAGCTGGGATAGGCTCCAGCACTCCCGCGACCCTTGTGAGAATAAGCGCCTGAGAAAATGGATGGCTGTTTCAAAATGTTCCAGGTTAAAACATGTCAGATTATGAGACTCTTATAGTACTAGAAGGTGCATTGGATATGGGATACTCCATCATCTGCTTTTCCACTGAAGATGCTGCAGGTAGACCTGAGAACTGGGCTCCAGGCAAGAAGAAGAAGGATTTCTCCTGCAGTGACCGATTGGTTAGACCTCTTTGATCTCTTCTTGTTTTTTACACCCTTAAAAAACAGGCAGTAATTCATGCACAGGTGACCAATATATGACAGTTTATTGCATCACTCAATGTATTTTTCCACATCTGCAGTTTGCTTTGAATCTCAGTTTGCAATTCTACACTCCAGAGGAGTACTTCCTGGGCTGGAAGAGCGCGTCATACAATCTACCCGAATTTGACCCTGTGAGTGGAAAATATGTACTGTACTGCAATCTGAAGATTTTAAATGCTTGGAGCCAACTCTTTTTGAGTTACTCTATTTCACTGTCTGACTGCATGGCACCCAATACCACATATACTGCACGATCCACATTGTCTAGATTGATGTTTAAAATTGAAATGTGAATTCATAGAGAAAACTTGACTCCACCGCCAGGCTGTATGACCCGCCTTCTGCGTCTCTCACCTCGAGCAAGATAGAAGTCATTGTGGCCGTGGGTTTCCCCGCATGTAAGTGAACGCTGCGAGTGGTCCTCTGTCTTTCTTGCGGCTATCGCTCAACTGCATCCTCCTAATTGCCGTCTTTTCTTTTCAGCGGGCAAATCCACATTCTTCCATACCCATATTGTCTCAAAGGGTTATGACTATGTCAACAGGGTGAGTAGTCACAAGCCCTCACTGTGATTCTGTGGATTTGCAGTAAAAATAGATCCTCAATCCTAAATTACATTTACAGAGGGGTCCTCGGGTTACCTCCCAACAATTTGAGGTTCACAACTGCGCATGCCATAAAAATATGTTGCCATGTGGCTCATTAAGGCGCACTCAGTTAACAGCACAATTAATGTTTTTCATTTGAGGAATGTTAATTTATGGACGAAGAATCGTTTACTTCATTCAATCAGGATATTTTAAAGTTAGAAAAGAAAATCTATTTGTTTGTGCTACACCTTAAGGCAGAAATAAAGTCTGCCGGTCAAAATTTCCTGTTATATTGTAAACGTCCTTATCGTTTTTGTGACACGGGTTACTTACAGTGAAGAAAATAAGTATTTGAACACCCTGCTATATTGCAAGTTCTCACACATGGAAATCATAGAGGGGTCTGAAATTTTCATCGTAGGTGCATGTCCACTGTGAGAGAGATAATCTAAAAAGAAAAATCCAGAAATCACAATATATGATTTTTTTTTTAACCATTTATTTGTGTGATACAGCTGCAAATAAGTATTTGAACACCTGTCTATCAGCTTGAATTTTGACCCTCAAAGACCTGTTAGTCCGCCTTTAAAAGTCCACCTCTACTCCATGTATTATCCTGAATCAGATGCGCCTGTGTGAGGTCGTTAGCTGCATGAAGACACCTGTCCACCCCATATAATCCGAAAGACTCAAACTTGTAACATGGCCAGGACCAAAGAGCTGTCCAAAGACACCAGAGACAAAATTGTACAACTCCACATGGCTGGAAAGGGCTACGGAGAAATTGCCAAGCAACTTGGTGAAGAAAGATCCACTGGTAGAGGAATCATTAGAAAATGGAAGAAACTAAACATGAGGGTCAATCTCAATCAGAGTGGAGCCCTTGCAAGATATCACCTCGTGGGTTCTCAATGATCCTTAGAAAGGTGAGGAATCAGCCCAGGACCACATGGCAAGGCTTGGTCAATGACCTGAAAAGAGCTGGGACCGTTTCCAAGGTGACTGTTGGGAATACACTAAGACGTCATGATTTGAAATCATGCATGGCATGGAAGGTTCCCCTGCTTAAACCACCACATGTCAAGGCTCGTCTTAGATTTGCCAATGACCATGTGGATGATACAGAGGAGTCGTGGGAGAAAGTTTTGTGGTCAGATGAGACCAAAATGGAACTTTTTGGTCATAATTCCACTAACTGTGTTTGGAGGAAGACGAATGATGAGTTCCATCCCATAACCTGCCTATCCGTTCATGTTTTGGCTAGTCATGTCAGCTGACTCTGTCAGCATTTGACGCAGATCAGCCGTATGCAACACCCTTCCTCATTATCGTTGCTAGCTTTTTCACTCTCTGGCTAAATGTTGTCTTACTGTGACATCACATTTCAGGGAGTGACGGAACTTGCCGACTCTAAGTGACATTTCAAACAAAATCTTGAGACTGACTTTGACACTAATTTATTTTAATTAATTTTTAAATTTTAATTTCTGTTGTGTTGAGAATAAGTATTTTTTAATGAAATTTTAGCTACATTTGTACGCTAGACATAAAATACATTTCCTCTGGATTAGACCTTTAATCAGTATCTAAACAGTAGCTCTCAATTTGAAAACGGTTGGTGGCCCTTAGTCGAGAGGAAGTTGCATGCAAAATACAAAGTTCTGCACAGTTGGGGTTATGGTACCAAGGCATGTGAACATCCTGCCTGACTATAAGGCAGGCATTCCCTTTCTTTCCACAACGTGTCTCCATTTTATCCGCAAGCACTCATAAGTAGCAACGGTGAGGCAAATGCTCAGAAATGTTTACAACTGTAACGAGAAAAGGAGAGGGATAAAAGTTTTCGAAATACAAATGTCTTATAAATTAAATCTCTGGCTACAGGCAGAGTTGCTAATCGAAGTATAGAGGACAAAAACAAACCGTGGGATGCCTCTCAGGAAAGGAGCAACTTTTTTCAAGCTGTAGTTTTTCCCCTTTTCACCCTGTAACTACCTCTTCCTACTCTTTTTTTTTTTTTTTTTTTCCCTCCCAACTAGTGCAAAATATTTGAACAATGCCACATCTTATTTTTACTGCCACTATGATGCAATCCATGAACTTTGAAACAGTTATTTCAGCACAGCCAGGTGTAAAGCATGAATAGGACAGTCATAAATATCTATGAATGGAACATCATTACATATGCCCAAGGATAAAATACCAGGTTTAGCGTTATGTTCACACAAGTTGAATATATTTCAAATTACACAACATTTCTGCTGCCCGTGGCCATGCAACTGAAAGGAGCTCGGGAAATTGAAATCAGGTGTCTTGATTGGAAGATGGGAGGGCATGAATGTGATAGAAGTCTGGGACATTTAAAGTCTCTCCTGCCATATGATGATTTTTTTTTTTCTGTTTCTTCAGGACATGCTTGGTTCGTGGCAGAGCTGTGTAGTGGCATGTGAACGTGCTCTGAAGGAGGGCCGCAGCGTCGCCATAGACAACACCAACCCTGATCCCGAGTCCCGAAAACGGTAGACCACAATGGGTTTTTCTGAGAAAAAAAAAAAAGGTACACAGTGAGGAAAAAGAAGTACCGTATTTTATGGACGACAGTGCAGACCGGTGAATAGAGCTCGCGCACTTGACGTCTGTCGTCACCATTTTCACTGTGCCATATTGCCAGTCAAACAGAGCTGCTCGACATTCTGGGAGATATTGAACCGGAGGAGAATATTCACAATGCCCGAGACTTACTGTGCTGTTGGTTGTCACAATAGATGAGACACTTCTTTAAAGAGATCATTCTATAGAATGCCATCTGAAAAGACCAGAAAAGATCGATGGATTTCGGCAATTAAACGTGATGAATGGTGCACAACAAAATACACACACCTGTCACTTAATTTCACATAGGAAATATTTTTAATGTCAAATTAAAAAGTATTTATAATGCCAAGTGGGCTAATTTGAGAACAATGCGTCTTAAAAAAAAAAATATATATATATATATATATGTCGCAGAGAGGTTTAGAGGTGTGTGTGCGTGTGTGTGTGTCTGCGTGCGCGAGCGTGTGGCCGCAATACGCTTCCATGTATGGAGGAGCCGACTCCCTATCCTCTTTTTTCCCAATCATAGTTAATGAATGCAGTTTGTGTAAAACCAGGGGTCATTTATTTAAATATTGGTATTTGTATTGAATACCAGCTGAAAAGACCAGAAAAGATTGATGGATTTTGGCAATTAAACATGATGGATGGTGCCCAACCAAATACTCAATGCCTGTGTAGCTATCACTTCATCAAGTAGGAATTATTCTTCTCAATCTCGAATAACCAACCAGTATTTATAATGCCAAGTTGACTCATTTGAGAACAATGTGTATTTAAAAAAAGAAAATAAACTGTCACAGAGAGATTTACGGAGATCAACGTGTGGTATCGATACACTTCTGTGTACGAAGGAGTCATCTCAGGCCTCTTTTTTTTTTCCCGATAATAGTTAATAAATGCAAGTTTTTGTAAAACCGGAGGTCATTTATTTAAATTTGTATTGAAAAAATCTGACTTGGTCCATCACGATGTGGGATTTATTCTTTATTGAGAACAGATCCAGCAACGAAGTATTTGTATCCGTCCAGACTTTTATACGCTTTCAAACTTTTCTGTGTAAATCTCGACGACTTACTCAGCATGTACCTGTGTATATCCAGTTGTCCAAGACAAGCGGAAGCAAATTAATATTCAAATTTCTTATTGGCGAAAACATCGACTTTGGCATAAAATATGGATCCTCTTTGCCAAGTGTCTCTCATTTTTCTACATACCTTCATTTATTATCACCTTCTAAATGTTTAACGGTATTGGACAAAACTCTGTGCGTTGTGCTATAAGACATATTTTCGTTTTGTCTCAACAGAGTTAGCATTGAACAGTGCTTTTTTTTGACCGGCAATATTTCCAGTCACGTGATTTCGGTGATGTAGGTGCACGAGCTCTCTAGGCTACACCCACTCTGTAGTGTTTCTTTGTTTTGTTTGTTGTTTTTTAACTTTCGGTCATTGAAAAGTTTTTTTCTGCTTGCAACAAGCATGATCGCTGTCACATCGCTGAAAGCCATGTATCCCACTGTGATAGGATAGGTTCATCAGCTCTGCACAGACTGCACACTGTGAGTGTGTTTGTAAGTGTCGAGGTACATTTTTCTTTTCATGAGTAAGATTCTTATTCTTCTACAGACAATTTAGATTCTGCTACACTCGCTGAAACTAGCATCTCCTTCCTTTTCTACACATTTGAAGCGTCTGCCCATGCCCAAACCCGAGTGCATTGTCGGGAACGGCCATCTTTGAACCATTTCATTCAAACAAGTTTTTCTTGTACTTTTAAACTTATAGCCACTAGTAAAAAACAAAAACAAAAACATTTTAACTGCAATCAGAAAACAGGCTGCGGGATTCACGTTGCCCGAAAAAAAAAAAAAAAAAAAAATTGCGACTTGTCGCCCGGAAAATACAGGAGGGGCCTGAAATTTTCATCTTGTGTGTATGTCGACTGAGACAATATATATTTTTTTCTTCAATCCAGAAATCACAGTGTATGATTTATTTATTTTTTATTTATTTAATTTTTTTAAATGTTACTGCTGCAAATAAGTGTTTGAAGAGTTTGGTACAGTCGCCTTTGCTTGCAATTACTGAGGTCAAATGTTTCCTTTGCTTTTTCACCAGTTTTGCATGCACACACTGTAGCAGGGATTTTGGCCCATTCCTCCACACAGATCTTCTCTCATACTTCCTTTTCCTCACTGTATATTTATCCATACTTTACAATTGAAGGCTTCAACTATTTAAAGAAATTTCAAGATTTGAGAAGAATATACTTTATCTTCTGCAGGTGGGGAGTTCTCTTTATTACTTGCATCTATAGTGAAAAGCACTGGTTTAAAAAGATCATCTTAAACTGAAAATGAAATCAATGGATGCACTGACTTTCATTTGGTGTCATGGCCCTGCCGGTCTCTGCCCTGGCCGTACTGGTCCCCAATGCGGCATGCACCTGCCGCAATTAGCCGAGGCGCACACCTGCGCCTCGGCTGTAGTAATTAAGTCCCAGTTATATAGAACCACAAATATGGTCTGGCCTTTGCCAGATCGTTGCTTCATGCCCTGTTCCCACAATCTCATTATCCCATTCCTGATCTCCCGTGTACTGACCCCTACCTGCCCACTGACCTGCCTCCTACGCTTGATGTCCTTGTCACTGCTGCTCCCGTTGACTGCTTGCCTGATCCCCGACACTGGACTGAATAATTAAGTTTCCCTAACTGCCTCTACATCTCCCAAGTCATCCATTTGGGTCCAAACCCGTGTTCTGGTCGTGGTCCGGTTGCAGCAGCACTTGGTCTCCATGGACATAATACTTTTGTTTTACATTGGCCACACTAGAATTCTGTCATTACTGGATGTCCCAGTTGAATGACTATTGAAAGAATAATTTTTTCGTTTGTGTCCAATTTTGTTCTTCCAGTTATGTGGATGTGGCCAAGGCAGCAGGGGTGTCCTGTCGCTGTTTTCACTTCTCTGCGACTCTGGAACAAGCCAAGCACAACAATCGAGTATGATTCATCTTTTTGCACTGTCACAGGTATTCTGTTGAGTAAAAGCTTGCCTTTTCATGCGTAATGCATTGTTGTTTTTGTCATCAGTTCCGTGAGATGGTGCCCTCAGAAAGCAAACATATGAAAGTTAATGACATGGTTTTCCAAAGCTATAAGTAAGTAACAAGGTCTGTTTACGTCCAGTCTTGGTTTTGCATGTGTTGCATTTTTTACACTAAGGGAGTCATTTTCTCTCTCTCTCTTTCTCTCTCTCTCTCTCTCCCCCTCTCTCTCTCTCCCAATGAGCAGGAAACACTTTGTTGCACCAGCTCTCTCT